>NW_016813906.1:1952760-2056235 GCF_001698545.2 Rhinopithecus bieti | reverse complement strand
ATATTTTATATATATATATATATATATCTCCAGGAATCTCAGAATAAAACCTCAGAATGGAAAATCACATATTGAGATTTGAAGCAATGATAGACTACTTCTGTTTATACATATATTTCTATAGACTATTTTTAACACTTACCCTTTCAAAGTGGAGATTTTTCCATAAATCTTTACCAACAGATAACCTTACACAAGTAAAACTTTCCAACCTGTGTATTTTTTCCCAGTGCTTATTACTCCTTTCTTGACCTATGTCATCTGCATAGAACCTTCATGCAGAGGGCTGACTAAGTCCACAGGCACTTAGTATTTAAATAATAAGTATACATATTCCCATATTATTCAATGATTTTTATGTGGAAGTCAAAACACTTATTGAAATTTAAGCTGAATTCATTGAATAAATCTCTAGCTCCAGATGAATATGGAAAAAAAATATCTTCTACCCAAGTGAAAAATTATAGAAATTTCTAGTAGAGCTCTCTCCTGTACAGAGTTCTAATTGCCAAGCTGTAAAATGTAAGTGTTTAATATGCCATATGTAGAAGGATAGATATACAGAATTCACAAGTCCCCGGATCTTCAGCCAGTCCATAAGGCAAGGCCTGTGTTGATCTTAAATCTTAGTCACAACTGAATCACCATTACTCATGACAGCACCTAGCACACAACAGGCAATAAATATTTGCTGACTGGTTGATGGCAATGTCAGAAAAGTCTTAGTAACACTCGCTAAACATGAAAAGATGTCCATTATTAGCATTTAGGAACCTCAAGGTATACATAACAGCAAATTTTTTATGTCAAGTTTCGTCTTTGGGACAACAGTCTTTGGAATCAACAAGGGTGTGTGTGTGTGTGTGTGTGTGTGTGTGTGTGTGTGTGTATCCTTCAGATTAGCCTTTAGGAATAAAGCCCAGTCCCTCTCTGCAAAACATTCATCATTTAACAGGTGAATCAGACAGACAGAAACCCAATAACAATACAGTGTGATAAGTGTCATAATATCATAGATGGCATTAGTAGAAAAAAGTTTGATGAGAGCACAGTAAAGGCAACTTTCTCCTCATGCTTCCTAGGGATGAGGTATTAGAGCTGGGCTGAACTGAGGCCCAGCTCCAAGTGAAGTTGCCAACAGCAGTCATTGGGAACTTTTACAAGCAATTGTAGTAAAAGGTTTAAAGGGATGCCATGATGCAAGGAAATGAAGAGTGAAAAGAAGGAAAAGAAGGAAGGGATTGGAAAAGACTGGGTGTTCACTGGAAGAAGATGTATAGCACCGGAAATGGAGAACCAAGAAAGAGGGAATACCTAACAGAGCAATGGTCTCAGATGCGGGACGCAGTCTCCAGGATTTATTCTTAAAGGGAGTTGCTATTTCTTCTTCCAAACCAATAGGGAAGGAGGTGAAAAAGGACAAAATATAAATAAACTTGGAATTAAATAGAAAAGGAAGTTAAGAGCACTGCTACCTAATAAACACAATAATAGATACAATTAAGTATCAACTGTGTTCTAAGCTCTTTGAACACATCATGTAATTGGATTTTCCCAACAATCCTATGAAGTAAGGAAGGTTTTCAAAACAAGGGAAAAAACATTTAGAAAGATTAAGTCAACTAGCCAAGGTCATGCAGACGGTAAGTGGTAGGGCCAAAGTTCTAACTTAGCAAAGTCCAGCATCTATGAGCCCACCATTCATGACCTTACTTCTCTTTATACAAATAGGGTGGCAGGTTGTCCACTAAAAGAAAAGAGACTAAGACCAAGTTGGTAGTTTTTAGCAAGTGATAATATATTAGAAAGAAATAAAAATGGGTTAACTTGCCATTAAAAAAGCATTTTCAGCAGCTTTAAAAGTTCAGCTGAGGTTGGAAATCATACATTTGAATCAATCACTGAAGTCACAAAATTTTCTTCAGCAGTGGCAAAAGGGTAGAAACCTATTTGGGCTGACCCAGACTTGGAAGGGAATAAAGTCGATAATAAGCTGAAGGTGTGAGATAGTATGTAGTTGAAATGATTCACTGCTGTGTCCAGGTCAAATGAGAGACCGTGATTATAAAGCGGATGATAAGGAGGGGTACAAAGATCTTGATGGAGGTGAACTGACATGAAGGCATGGGAGGGATGAACTATAGATGATACCTGGGAATAAAAAGTTCAGAGTTATAGGTTAAAGGGATTAAATAGTAACATCACAATCTAAGCCACACGGTTGAGTTGCTAAAGGACTGAAGGTGAGCGACAACGAGAAAAAAGAACACAAAGGAAACATCGCTAAGATGTTGGTATATTATCAAACTGGGGTTTGGATATTCCTCAGAAAATAGAAGGAGAGGCCGAGCACGGTGGCTCACGCCTGTAATCCCAGCACTTTGGGAGGCTGAGGCAGGCGAATCATGAGGTCAAGAGACCAAGACCATCCTGGCCAACATGGTGAAACCCCGCCTCTACTAAAAAGAAAAAAAAAAGTACAAAAATTAGCTGGGCATGGTGGCACGTGCTGGTAGTCCCAGCTACTTGGGAGGCTGAGGCGGGAGAATCACCTAAACCTGGGAGGCAGAGGTTGCAGTGAGTAGAGATCTCGCCACTGCATTCCAGTCTGGTGACAGAGCAAGACTCCATCTCAAAAAAAAAAAAAAAAGAAGGAAAGAAAATAGAAGGAGCCTGGTTAGACAGGAAGACCTAAATGGAACAGAATCCTAAAGGAAATTGGAGACATTACTTGAAAATGAGTAAGGACCCATGGGAGAGACAGATGAATGGATGGATGCTGAATGGATGGATGAATAGATGGATGATGAATGATGAATAATGAATGGATGATAGATGGAAAACGGTCACGTACTTCACAGGAGACTGTTAAAGATAATGTGCATTGCCTTAAAATAGCAAAACGAATAGACTAATTATGCCACCATTTGTTTCACCTAAAGGTATGCGACTTTCCTCGTAGAGAATAACAGGTTGGAGACAACCAAAATTTAAAAGTTAGCTACATAAAAACAATAGCACCAAAACATGAGTAGTAGTTCTCTTTGCCTGATGGTATTATGTGATTTTTTTATGATTTTTATTTTTCCCTTTGTATTTTCTTAAACTTTCCAAATGTTCTGTAATCAACACATACAACTTTCAGAATATGAAAAGTTAATGTTTTAAGAAAAAATACCACACTACAGACATAAAAGACACTAGAAGTATAAACATCTGTGGGCCATGGTGGAAGGCCTAGACATTTTTCATATTTTAAGTTGCATACATACTTTTAGGCATACATATGTTTTCTGTATATGTATGTGTGTGTATGTGTACACGTGTAGGCATGTGTGTGTACTTAGGCTTTAAACATGGGTACAGAGGACACTAACACAGGAAGAAAGTAAACATTAAGTAATTCTATTTACTATAACAGCAACAATTTCACCCTGAAAACCTGAGCTAAATTCAAGATTTCTCCCTCAGATTCTGTGGGTGGTCAGCTTTTATTAAAGAATACATACATCAATATTGCCTCATGATGGTAATAAATAACCAGACCTATAGAGGCCTTCTAAGTATAACTACTCTATTTGCTTCTCTTTTGATCTAAGCACTAGCATTGGGACTTCATTTTTTTCTGTCCTTTGTAGGGGGTCCCAGACTGTAGCGCCCATTCCACTGACTTTCTACACACTGCTGTTTAGAAAGGCGTGCTCAGGGACACAAGGGCATAAAGGGTTCAGACACAGAATGAAGCCTCTCCTTATGGAAACAATTCTGTGGCAGATTCCACTTGGTTTGAAGAACCAGGCTGTAGAAGGGGAAAGGAAATCCCCCTTTGTTTGCAGGAGGGTCCCTGAAAATGTAGCCTGGCAATATTGTTCTACACAGCTCAAGATGCTCTGGCCCACAATGGGAGCCTTGACTGGTTCTACTTTCAGACCTTTAAAGAAGAGATAGTACTGTTTCTTCCACAAAGATTCTTCTGCATGTACTAGTATCAATGAACACTTTGATCAAGGCATGCTTTCTAAGTCAATAACTGACATCATGCATATGATTTTAAACCAAAGGAAATGATTCTGACAGTAATACATTTGAGAGCTGAAAACATGGACAGGGAACCAAACACAAACCCAAAAACCTTTGGTAAACTTAAGATCAGCATGAAACGTGCCACAGCACATCACCCAAACCACCACGCTCTAATAGGTCAGCCCACAGAAAATAAACACTTGTTTTTTATCTTCCCAAGGCTGTTCTCATAAGGTTTTCTAGGACTATTTCTTCCAAAGTCACAAAAAACTGGAAAAAAACTGCAATAACGACTTCACAGGAAAGCCACATTTCAAGGCATTTTCTAGTCTTGCTCATCTACCCTTCTACACAGAAAAAAAAAAAAATTCAGAGATAAACTCAGAAAAAAAAAAATCTTTCCAAAAGCACTCTAATTATTTTTTCCTGCATCACCATCATTCAGTTGAACCAAAGCTTCTGTGTTTTTTACTGCCCTAACTACTGCTAATGAACAAAAAAGGCTTACATTCCATGAATCTGAGATTTTTCACCTTTTTACAATGTATCCTAAAGCCCTCCTTAGTCAATATTTCCACAAACAGACAGTTGCAATTAATCCAGGTTTTACTTAGGCTAACAAATGATTCCCCTTCATGATAGCTGTGTAAGCTGATTCATGAATTTGCCAATGTTCTCCAGGTTGCTAACAGAGCCCACTGTTACACAGTAAAGGGGGAAATCATGAGTGTTATTAAGACTCCCCTTCTACTTATTAAAGTAAAAGCAAGAATTTCAGCAGTTCTCAGGGCCTCCTCTGTACCACACAAGTTTTGCCTCTGCTGGCCAGTCCAGGTCTTGTGCTGATCTTCTCATCCTAGAGGTCTCACTGCCTCTGTATCCTGAAGCAGACATACCCTAGGCCTTCTGAGATAAACACATGATCCCCCGCCTGCTCTACATCAGGCAGGCTGAAGGCAGAGAGGACCTGCAGATACTTGAAAGAAACAGCTCATCTGCTTTGGGAACCAAGGAAATTCATGCCACACTTCCAGGATCACTGGTCTCAGGAGGATTTAACCCAAACTCGGAGTAAGAGTCAACATCCACAATGTCATCGTCATCTAATTCTGTTTCCTCTTTCCCTCCCTTCCTTTGTCCTAGAAGCATTCTGTGATAACTAACAAACTGATTTATTCTGATTAAAAATAGTTATCATTATTCAAATGCTCCCTCCCAATTTATTCTATAATCTTAAGATATTGATAGACAGAGATAAAGACGTAGCGAGAGAGAGAGAGAGATAAATTACTGACTTGAGCCTTGGCCTGGGAATTATGACTTGGCAGCTGAACTGCCACTGTTTGCCCTATCACATTGAAAGATCTGCCTATCTAAAAAGCTATGGGGTAAAATAGACATTGCTAGGGCTATCGCTAGAGGTATGGTAGTCCTAGGAAACCTTATGAGAACAGCTCTGGGAGGAAAGAAATGTCTCTTTTCTATGGGCTGACACATTGAAGAAGGGTGTGGGGTGACGTGCTGTGACATGTTGAATGCAGATCCTAAATTTCACAAAGTTTGGGTTTGCATTTTGTTCCTTGTTCATGTTTTCAGTTTCCAAATGTATCACTGTCAGAATCATTTCCTTGGTCTAAGGTAGACATTAGAACCTAATCCATTCTTTTCTAACTTTCTAGCTGTAATGCTCAATGTTCTGAGTGTTGAGAAAACGCAGAATATCCTAAAGAAGTTGCTGTGATGGTTGTGATTTCATGATAATTGAGGTAGCTGACGTTGGCAGAAGTAAAAGGGACACTAGCAAAATTAAAATTAAAAATCAGTGCCAAAATGCTTTGGATTACATAGGAAAAAAACAAGCTAAACTAAACCAAAAACCCTCTTATTATTCTACTATGCTTTGTTTTGGCCCCACCCCTACCCTAGAGAAAGGAGCCTATGTAAATGCAACCAACAGAAGTCGAAGAAAGCAAGATAGTATAATAGGTCTTGCTGTTGTAGCAATCTAGTGATCTGCATTCTTACTCTAGATTTGTTTATGAAGGCAAGTTTTGTTTTTCCTTCTGAACACCTTCCAGTATTTTATTTTATTTATTTATCTTGAGATGGAGTTTTGCTCTTGTTACCAGGGCTGGAGTTCAATGGCATGATCTCGCCTCACTGCAAACTCTGCCTCCCGGGTTCAAGTGATTCTCTTGCCTCAGCCTCCCAAGCAGCTGGAATTATAGGCATGTGCCACCAGGCCCAGCTAATTTTGTATTTTTTGTAGAGATGGGGTTTCTCCATGTTGGTCAGGCTGGTCTCGAACTCTCGACCTCAGGTTATCCACCTGCCGCAGCCTCCCAAAGTGCTGGGATTATAGGCGTGAGCCACCGTGCCTGGCATGTTTTGTTTTTTAATCATTACTACTGACCTCCATTTTCCTCAGCTTTAAAATTCATTAAATCTAGCCAGTTGTGGTGGCTCATGCCTGTAATCCCAGCACTTTGGGAGACCAAGGCAGGTGAATCACCTGAGGTCAGGAGTTCCAGAGCAGCCTGACCAACATGGTGAAACCCTGTCTGAACTAAAAACTACAAAAATTAGCTGAGCGTGGTAGCGTGTACCTGTAGTTCCAGCTACTCAGGAGACTGAGGCACAAGAATCGCTTGAACCCCAGAGTCAGAGGTTGCAGTGAGCCAACATCACACCACTGTACTCCAGCCTGGGCCACAGAGCAAGATTCTGTCTTTAAAAAAAAAAAAAAAAGTATTAAATCAATAGTCACACCACAAATATTTATTGAGCAATTACTATATTCCAGATTCTATTCCAGGTACATATGGGTACATCAGTGTAAATAAAGAAAACAACAACAACAACAAAGAAACCCTCTTAAAGCTTATGAGACAAATAAACAGCAAAAAGAATAACTAAAATAAAATGTAAGTTACACAGTATGCTCAATAAGTTTTACTGAAAAAACTAAAAAATATACTGGGAAAGGGGGATTCATGTTGTTGAGGATGGGGGCAGGCTGCAGTGTTAAATAAGGTGGATAGACATCATTGAGAAAGCAAGTTCTGAAAAATGACCTGGCAGTGAGGGAGTTGAATGGACTGATATCGGAGCACTCTTGCTATGTGTTTATAAAAAAATTAGGGGAACACTGTGGCTGGAACAAAAGGATCAAGGGAAGAAAAAGTAGGAGATAAAGTCAGAAAGCCTCATGGCCTTTGTAACAAGCTTTCAACATGACTGACTTACAGTTTAGAAGGACAGATCTCGCTGCTGAGTTAGGGACAGGAGATTTGTTAAAATGCTACTGGAATAATGGAGGCAAAAGATGATGGTGACTCAGGCCAAGGTATTAGTGGAGGTTAGATATGTGATTAGATTTTAAATGCATTTTGAAGGTAGAGGTGGTAGTATTTTCTAACAGATTAGAAGTGATAAAAAAAAAAGAGAAGAGACAAGAATATGATCTAAGAATTGGAAAGTTGCGGTTGTCATCCACTGAGACTGGAAAAACAGTGACTGGAGCCAAGTTTTACGGGGCAAACCAGGAGGTCCATTCTGGATATGTTGAGTTTGAGATGTCTATTAGATATTCAAGTGTAGGGGTCTGTGGACAGTTGGTTGTGAGCATTTAAAGTTCCAGAGAAAGAGGTCCAGTCTAGAGAGATAAAATAGGAAATAATATGGTTTCAACTTTTTTTTTTTTTGCTTTACCATTCTTAACAGATTGGAAAATCTGTATCTATAATTAGTATGTTCATATCCCAATTTCTTTATGTTAAGACTATTTGAAAAGAAAGAGAGAACAAAAAAAAAAAAAGAAGAAGGAAGGGAGTGGGGAGGAAGGCAATAAGAAAGTGAAAGGGATCAATTGATTATTAGGAGATTTACAACCTAAGAGTGTATTATATTCCTAGGCTCAGGCTGCTTCCGATAGAGGGCACACTCCTGAAGGGTTTTCAGTCAAATCTTTAAAACCCTTAATCTTGTTTTCACACAGATACACATCTTTTAATGTTCTTAAGTCATTCCTGGTAGATCTTCCATTAGAAATGGCTCATAACATTTTAACTTCAAGTTTATCTACCTCCAACCTTTCAAATAATTAAATATTTAAATGCTCTGGGAAGTTGGCTTTTGTGAAGCAAGAACTTTTTGCAATGCAAATTTTCACTCTTAATTTCTCTTCTGGGTAAAATAAGAGTTACAGGGATTGGGTTTTCTTCTGATGTGTGTAAAATGGAATACATTTCTCCATCTTCTGGGTTCTGGAATGTCCACTCAGTGTCAGAAGACACCTCTCAAAGAACAATCACAAGACAGGCAGGAAAACAGGAAATAATGGGAAAAGACAAACCAATCTTACTCGTGTCTGGTATATCTTCCAAGCTGCCAACTGGCCCTTTTCTTTAATATCAACTGCCCTGTGTGGAACTGGAACAAGCCTGGACCGCCAGCAGCCTCCAAAGTTGGGCAGGCTGGGGCTTACAGGTGAACCGCTGGGCACCAGACTTGTTTGTGCCAGTTTCCATCCCTGATGAGCCTCTCATCACCTGCCCATCAAGAAGCAAGAAAAGCAGGGAGTTCTATTCACTAAACCCAGAGCTCTGGTCCTGCCAGTGACCCCCCTACCTGTGGGAAATCAGTGTGTTTACATCTGCTAGAGGAAGGGTTAATCTACGGTCTGTATTTGCATCCACCTTTACCTTCTGTTTTCTGTATTTCTTACATACTACTGTCCCATAATTTTTCTTCCATAAATTATTCTATGGCAAGCAAATGTTTCCCTAAGACCCTCTTCATTTACTAAGAGAAAACGAGAGAACTTTTTGTCCCCTGAATTTCATTTTAAGGACGTAAGTCGTGCATTTGAGCAAGTGTGGACAAAGAAGAAGAAAAGAGGGGCAGGGCTGAGGCAGGGAGGACTGCAGTACCAGGATTCAACAGAGCCTTGTCTCTGCTGTCTTCATCTGCATTAAATTGGTCATGACCTTCCAGGTGTCTTTAAGGTTGAAGTGTTTGCTGGACCATTTCAAGCAGAGCCCGCTGGTCCACGTGGCCCTTCTGACATCAAGAGACAGCTTTTAAAAGAGCAGAAGTACCTTGTCAGGGCTCAGGGGTCACTAATAGCCTGCCTTGGGCCCTCCAATAGGTCATGTTCGGCTTCCTCGTCCAACACAAAGGGAAAGGCGAGGGAGGCTGGGGAGGGTAGGGGGATAATTATCATTCTGGTGTTTTTTTCCTCAGGCCCGGAGTTATGCTCCATGTCACTGTGTTAATGTGCCTGCAACCAGGGAGACACATAATGCTCCTCTCAGCCCTGTTTATTAGCAAGATCCATTTGCAAAAGGCCCTTCTTTTGTGCCACAATATGAATGTGCTTTGATGGCAAATAATTACGGCAGTCCTTTTGACATGAAGATCCACAGGCTGCCCTAGTTAAGCCAGTAATTAGCCTGTCCTCCTTTTTTATTATTATTATTGAGAAACTACAAATTATCCTCATGTGCGCCGGCCATTGCTTTTTCTCCTATTCTCTCACTCTCTCCTGCTCACTCTCTCCCGCTCACTCGCAAGCTCGCTCTTTTCTCTCTCCCTCTCCCTCATCTCCCTCAGCACTTTGGATAAGTGGAATGCAGCTGCACAAAAGCAAGATAAAGCTGGACCATCAAGATGATGAACAATCTGGATGAAGAGCCTTCGAGACGCACACAAAAGCTGGAGAAGTGCAGTTGATGTAGGCCTGGACAGCTGAAGAATGCTGCGGTCTAACGATGAATAGCCCTCATTTGTGAATATACAGATTTTCCACGATGAATAAAAACTGAGTGGAGGTCACAATAAATAAACTTTTTCCCCCCTTCTTCTTAAATAATAATTCAGGTTCCCGGCACCAAACAGCTGTAAATTGAAGGTTGTGCTTAGTTTTCTCAACTCTCAAAGGGGATAATTAAGCTAAGATCACATTGTTTGATATATTAGTGTAATGATGAGCTACTATATTCTGCTTGTTTCGAGTTCTTTTAGTTTTTCTTTCCCATTATCTGTTTTTTTTAATTACATTTCAAATACATTTTAAATGTAGGAACAGCAGTTCTGAAACAGAGTTTGCCCTGTGTTTGGATCTATTTGAAATGTATTCATATAACATTTAATTAAAGCAGCAACATTCCCCTTTAGAAAATGTGTGGAGGTAGAAATATCTATATTATCTGACTAGTTCTGACATAATCTTGCCAAAAGGCTGACTCTTTTTCCTTATTGGTGCAAGATAATTAGACCATCATTAACCTCCTGAAGCATCACTGTCAGTATTTCTTGGCGTTATAAAATCAGGATTTGGGAAGATTTTCATAATTTTGCTTAAGATCACTGAGGAGGTAAAGATCAGCTCTGAAACATGCTCAGCTTAGAAGATTTCTGAAAATCAGAGTCTGCAAGGATACATGTTATAAAGGAACTCAGCCCAAGGGAAAAGCTACAGTGTCCCTTTACACCTATAACACCCCCTCCCATTTGTGAAGTCTTGACAATAAAAAGGACCAAATACTGTCTTGCATTTTATTAATGTAAGTTAGACAGTCATTTTCTTCCAATGATTTTGAGCTAAAATGCACTGAAAAGTCTGACTCTCTGTATCAAAAGAGAGAGAAAGTACATTTCCAGAAAAAATTTGCCCCTTTTTTTTTGGTAACTATAAAATATTCTTCATTTCCAAAACAACTATTTATTGTTGAGTGTTTAGTGTACTGTTAGTTCATTTGATTGCTTGATTAGTTCATTATTTTTTCCAGGAATTTTTCTATTTTCACCAATCAGTCCCAGTCTAGAGTGGACTCTACCATACCCACATTCAGGAAGGTTTTCAGATTTGAACCAGGTATGGAAAACAATTTATGAGCAGGAATACTGAAAATATGAAAAGCACGAAAACCCACTGTTAACTTCATTGCAATTTAAGCTTCACCAAAGAAGAATAACTTCCTTAAGTTGCCAACCCTGGTGACCTTGAATTCAAGAACAACAATTACTCTGATTTGATTATTACACATTGTATGCTTCTATCAAAATATCACATGTACCCCATAACTATGTACAATGAATAATGGTATCCACAATAATTTAAAAGAAAATAAAAAGGAACAGCCCACCCACTGCATGATGAGGAACCATCCTTACCTATGACTCCAGTCTATTCAGAGGAACCCTACCGAAAAGCGAGCAACTAAATGTCCCATCTCTATGTTCAACATGAGAGAGCAAGGGTAACAAAAGACAAAACCAAAAAAGTGTGAAGTAGTTGAAGACAAAGGATAAGGAAATCCTAGGAAGAGTCTGAGTCCACTCACAAATTGTACCAAAGGAAGAGTCCTAAGATTCATGAAGTTCATTTTGGCTTTGCTGCATCAATAAACCAGAGGCAAAGAGAAATTAGGCAATGGGCCTCAAAAAAGGCAATCACTGCCACCTCTGTTTGCTGCCATGTTGGAGATGGTTTTTAAAGGACTACCACATCCATTTAGAAATATTACACAAGTTGAGGCCAAAGAAAGCTTGGTTTAGGAGTTCACATGGGTCAAATGTGAAATAGCTTAACAAATTTTTAAGATCTAGAAGCAGGCCAGATCTGGTATAAAGTGCAGGCCTGTCTAAAAACTCTGACAGCTCTTTAACATTTCACTCACGTACCTTTCTCCCTGTGATGTATTAATTATACCCACAATTTATTGAATGACTCCTATATCCTAGGCAGTTTTTCAGACTGTGGAATCTATCAGAGAAACAGAACAGGTCAAATTCCCACTTTCATGGAACTTACATTTCAGGAGCAGGAGATAGACAGTAAACAAAAAATGAATAAAATATAGCATACCAGGTAGTGATAAATGCTACAAAGGAATATAAGGCAGGAGGATATGGAGGAAGGAAGCAGTTGTATTTTACATGGACTGGTCATGGAAGGACTACCCAATAAGGTAACATTTGACCAGAGACCTGAAGTGAAGGAGGTAGCCGTGCAAAAGCTATGCAACTTTTGGGGAGAGAATTTTCCAGGTAAAATGAGCCCGAGGTCAAAGGACCTGAGGCCAGGATATGATTGACACGTTCCCCATTAGTAAGAAAGAGGCTGAGACTGAGGAGGACTGAGTAAGGAGCAAATGGGAAAGAGGAGTAAGAGAACAGACTGAGAGCTATTCTCACCACCAAGCTGAAAGAAACCTTGGTCATTTACTCACTCTGGACTATTAAGTAATTTGCCTTGTCTGCCTTTCATGCCTCTAATAAAGTTTAGATACATGAGGTACTGAAAGGAATAGTCTAAGGTGATGAAGGCCTGACTGACTCACTGTAGTTTCATGCCATGAAATAGTGGGTGTTGACTACAAAAAAATATAGCACAATTAAAAATGCCTATTGCAAACACAGCATTCCTCTCCCACCCAAAAAAACAGCAAAAGATTTGAAAAGACAACACAAAAGAGGATATATGAATGAAAAAGAAACACGTGAAAAATAGTTTAACATCATTAGCCATTAGAGAAATGCAAATTAAAAACTATGAGATACTACTACATACCTATCAGAGTTATTCACATTAAAAGAAAATTGACAATACAAAATGCTTACAAAGATGGGGAGCAACTGGAACTCTTATACATTTCTGGTGGGAATGCAACATGGTGAAATTGCTTTGAAGTATAACTTGACAGTTTCTTATAAAAAGTTAAATGTACACTTAACAACCAAAAAGTTAAATGTATACTTAACCCAGCAGTTGCACACCCAAGGGAATCCCACACCCATGTGTTCATACATGAACACCCACAAACTTGTACACAAATATTTAGAGCACCTCCATTTATAATTGCTAAAAGTCAGAA
This sequence comes from Rhinopithecus bieti, assembly GCF_001698545.2. Classification (NCBI taxonomy): domain Eukaryota; kingdom Metazoa; phylum Chordata; class Mammalia; order Primates; family Cercopithecidae; genus Rhinopithecus; species Rhinopithecus bieti. The sequence goes on along the minus strand of NW_016813906.1, from coordinate 2,043,333 downwards.
ACCACCCAAATGTCCTTTAAGTGGTGGCAAATGGATATACAAATCACAACACATTCATATAATGCCATACACCTGGGTAAAAAAAAAAAAGCATGACCTCTGTTATACAAAACAACACACAGGAGAGTCAATATCATTTTTCTGGGTGAAAGGAGCCAGACTCAAAAGGACACATACTGTTGATTCCATACTGTGTGATTCCATTTATATGACTTGTTCAAAAAGATAAAATTATAGGGTTAGTAATTAGACCAGTGGCTTCCAGGGGCTGGGGGTGAAGTGAGAGAAACTGACAATAAAGGGAAATGAGACAACTTTTGGGGATGATGGAAATATTCACATCTTAATTGTGGTGAAGTTTACACATCACATAAGTTTATAAAAATTCAGAGAACAGCATAACTGAAAAGGGTTAATTTTATTATATTTAAATTATATCTTCAAAAAATGCTTACTGCAATATTGATACATTCTCAGGTAAGAGAGGAAATCTAAAGACTACAGATTTTTAAAAATTAATTTTAGCACTCATCATCTTCCCTACTGAAGAAATCGTTAATTTGTTAAGTAGACTATCTTCACCAATAATCTCTCACTGTTGTATGGAAAAATATTTTTGTAGGGCTGAGGACAGAGAAGAGACCCGCGATTCAGGCCCTGAGGGGTAGGACCCTCATTTCAGAACTATCTCTGCTCTATTTGTGTCTCCCATTTTGCCAACGTAGACATCTGGGTAAGTCAGAGATCTCCACTCCCTCCCCAATACAGTCTCTCTCTCCTGATAAAGATTTTATGTTTGGGACAATTTAGAAGCCCAGAAAATACACACAATCTCTTTGCTCTGGTTTTCCTCTATAGTTACCCAACATGTCAAAGACTCAGAATCAATCCAGATACTTATTAGGCACCTATTATTTGAAATATACTTAAATCCAGAAGCAAATATGGTACCCACTCTTAAAAACCCAGAATTCAATTAGGTAAAGGAAATATGCATATAAAAAGATAAACTACAAATGTAAGGCGGTATACAGAAAGTGTCACTTAATTAGTATAGGCAATTGTTGCTGTTCAAAAAAGAAGGGTTCCAAGAAGATAATTATTCTTATTATCATTTATTGAATGTCTATTACCTGCCAAGCCTTTGCATTCATCATCCCATTTAATCTTCCTAACAACTTTGAGATTCGAGTTTTTTACTCATTTGCAATTGAGTAAATGGAACCTCAGAAGAAATAAATAACTTGCTCTTGGTCCGTCCCTCAGCCACTGAGCCAGGATGTCAACTCTGATTGCAAAGCCTGTTGGTTTTCCACTATTCTCAACTGAGTTGGTTGAGGAAAAGGCATGAAAGTGATAGAATTTCAGCTAGAATTTACAGGGTATAGGATTCTACAGAGCCAACAATAAGAACAGGTGTGATGGAAAACCTAAGAATTATTAAGGGGGAAATGAAAGCAACAAAAATACAATGTCTATTTTGCAACTATTGTTAGATTGCATCCAGTATGTCTTAGCTCCCAAATATTTTATGATAAGTGTAGTGAGTAAACAGCTCTCTCCTTTTTATTTATATCTAGCCTCTAAATCAGGTCAAAACATTTCAAAAATTGAGACCTCTCCTGCTGAAATGAATTTTCCATGTTAGGAATTTTCTTTGGGGAGGTGATGGTGGGGAATTCATTCAAGTTGGCTTAGGTGTGTTATTCCCTACTATGAACCTCTCGGCTTGCTCCCAGAAGACAGAGAAATGCAATAAGACCTACCACAAACTACAAATAAAAATACCCATATATTTTATCCCTGAGTTATAGCTTTAAGATTAGACATTTAAAATCAGAATTATCTAATGCAACCTACGGCCTTTTCTTGAAGGTTCACACTTCTGTTTTGCACAAAGAGAAGGGCTTTCTTTTATACACCCATGTCCCAAACCCATCTCAATCTTCTGATGTTCACATAACATTGAGGTAGGTCGTGAAAAATTTTGAAGGCATACATTGTAGCCCAAGAACAAAATAATTTTTAAAATGTACACTTTAGGCCAATCACGAAAATTTTCAACTTATTTAACCAAGTAGTTACAGTTTCCTAAGGCTCTAGAAATCAGTGTCCTTTTAAATTTTTTAAAATAAATGGCCAGATAGTAAACATTTTCAACTCTGCAGACCATAACTGAGTTGTAGCACAAAAGCAATACTTAAATGAATGGGTGTGGCTGTGTTCCAGTAAAACTTTATTTATAAAAGCAGTATCTCCTGCTCTAGGCTGAGTAGCTATTCTTGGAGATGATGGGCTATATAGGTGAACAAGCAGGACCTCAGAAATTCTAAGAGCTGCAATACAGGCAAGGATATTACTTACAGTTTTAGCTCACAGACTAGCCATGCTGCCTACTCATTCTTATCTACCACGTCCTCCACTCCCAGTTTAGTCTCTTTACTCGACCAGCACTTAAACTGCTCATGGATTTCCATTAGCAGCTATGGCAAAGGCAGTGGATTTATTAACTCTTTTTCCTCACTCAATATCCTCATCTATAACAAGGTGTGTGCTGGAGAACACAGAGGAAGATCAACAACCAGAATGAAATGGGGAGGTGCACAATGTTGCTTACTCAATTCTCTTTATTCTCCCTCCTTCATTTATGGTCATTTGTTTGTCTTCTCTCCCTGTCCCCTTCCCTTTCCTGCTCTCTTTTCCTCTCCCTCTCCCTCTCTCTCCTCCACACTCTGATTTTCATTTTGCTGGGACCCAAAACAACGTATGTTCCCTTGGCCCCATACTAAATACATGGTTCAGTTGATTACGGCCAGGTGAAGGCAGAATTACTTTCCAAGCACTAGAAACGGGCAGGAAAGAAAGACTTAAATCTTCAAAGAAGGCTTTCCTCTCCATTCAGACTCCGAGACTCACCAAAGACATCGTCAATCAGCAACTGGTTTTAAAATTCTCTTCAAAGTGTTTTACTAGTTCACTTTACTTGGCATTTTTATCACTATCTATATCTGTAAAGTAGTGATATAATTAGTAAAGCTATTAATGTTTCTTATGCTTAGTATTATGAATGCTACAAATCTCAATAAATCTAGCTTATAGCAAAATAAATAATGATGATAACACTGTCAAGCATCAATAAAATTGCTGGATGGCTTTGTGTAAACCAAACAATATTAGCCCTCTTAAACAACTTAATCTGGGCTACTTAACCACCCTCCCTGTAAACTGTTCATGCTGCCCAAAAGGAAACCATGAATAAGGACTCCATAATTCCCCTTATTTTGCATGGCACAGGACAGCAGAGGAGACCCAAGCCTTCTGATTGGTCTTCAACGTATTGCTTCAGTAGAATGACATTCATTTCATTAGGTCAGAATAAACATAATGAATTTCTATATCTGTGCTATTGCTAAAACTAAGGTGTTTGAGAAGTTCCTGGACACTCAGTTATGGATACATCTGGACACTCACTGGGCTGTTAAAATTTTCCACTCCAACAAAGGAAGGATTCGTTCTGACCAGCATAGAACCCTAGTTTTCAGCAGGGTTTGCCTAAATAAAAGCCCAACAACCTGAGGTCAGAGCCCTTTTCTTAGGATGAGGAAAACTCCATTAGTTTCACTATCTGGTTCAAACTCCACTACCTACCTACACACAGAAGCAGGGAATGTAATCTTATCTACAGGCTTTTCCTAGCATTCCTGTTTTCAGTAACCGGAAAGGATTAAAATGAACAGCCTGCGCACTGGTCCTGAGTAATGGGCCTTCAAAAACCAAAGTATTAGACAAATATATCAGCTATGAGATATAATACCAAGGGCTAGTTCCACAGTATCAGCATTTTTAACTTTCATTCGAAAGTGACTGGATGATAAGAGGGTACAATTCGTATTTTGATTTCAGGGTGAGAGGATCTTTTTAATAAAACAGTTTTACTATGTAGCTATATATCATTTCTTACCAAAATGCAAAACAAAGCCTGAATCTTTTATTTTTTTTCCTCTCCAAAACATCCATAATGATAGATTTCCATTGTATTTTTTTATTCCTCGAATGAATTTTTCAAGCCAAACTTTCATTGCTGCTGTTGCTGTTGATGGCGCCAAAAGGTTTCAGGGAATCTTTCTTCACGCAGAAAGCAGCTTGCAGACCCAGACAGATATGGAAAGGAAGTTGTTTGGGTGAATAATGAGAGCTGAGCCGGAGCCTCCCATGGTGGCATGTGTGAGGCCAGCTGAATAGGATAGCACTTTGTGTGTTCAAAAGGCAGTCTCTTTTTCTATTATCCTTGGCCTGTTGCGCCGGCCTGCTAATGAGTGGACACGCATTACCATTCATTAGCATTTTTATGGCACTTTATATTTGCAGTGCACATTACAAATTGTATTTGTTAACCTCACAACATTCCTTGTGAGATCATCACCATCGATTCACTTTTACAGAGCAGCCTATGTTCAAGGGGCCATGAGTGTATGAGCAAAATTAAGAACAGGAAAATGACACAGAGTTTTGGATCCAATTCTAACAAGGACATCAAAGGATATTTAGGTGGAGGAGGATATTCTTGATGGCGACTCCAGCTCCCCATGGTTTCGCTTATTTGTCTTTTTTATCTATTGCCTGCAAGTTAATTCAAACCTCCTTGAACTTCATCATTGTTGAACTTATCACATGATAAACAAGACTCATACCTGTTTTATTTATTTGTAAAGTGTTTTTTTCTTATTTTCTTAGAACTGGTTCTTTTACATTTCAATGCACAGCCAGTTTTTCTATCAAGCATGATGAAGAGCATATGTTTACTTTCCATAATCTTATGCATTTTCTAGATTATATTATCTCTCTGGTTTGGTCTTTCTAGAATCAAGTCTTTCTAAAACACTAGAATCTGTGCATTTTGCCCCCTTGTTAGCTTTAGTCAGCTTTCCTAAGTTTTCTTCTGCACCTACTGTATTGATAATGTGGATTTCAGGTTTGGGCACAACATTTTTTAAAGTTTATCATTATTCCTCCAACTTCCCAGTGATGGAGAGACAAGGCCCAGCAGGTGAAAAAATAGTGGTCAAGGCCAAAGCTAAATTAATGGTGGAGCTCTGGGTGAATCTTCATCAGTTGGACCATCTCATTGACCTAAAAGGAAAAGTCCAATTTCTAAAAACTGTTAGGGAGTAACTGTGAGACAAGAGTTTGCTTGTCTCAAACTTCTTCATTAAAGGAACTGTGGAGATAGATGGAGGACAGAGCATAGGGAGAGGGCCAGGCAGAGACAGCCCAGGAATGCCCTTGCAAATGTGTGACACCCTCACAGAGCTGCCAGACCTCCCGGCAGAGGTGCACACAGGCACAGCGTTCAGAGCTGCCAATCTCATCTAAATGGCTTGCACAGATTCAGGAAGATTCCCTAAATCACAGCACCATTTGTCAAATGCCTACTACATGTATTTTTTTTTTTTTCATTTTGAAATAATTTCAGATTTCAAAATGTAATAAAACTGGCACAAAGAATTCATATATACCCTTCACCCAGATTCATAAACTATTAACATTCTTCTTATTGAAACAAGATTATAATAGAATCTAAAGGGCCTATTTTCAAATTTTGCCAATTTTCCTATTAAAGTCCGCTTTTTTTCTGATCTGGTTTCCAATCCTGAATTGGAATTTGCATTTAGACTGTTTCTCAATCTTTCTTTTATCTCTCATGACCTTGATATTTTCGAAGATACAGGTCAGTGGTTTTAAAAATGTACCCCAATTTGGGTTTGTCTGATGTTTCCTTATGATTAAATTCAGGTTTTGCATTTTAGCTAGAACATTACAACGTGGTATTGTGTCTTTCTCATATCATGCCTCCTGATATGATATGTGCCATCATATCAGGAGGCATGTAATTGAGATTTGCCCATCATTAGTGATAATTTGATCACTTGACAAAGGTGGTATTTGTCAGGTTTCACCACTGTAAAATTTCTATTTTTTTCATTTGTAATTTATAGGTGCCTTAGGGAGATACTTTGAGACTATGTAAATATCTTATTCTTCATCATTCTTTCACATACTAATTTTAGCAAACTTTGCAGATTTTTTATATGCCAGCATTTTGCTAAGCATTTTCTCTGTGTTATTTTAATTTTCACATCTTCCCTATATGTTATAATTACTAGCTTCATTTCATCATTGAGGAATCTAAGGTTCATGAGAGTGATTAAGCAACTTGACCTGGACATATAGATACTGTGATAGAGCCAGGATTTGAACCTAAATCTTACTCTATTACTCTTACAAATGAGAGGAGAGGCATTTCAGCATCTAGCATCTCCATAAATATGGCCCCTGGGCTATTCTATTCTGCTACCATGGGTGTATCACTACTTAGAAGCATACAAGTGCAATATCAGTGACACAATTATTGACATGCCAAACCAAAACAGAAAGTGGGGAGGATGTTGTAAAGAGAACACAGGGAAGCTATGCTCATGCTTAATTTAACTGGAATTGACACATTTATCATTTGTTTCTTTTTTTATGTCTCCCTTTATTCTTTCTAATTTTTTTGTTTTTATTGTTTTAATTTGAACATAACCCTTTAATCAGCATGATGCAAAGCAAGTTAATAAAAATGGCCCAACTCCTGGGAGTATGACATTTAAATTAATCAAGTCATGGACAGGCTCAGTGACTTATACCTGTAATCCCAGCACTTTGGAAGGCTGAGGCGAGCAGATCACTTGAGCTCAGGAGTTCAAGTCCAGCCTGGCTAACATGGCAAAATCCCGTCTCTAGTAAAAATACAAAAGTTAGCCAGGCTTGGTGGTGGGCACCTGTAATCCCAGCTACGCGGGAGGCTGAGGCATGAGAATTGCTTGAACCTGGGAGGCGGAGGTTGCAGTGAGCTGAGATTGTGCCACTGCACACCAGCCTGAATGACAAAGACTCCATCTCAAAAAATAAATATATCAATTAAAAAAAAATTAGGCTGGGTATGGGGGCTCACACCTGTAATCTCAGCACTTTGGGAAGTCAAGGCAGATGGATCACCTGGAGGTCAGGAGTTCGAGACCAGCCTGGTCAACATGGTGAAACCCTGTTTTTACTAAAAATACAAAAAAAAAAAAAATTAACTGGGTATGGTGGCGTGTTCCTATAAGTAATCCCAGCTACTTAGGAGGCTGGGGCAGGAGAGTCACTTAGAACCCAGGAGGCAGAGGTTGCAGTGAGCCAAGAGTGTGTCATTGCACTGCAGCCTGGGTGACAGAGACTTTGTTTCAATAAAATAAAATAAAATAAAATAAAATAAAAATAATTAATCGAGGCCAATGAGTTATGACATAAAGTTTGTCTGCAGTTAAACTGGCAGACAAACCCCAAGAAGGAGTTAATGTCCCGAGGCCCAGTGGATAAACAAAGTCTTAAGAGAGATTTTGGTCTTTGTATGTTTAACCAAAGTGAGGTCATGAGAAAACTGTCTTCTCATTAAACAATTTCAGTTTACACTATTTTACTGAGTTCATAAATTCTATAAGAGCGGAGACCATGTCTAGCTTGTCCATCAGTGTATTCCCCAAACCTAGTACAGTGCCTGACTCGCAGGCTTAAATATTTGTTGAATTGAATGTTCTGGTCAAATGTTTCAAAGTGTGTTCTAAAGCAGAATATGTGGTGACAGTGAGGGTTCTGGGGAAGCTGGGAAGCTGGGAAGCTTTGAGTAGTGAGTCAACTTCATGAATATATTTCTAAGAATAGGTACATTGGGCCTAGGACCAATAAACATTTCATCTTGCTTTGATTCTATACATTCCCATATCTCTGGTCTTCAAGAGAAAAAAGCTACCCAGGGTGACAAATCCCATTGTTGCGATTTTGTTATGTTAGGTTACTTATACTGCTTATGAGCCACCAGCACTAACATAGAAACCAGTACCTCACTTCCCTGAAATATTTCCATTGCCACCCCCTAGCCCCATATTAGACTCTTCCACTTATAAGTTACAGAAGTTAAGTCAGCAGAGAAAAAGAAATTATTAACCCACATAATTGGCTTTAAGACACAGCTAGACACAGAAGTCCAAACGAGGTCACCAAATGATGTCTCTTTCTCTTGCCAACTCTTAGCTCTGCTTATCTCTGTTCAGTTCAAACTGGGTCTCCTCACACGAGGTAGGAGAGCTGTTAACACTCTCTCCCTCACACATGTCCAGCCTGGCAAGCACCCCAAAAAGAACAAGTCTTCCCTATAGCTCTGTTGAGAAAGTCTTAGGATGACTATGATTAGCCAGATTGGGTCAGGTGCCCATCCTTGGACCAATCAATATAGCCAAAGTGGTGAAATACTCTGACTGGCTACATCTTGGTCACATGCCCAGCCCTGTGGTGAAGTCAATCCAGGTGAATCAATCATATGGAATGGATTATCCCACAGGAAAAGGAATTCTGTTGCCAGAAGTGAACGAGAAGTAATCATCAACAGTCAAAAGTACCAGATGTCCATTAGAGCCTACATATCACATTAGCAGAGAATCTAGTGCTCCTGCTCTCATCAGAGAGCCCTGTCCTGGCACCACAAATACTTTTTTCTCTGACCTTCAGTGGTGTTAAATCCCCAGTCAGGTACTGCCCTACGCAGTTCTATAATAACGAGGCATAGTGTTTCTAATAAGAAGACAAGCTCCTGGAGGACAGAAATCTTTCTTGTCCTAGACAGCCCTCCTTAGAGCCTGGCAAGGACACACAGCAGGCTCCACAATGACTGCTAAAATTATGAACCAGAACTTTTTGTATCAAGTCAACTCATCTCAGGCCTCCTTGTTGACCATCTGTATGAACTTCAGTCCAGTTTAGGCTTCTTCACATAGTGGAGACCTGAACTCAAAACCGCATGGCAGGCAAGAGCTTATTTTTACTTGGGATCCCCAAAAAAGAGATTTGTGTGGGTACTTCAGTCCAAGATTATGCCTGACCCCCAAAAGTCCTTCTTTCACAAGTTAGCAAAGACTTTCCAAATGAGAAAACTTAGAAGAAATTTCAAATGTGATTTTAGCCCCTGCCACTGACAGAAGAGGAACTGTCATGTGAGAAGTGAAAAAAAGAGAGAGAAAGCCTTCAGTCCTGTAATTCTGGCCCCACTCCTGCTTTCTGCTATAGAAGTTGGCTTCCACGGGCCCGTTGACCTCGTCCTGGGAGACTGGTCACATGGAGCTCAAGTTATCAGACATCACTTGCCTGGGTACGTGCTTCTGACTTTTGTCTGTGTTTCTATTACACAAATGCCACCAATTCTGCCTTTGCAAGATTGAATTGAAGATTGAGCTGCCTGAAAACTCGAAGAGTGGAGCCTCGCCTTCCCCTCTGCTCCAACGGAGACCCAGTGCTGGTCTCCAGCACATCCCTAACTGCATATGGTTCCCACAAGCAGATCTGGAGGAGATTTATGTTTATCCACGTTCTCATGCCCGCTGGCCTTCTGAATCAAAGGTGGAGTTATAAACCAAATAAATTTACTGCAAGACTCTAGTATGCGCTTGTGAAGCTGATGCATTTCGCTCCTTTTAATAAGGTTAAAATAGTTACAAATGGAGCATTGGAATAAGGGCTTAAAAGAGCTCTGTGGTGCATCTGTGACTTAGGCCTGGCCAACATTTTACAGCCCTGCCTATTAAAAATCTCAGACCGTACTTGCTCCTGCTCCTCATCCTCAGCAGGCACACTAACAATGCAGCCTGTGGACCACTTGACATTTTCATCCCTGGCGTCTGTGTCCCAGAACAATTGATGGGGCCAGCCAGCCTCTGCTTACAATTAGGGGAGACCATTCGAACTACCTGTTGACTTGCTGCACATTAAGGACAGCCAGCTGATATAAAAAAACTTTGGCAAAAGAGGAAAGCAAAATTTTACCTAGGGTCCAACTTTGAGATGACCAGAAAAAAACCCACTGAAGGGGCAAGTCCATATGGGTGCTACCATCCTTATTTTTGGCCAAATGGAGGGAGAAAAGCAAATTAAACCCATAAAGTCTAAGACCAGGAAGGAGAAACTGAGTTAGGATAAGACCCCATTCTTCAAATGCTCTGCCCCGGTCAGAGTCATACTCCATCTACCTACTGAGCAACCCTGTGCGCTTCTAAGTAGAAAGCAGCAGCAAAAGCTCCATGCCTCCTGCTGCAACCTAAACGGTGATGTGATTATAAAACCTCAGATCAAAGGATCGAAAGGATCCTGGCCAAATGCCAGGGAGAGTCATGGCTCCTGATAGAACTAAATCAGGTCCAATCTGGATCTAAGAATAATAAAGCAATTAACCACGAAGTGACAGAAGCTGAATTTCACAGTAAAAGCAGTGCTAACCAGCCATTTAGCATCACGAGAACAAGACCCCTTTCTTCAGCCACCTGCGGTCACCACCCCACCCCCTACTCTGTAACTCCCTCCCCCCTTGCAACTCCTTGAAAAGGAAAGATTAAGCCCAGGCCTGCACTAACAGGCAGACAGGGGTGGGGGCAATGGACAGACCCCTCATTCAGAGGCCTCCAGAGGACACTTTGACTTGGCTCAGAAAAAAAGAGCTCGCTAACTACTCAGAACTTTTCAAAACAAGGCTCTGACTACTTAGTTAATTGGCAGAGATGAAAGGCAAGGACGCAATGAGAAACGGTGGTGTTATCAAAAATGAAGGAGAAAAAATCTGAACAGTAATTTCGGCCTCCATCACTAAAGAATCTCAGAAGACATAAAAAACTGGGTTTTTGAAAATCACATTTAAACTCACCAGTCTATGTTGATATAACCTTGAAGGTCAGGCCATCCTTGCTTGCTTCATCCTTGAGTCATACACAGTCAAGCACACTAACACAAAGAGTATTGTTAAAATATTTTAGGAGGGGGCCCTGGCTTTCCCACCTGCTTTGGCCAGGCAGTAGAATATATGGTCTGTAGGACCACTTATTGATTAGAACTACCTTCATGACTAGCTACAATGGGCAGATTGAAGATGGAATTTCAGAATTGTAGAGCTTGTTTTTGAGTCCTTTGATCAATTGGTTTACACACCAAGGTTTTTTTCCCTCATTTCTTCCCTGGGAGAATCCTAAAAGAGGAGATGATAAAATATAAAAGAAACAAAATGAAAGAGCAATTCTCTAAAGATAGTTCTGGACAGATATATAGTACACCTGCATATGTATATGTAATATAATAATAAGAATATTTGCTTCCAGATAATTGCTATATTATTGATACCTTTCAACACTCAACATGTTTATATCATCTGCCAAGGTCCTGTGAAGCAGAATTCACAGTATCTTGAAGGAAAAAAAGAAAGAAATCCCCTCTACTCTCCTTTTTAGAGAAAACTACACATACAAATCTATTTGAAAAGGTTAGAGAAACAAGATAAATTGGGTAACCCATATAGTAACTCTTGAGGACAGGAGCAGCATACAAAAGGAAGGCAAGCTTTAATTCAGTAGATTCCCTTTCTGAGCTGCATTTGCAGCACTGTGATCCAGTCTTTGGTCACCCCACATGTAATCCAATTCTCTCCACAGCATGGAAGAGCCAAGATCTCCTGCAGGTTGGGATGATGACTCTTACTTGAGTCAATGTTTACTTTATCAAGGACAACAAATTTTAAAAACTGGGAACAGGCTATTAACCCAACAGGTTTGTCAGTCAGATTAAATAAAAGCACCAAATGGAGAAATTACCTCTCTTTTCTAATCAATATCTTTGACCATAAATGGAGTCAAGCTGATGTGCTTAAAATTTTCCCATCCATGAAAAGAAAATATGCACATGCATATGCACACACATGCATATACGTTTAACCTGTTGTTTTTATGACTGTATCTTAAAGCACTGAGAATAGGGGTTTATAATGGAAACACCGACAGACCCCCAACTAGAGCAGAGTTAGCAGGCACCACCACAATAATCATTTAAGCATTTTTGTTTTGCTTTTTTTTTTTTTAAGAAATGATCAGCAGCCCAACCAATGAGAACAGAGTAAACATGACTGGCATCTTAATGACCTTTGAGCATTAGCAGATGGCCTTTTTATGATCACAGATTAGCAGTACATGGTCGTTTGTTAATGACTGATAACAGGTGCCAGTGGTCCCTTACACTTCCTTTTGTGTTTGTTCCTTTACTTTTTCAGAGTAGGCAACGGGGTTCATTTCTCAGTGAATCTGCTTTCTCTGTGCCATCTTTTGTTTTTCGTTTGGCTGCAACACAGCCCTCATCCCCCCGCACCCAAAAGAGAATGCAACCCCTTCCGTCTCAGTCTCTGTCTCTCTTTCTCTCTTTCGCTCTTTCTTTCTCTTCTCTCTCCTCTATCTCCCTCTCCCTCTCCTGTTGTCTCTCTCTAGAAACACTCGCCTCTGAATCCTACTGCCTAATTCTTGTAGTTTTTGAACCATATAACTCCAGTAGCAAAGGAAAGACCACTATAAACCAGGCTTACTTTACAAGAGGATGCCTGGTACCATCCATGTAAATGACAAAAAAATCACAGCTGTGGATTCATCCAAAGTGAATTAAATGAATCAGCCAGAACTGGGAAAGTCATACCAACCCTTCCCTTCTGCCATTTACAGCATCCAATCCATGTCACCTGAAAGAACACATCTTCCTCTGCAAGCTCCTCACCGTCAGGACCACTTTCCTCTTTCTGCCCACCTCTCACCTTCTAGTTCTTTCATCCCCAAGAATAAAATCAGTTGGGTGGAGCTAGGGTCCAATTTATGTAAGCGATTTTTCCACCCATGTTTGGGTAAATATTCCCTTGGCCTAGCTTATTCCATTATTGGAGCAATTTAGGAGGGCACCAGGATGCAGAGTAATTACCAAATTGGTTTATCTGTGTTCATCTCTGTGGGTGGGGAAAGAAAACTCTTACAATTAACCTCAGATGCTGACTGCCTCCAGGTCCCTGGGGCCGCAATCTCCAGTGAAACCAATGAAGCCTGCCTGAAAGTTGGAGCAGAAGCAGAACTCACAACACTCACAGAACATGTGAACTGGGCTGCCTCCAACCTGGAGGATGAAGCCCTCTTTTCCCAAACCCAGGCACCAAGGAGAAAGTGGAGGCAGAGCCCTGCACATGCCCCCTGAAGTGTGTGCATAGGGGCAGCCCTTTTGGGGGGGAAAAAAAAAGTTGCATTTCAGAATGTAAACTGAACATACATCATCAGAAAACAAGTTGTTTTCCAAGGCAGACACATTTTTTGTCTTTTCTAAAACATTGTAAGATATGTGTCTGTTACAACTGCCTTACAAAATACAACTCAGGAAATTAGAGGCATCTTATTTTAAAAAAATAGATCTGATCTAGGCTTTCCAGTCTAAAAAATATATTAGAGATCCCCCAAAAGGACAGATTTGTCATAGAAATGAACAGAAATATAGACATTTTTAGGATTTTTTTTGTATAGGTTGAGGAACTTTTCTATTTTGACACAATTGTTTATTTAAAATATCGTATTTTCAGATCTGAAAAGCTGTGTGTTTCTCAAGTAAATATTACATCAGTGGGGATATCTATTGCCATTTAAGGACTAATCACTTGGAGCCAGGGAAGAGGATTAAATGACTGAAGAAGTCAAGTCACAAAGTAAGTGTAGAAGTTGGCTTATATGGCCGGGCGCAATGGCTCACGCATGTAATCCCAGCACTTTGAAAGGCTGAGGCAGGTGGATCATGAGGTCAGGAGATCAAGACCATCCTGGCCAACATGGTGAAACCCCATATCTACTAAAAATACCAAAATTAGCCAGGCGTGGTGGCGTGTGCCTGTAGTCCCAGCTACTCAGGAGGCTGAGGCAGGAGAATCACTTGAAACCCAGGAGGCATAGGTTGCGGTGAGCCAAGATCGCGCCATTGCACTCCACCCTGGGTGACAGAGTGAGATTCTGCCTCAAAAAGAAACAGAAAAAAAAAAAGAAGAAGAAGAAAGAAAGAGAAAAAGAAGTTGGCTTGTATTAGAAAAGTGTGAGTCTACCACGGTCCCATGGCCTCTTGCTGCACAGCCTCCCTGAGCTCCCAGAGGTGATGGTTCTCTGGACTCCTCGTCCAGTTTCGAGATCCCTGGTCTGCACTCAAAGCTTTGTCTTTGCCCAGCCCCTCATGCTGTGGCTCTCAAGTGTTAAACCAATTAAGAAAATGAATACCAAGATGCTGAATTTTGAGACCATGTTGGGCAATTTTTTGTTCTCCATTTCAAATGTGAGAGAACAAAAGAGAAAGAGAAGAAAGGCAGTCCACACTTAGCTCGCAGGAGCACTGTTACAAAGGACAACTAATAGTGGAGACATAAACCCAGCTTTCTTTAAACCAAGCTAGTCCAACCCATGGCCCACAGGCTGCATGCAGCCCAGGATGCCTTTGAATGCAACCCAATACAAATTCATAAACTTTCTTAAAACATGATGAGATATTTTTGCAATTTTTGTTTGTCTAACTCATCAGCTGTCGTTAGTGTATTTTATGTGTGGCCCAAGACAATTCTTCTTCCAATGTGGCCCAGGGAATCCAAAAGATTGGACACTCTTGCATCTAAACCTAGATGCTGTCTAAGTAACAGTGACTTCATCCACATACAAAATTGACCATGTACAAAATAAGGAGGAAAATGCATAACAGTTGAAGTGAGGCTTAAAGAGTTCTCCCAACTCTGGAAATCTTATATGGAGAAAAGATACGGCTGTATCTCCCCATGCCTATCAGCTCTTTAGCAATCAAACACAAACAGATTATCTTCCACCTGGACTCTGCTGTCAGAAAGCCCTAATTTTAAACTGCTAATATATAAATATCCTTCCCTGGCCTGAGTCAAATCCAGGCCTCATTTTGTATCACACATAGTTAAAAGATAAAATGAAAATCCATTACTAATTAGACTGTTAAATTAAACTGCTTTAACTTTATTTTATGAGAGGCATAAAGTACATAAAGGGAAGACACAGAGTGGTACCAATGACCTTTAGCGACGACTTGTGGCCCACCCCGATGCTTTTTGAACCACTTGCCTGAAAACTCCTGGCTTTCTTAACACCTTATATTCCCTCTCTACCACTTTGAAACCTGAAGGATTTATTTTGTAACAGTCCCTCACCCACATAATGACTTTAAAATTCTTTAGGTTCATTCCTTAAAATATAGCTGGGAATTAAGAAATAATGTCAATGAACAGTTGAAGCTCAGAGGCACTAATGGAGTTAGCTAACCATTTTCTTCTGGAAAGCTGCCGTAGGTACATAGAAGAATCCAATCATCCTAAAATTTCTGTGCTCTAGTGAAGAGTCAGCAAACTATGGCCCAGGGGCAAAATTTAGCCCACTGCCTATTTTTGTATAGCCATGAGCTAAGAATGTTTTTTACATTTTTTAAAGCGGGCTTAAACAAAAGAAAAGTTATATTTACTGACAAATGAAAATTGTATTAAATTCAAATTTCAGTGCCTGTAAGTGAATTGGGTTTTGGGTGTTTGTGTTTTGGTTTTGGTTTTGGTTTTCTTTTGTTCTTTTGTTTGGTTTTTTGTTTGTTTGTTTTTTTGTTTGTTTGTTTGTTTTTGAGACAGAGTCTTGTTCTTTTGCCCTGGCTGGAGTTCAATGGTGTGATCTCAGCTCACTGCATCCTCTGCCTCCGGGTTCAAGGGATTCTCCTGACTCAACCTCCCAAGTAGCTGGGATTACAGGCACCCGCCACCACACCCAGCTAATTTTGATATTTTTATTAGAGACAGGGTTTCACCATGTTGGTCGGGCTAGTCTCAAACTTCTGACCTCTGGTGATCCACTTGCCTCAACCTCCCAAAGTGCTAGGATTACAGGCATGAACCGCCGCGCCCAGCCATAAGTGAAGCTTTATGGGAATACAGCCACACTCATTTATGATGTTTTGTCTGTGGTTGCTTTACACTCCAATGGCAGGGTTGAGTAGCTGCAACAGAGATTGAATGGCCCACAAAGCCTGAAGTATTGACTATCTGGTCTGGCCTTTACAGAAAAAAAAAAAAAAAAAAAAAGGCCAAGCATGGCTTCATATGTGGCTTTGCTACAGGCACAGACAAAAGGAAGTTGGGTGCCACTTGCTCCTGGGAGAAACTGAATGTCAGAGAAAGTGTAGAAAAGCAAACAATTCTGCTAATATAACAAGTGTAGCAGAGATCTTAGCAGTGCCCCCAAGACAGGACACTGGAATAAATCAGTTTCCACAGCTAACATTATCTTATTTGTATTATTATATAAGTTAACTTTGATGCCTTTATCTATTGGTTCTGTAGCGCCAAGTGACTGTTAGGTTTTCTGGTACATTAACTATTATCAGATGTTCGGCTGTGTGTCTGTCATCAGGGAAGCCACTTGTAGCCTCTCCAAGAAAGGTTGGCTACCCATTGGTTACATTTTTATCTTCCATGATATTTTTCTTCCTAAGATTTTTCTTTTAAGAGCTGAGATACGCTCTAGAACAAGTCACATTCTTGAGAAGCATTTCTCTCCCAAGTAAATGAAAGACAAAGCTGTGTCTCTATAACCACATTGGTTCATGCTTGCTGGACAGCACTTCTGAGACCTATGTCCAGTCCTGCCTGACCTCTGTCTCCATCATCAACTACATCTGTTAAATGTTTATTTCTTTCCCTGGTGTTTGTTTTTTGTTTGTTTGTTTGTTTGTTTTATTTTTTTATTTTTATTTATTTTTTGCCTTGCTCTTTTCCTCCCTTCCTTTCTCTCTCTCCCTCTAAGTACAGATTTTGAAATCTGATAAACCCAAGGTCCAATCCAATATCTCCATGAGTAGCTATGCTTCCTTGGTCAAGTCATATAACCTCTCTTTTTTGCTTCTAAATTAAAGATAAGCATAACCATCTTGAATATATTTCAACATCTTGGCAGTATTTCAAGCATTCAATATGTTCTCAATAAATAGTAGCTGAAGGAATGGTTGACTATAGATAGATATTGATATAGATACAAATATAGATATTGATATATTTATTCCCATATAGAAAGTGCTCAGTAAACACTTGGGCAAGCTTACTGTTTACTTATCCATCCCCACAATGAGCGCTTATCAAACACAACTCCATGATGAGCTCTGTGCTAATATTATGGGACCTTAAAAGGAAGTAAAATATGTGAAAATTGTTACCGCTTCCAGGACCTACACACATCTATATGGCCAAGATCTAGGTCACAATGTGACAGATTAGAAAGTGCTAATTGTCACATCTAGCATTCAGTTGGCATCCAATATATTCTGACCAAATTGATCCAAAATCTAAGCCATAAAGAGCAAATTGTGAATGATTAAGAAAAACTGGTAGAGATAAAAAACAGAAGATAAAATGAGTAGGGCAGGGGGAGAATGTCTTAGGGAGGGATGGGGCTTTTTAGAAGAAGTCTGGAGGTGAATTGGTAGAAATGAAGCAGAAGTGCTTTCCAGAGAGGAGGACAGGCAGGTGGGTCAAAGAGGCAACAATGGGGCATCAAAGGCAGTTGCACAATTGAAGCAGCCTGACTCTGGCATCACACAGACCTGTCAGATTTTAATTCCTCCACTTTCTAGCTGCATAAACTCAAAAAAACTTACTTAGCCTCTCTAATAATCACTAATAAAAGAATACTAAGATCTACCTTACAACATTATTGTCACATACAAATGTCAAGAATTTGTAACAATTGTCATAGTATCATTTAAGGTTAGGTAGTTGCAGTCATTTGCTGTTGGAGAGTTGAATGCTCTTCTGACCAGCGCAGCCTTGAAAGAAAGATGGAAGCTTTTAGTGTTGCACTCGTGTAAATTCAGCACCCTTCATGAGGAAAGCCTGCCATGTAAATGTCAGTGATCCTTGGGGGTTTGTCTTTGACCTTCTTCTCATCTCATGGCTGACCAATTCTTCTTGGGTGGTCTCTGCTGGTTCAATCTGTACTGATGCTGCATGAAAGTTTAGGTACCCAGACAAACACCTGAGAGTCATTAATACTTCTTGTTCATCCTTCACCAACCTTCTTTTTCTTCCCAAATAGTTAACCAATTATTCTGTCAATTCTACCTTCTCAATAGCTTTGGTATTTCCTCATGTTTCTACATCCTCAATGTCATTGATTTACTTTAAGTCCTCATCACCTCTTCCATCAATGTCATTGATTTAGTTTAAGTCCTCATCACCTCTTCCACTGGGTACATCAATTCTCTCCCTTGCCTCCATTCTGCCCTGCTGTTGGAAGAGCACTTTTCCTCAAAAACAAACCTGGCCATGCCACCATCCTGCTTTAGACCCTTCAGGAGAAAGGTCAAACATTAGTGCAATGAGCAAAAAATTCATGGTCTTGTCTCTTGCCAGATGAAAATGGCTTTTCACACATGTGTATGTATGTGTGCATGCATATACCCACGTGTGCACATGCACACACACACCATGCTCACTGATCTGCTTGCACTTCCCCTTGTTCCCTCTCCCTTCCTTTCTTTTTATCCTGCTACTTCTCCAACAGAAACACTCTGTTATTTTTTTAAATCTGGCTAACACACACACACACACACATCCTTCAGAACTCAGCATGGATGTCACCTGCTCTGGGGGAAACTGTCCCTAATACCTTATTCTTTCCACACTGAAGTGAGAATCCTCATCCACTTTGCATCAGTTGAACTTAATCAGGTGTCTGTTTGTCTGTTTTCTCCCTCGACTCCACTAATCTATTTGTGCCCTAAGGGTAGAGGCCATGTCTTCATCTTTGTATCTCTGGGAAAAGGGTATCAGTGGAGTATGGAGAGGCTCCATCATTGATGAGCACATAGATGGATGAGAGGCTGGTTGGATGGCCAAGTGATGAGAGTTCAGAGACAGATGTGTCTATTTGAGAGGCCTCAGCTGAGGATTTGTTTGACATCATGAGTGTCTGTATTTGAGGAGAATTATAGTAAAAAAGAAAGAAGACTGAGGTTGGAGTTTTGAAGGCTGATGCAGGGCAGTGGGAGAAGGAACCACTGATGAATGCTCTAAAAAGAAATTAGGGTGGCACTGGAATGGCTCTAACATGTGACGGGCCATGATGACAGCAGGTACAGCTTCTGCAGCACAGAAGACACCTTAAGAAAGATGCATACTCTTTGACCTGTTCACCTATTGAAGGGATAATTGTGAGAGTAAAAACAGAACTAATCTAACTATCTACCCACAGGAATAGTTAGGTAAATTATGATGTATCCACATCATAGGATATTATTTAGCTCACTCTCAAATTATAATTACAAATAATCTGTAAACATATTAAAACATTGCTTAAAATATTTAATAAGATGTTCCAAAGAGAGTTAGGGAAACCAAGGCAGTGCCACGTTATGGAAATCAAGAAGAGAAAGACTGCCAAGGAGAAAAGGGCATCAGCCCAGTGATAAGACAAGGGAAGTCAAGGAGAATGGGACAGGTGACTAGGCTTTGAGGACTTGAGTGTCCCTGCTCTAGACTGACCCCGCTGTGTTTCTCAGTGGTCACTCATGTGTCCATGTTTTCCCTACTCCCTGGAGCATAAGTGTCCTGGAGGAAAGCACCTGTCATATTTGTACCCAGTGCAATGCCTGGCATCATAGTTAGGCCTCTTTCCACTATACCATAACATCGTTCATATTATCAAGTAGGTCACCAACATCATCTCTACTAGTTTTCTCTAACTTCCTATTTCTGAGATGGAGTTATCATGCCCCTCATCTTGCAAAATCACAGAAGGGCTTAGTGATTTATTTCCCTTGGCCACAGAGCAAAGCATTGCCCCTGACAGAGTGAGCACCCCCAGCCCCCTGGACTCTACCCTGCCCCTGATCCAGAGTCCTGGCCTGTGACTTGTCAACTAAATTATTCTCTTTATGCATTTAGTAAGGGTGGTTAATTGTTTAGTGTTCATGCAATTACTGTTGTCTCTGTATTTTCCCTATGTGTGTTAATTATGCTATCACCAGTTGTCTGTGCCCCTAGAGGGCAGGAGCTGTGGCTTTTTCTTTTAACATTTTCAGTAGTGCCAAGCTGAGTGTCAAGCCCTTAATCGATTGTCTGAAGATGATGATGCCTCTGGGAAGGACAGTGGGGATGACTCCATATTCATTGCTCTTTTTCACATTTCCTGTTAGCCTTTTGAAAGCCAGTTCTTGGGGATATTGGAAAGACCAGTGGCTGTGAATCATGAAATGGAAAAGGTCCTCCTACTGTCCTCCCCCAGCTAGACATAGGGGAAAAGAGGCACACACTCCTGGCTTGCAGGGTGCTTAGTAAGAGGACCCAGATATTTAGCTGAATTAAAGGGTGTTCAAAAAAATATAGGACATGGAATAGAGGATGGAAAAATAGGACACCTGAGAGGAAATTTTCCTCAATAGGTGGTATGGAGGGACAGAGTAGTAGAACCTCCAGGACCTCAGTGAGCCGGTAGTTTCTATCTTCCCATTTTACCGACAGAAAAACTGAGGATCAGGTACAGTGAGTGAGTGCCTCACAGCCTGCCATGGCAGAGCCTGACTGGCAGCTGAACATCATTACTTATCATGGACAATTATTACTGCCATCCTGTGCCATAGTACCCAGAGAACAAATGGGCACTTACCCCATGGCATGGGGAGTAAGTAGCCTACCTTTTTCCAGGGATTGAGGAATAAGACTCAGTTTCCCTACTGAGGCCACTCAAGAAGGTTTTTATGGTACTCACAAAGTCAGTTTATCCCTAGGCACTCCTTTCAACCAAACATAATCATCTAACATCATAGCAAAGTTTCCAGTCTGAGAAATTATATAATTAAAAGCTACCAAGAATAAAAAGGACTTGAGAATGTTGACATCACCATGGAGGAAAAATTGTGTTTCCAAACAGTTAGAAGAATAAGACAGGTCTCACATGAAATGCACCATAGGACATCCCCTCTTTCCATTTGTGCTAAATTTCAAATTTGGTTCTCCAGGATCATATTCAGATTCATTTTATCTCTTGCTGTGGAGTTAAGTCACTGGTGCCTCCCTTTACGTGGTCTCCCAGTATGAATCTCTCTGAACCCACCTGTTGTCATGTGATAGACTTCATTCTTTTAAAGGAGTCCTGAAACCCAACCTGCAATTTCTGTTTGACATTTGAAACAGTGCTATTTTTTTTTAACAAGGTAATACTTTACTACTTTGCTACTCCCAGGGCATTCCAGGTTCCCCTTTTGAACAAAATGTAGACTTCTCAGGATCACCAAGATAAAGAGATGTCAGCCAAGAGACCACTTCCTATATAGCTCTGCGTGTTGCCAACATAATGACCAAACATTGAACCCAGTGTTCAAATAACTAAGGTAGCCACTCTAACTTTTGTGAGTTATGCTGTTCCACAGTGGTAGTATATGAGTATCTGAAAATCCAGTAAAAACATATGTAACTTTTTTCAATCACAACATATGAAATCTAAAAACTCTTAACCATATAGATGCTTGGCATTGGATAGACGCAGATTGTTTCTCTATTGCATGATTTTCTACTCATACACACTCAAATATATTAAGTAGCAGGGAGATAGAGAGAGATTAGGGGAGTGTGATGGACCATCTAATATTTTTTCTCTTCTGGAATCCAAGAGTTTCCCCCTGACTCTCTGGCATCCCATTCAGTGTCTGGATCTTAGATCTCCAAATGTATTTTTAGTGTGGGTGGTAGATGTCAGCCACTCTGTGAGCAGTAACAATGGTGCTGGGGATCCCTGTATTGTATTGCTAAACAATATTTGGCAACCTCTTGCCCAGGGTGTTACTTCCTTCTGATGCTTTGAGGTAGCATGGTCTTCTCTCTTCTCTCTAGTCTTGTGGTTTTGTTTGTTGCATTTGGGGTGTTGCCATGGCTGAAACCCATCCCAAAGAGGATGTTCATTGAAATGTCAGAGGTGAATGATTGACAATGGGCACAAGAGCTTTTGTATAAGGGCTTTGGCAGATCATTATTGGATTATTTCCCAATAAATGCCGTCCAAATCTACCCGATGCACTGCTGAACAATGTGCCAAACTGTTCTGGGGCACCAGTAGATGCTAATGCTTCTCACCAGTGACTGCTGGCTTTCCAGTCCATTCCTTTGTGAGGTTACAGGGCATTGACTAAACACAATGACTTTTGTATTTGTCATAATTAGGAGAGCATGGCATTTTTTTCCATACAAAAAGAGCTCACGTTAGGTTATGTGTTCTTCAGTCATCTCAAATATTGATATGGATTCTATTCACACAAGCTATGTCCTTTAAAACCAGGAAGGCACCCCAGAAAGCATCAAATAACCCCAAAAGTATTTTAATGGATATGATGTCTTAATGCAAACATATGACATTAAAATATCATAAGCCAGGCCTGTAGCACTTGGCATGCTTTATAGAATAATTTGATGATGGTTTCAATTGTGTGATGCAATTTTTGATACATTTAAATAATAGCATGGAAAGAAATGTTCTTTCCATTTGGTTTGAGGACTGAGTGGTTTGCATATGCACTTACCTACCAGCTGACATCAATTAAATTGCTGGGCTTCTCTCAACCACAGTTTTCTTTTTGATATATTGGTGACTCTAATACCTACATACCACAGGATTCCTATAAGAATGAAATGCAACACCATTAGAAAATGCATTTTATAAAACACTATAAGAATTTAATGAGTATGTATCATCATCTTATTTCCAAGCAGTTATTCCTGATTCTAACACACACAAAAAAATTCTTAAATATCACTGCCATAATAAAAGCAGATATCCCTCTGAAGCCCAAGAATAAAATTTGGCAGGTGACCCTAAAGTTGAAAAACTGGAGTTCAGTTCTCCCAAGTGCATGTTGAGCTTATTTTTGTTTTGAACAGAGTAATGTTAAAAAAAAGAAATCAAATGATCTCCACTACCACTTTCTTCCATACATTATTTAATTTTCCCTAGCTTTATTAAAGTATGATTGACAAGCATATATTTATGGTGTACAACATGATGTTTTGATCTACATAGACATTCTGAATGTTACATATTATAGTCATGGATTGCTTAACGACAGGGATACATTCCGAGAAATGCATCATTCTGATGTTGTACAAACATCATTGGGTGTACTTACACAAACCTAAATGGGGTAGCCTTCCACACAATTAGGCTATATGGTGTAGCCCATTGCTCTGACCAGTGTTGTATATGTTGTCAGTCATTGACTAAAACATTGTTATTTTAAAGAGCACTAGTTTTCTGGGGTCTGTATTTTTCTTCCTTTCCCATTAATGGTAGACATTGGGAGTCTACATTAGTGCTTTCTAGCCACTGAACTGTCAGAACATTCCTGGCTAATATACATGCCACTGGATGTATATATCACTAACACATAAGCCAGTTAGTGAATTCAGCAAAGGGAAGATGATGAAGTTGCAGGTTTTGTTTTTTTCTTTTTTCTCTTCCCTTTTTCTTTTCTGACCTTTCATTGATTTTCTTTACTTCCCTTTTTTTATTTGATGTTTATAATTACAAATATTTCATCTTAGTGAATTATATGATTTTCTTCAAATCAGCTTTGGATTATGTAAATTCTGCCAGTTGGGTCCCAGGAGTGGCAAGTGCTCAGCCTCTGTAGAGGTATGCCTCCTCACTAAGTCCAGGTGTTCACTTCTCCTATCTAATTATATGAAACCAATTTCTGGCAGATATGATGTAATTATCACTGTCTATCTTCAAAAATGTTAAGGGCAAGGAAACAATTTTATTAAGGTATCTATTCCACCAATAGAAAATACGGTTTCCATTTTACTCATCTATTAGGGCATTTTGACACTTGCCAGGTGTATATTGATCCCTTGTTATGTGCCAGGCACTGTGCTAAAGCCAAGGTCAAAAGTAGAGGGGTGGCAAGTGAGTTGCCTAGGACAAGTAGTTACAGAGGTGCTGACTCACAGAAGCCTTAAAGTGGCTTCTTAATGTTTACACCCTCGGCACCTCACCCACCTCACCTTAGTACCTGCCAGGTAAGCACTGAGATACAAAGGTGAGAAGACATGGTGTGACCTGCAGGGACACATGCAGAAAGGGGACAAACACTAAATGAATATAATCCATGCAAAATGACCAAATGAGTCATGGGGGGGTAGAAACAAAGTACTCTGCTTGGTGAAATGTTAATATAGGGTAATTAAAAATGAATATGATAGAGTGTTATTGGCACAGAAACCAACTATGAGATTATATTATTATTATTATTTTTTTTTTTTTGAGACGGAGTCTTGCTCTGTCGCCCGGGCTGGAGTGCAGTGGTCGGATCTCAGCTCACTGCAAGCTCCGCCTCCCGGGTTTACGCCATTCTCCTGCCTCAGCCTCCCCAGTAGCTGGGACTACAGGCGCCAGCCACCTCGCCCGGCTAGCTTTTGTATTTTCAGTAGAGACGGGGTTTTCACCGTGTTAGCCAGGATGGTCTCAAACTCCTGACCTCGTGATCCGCCCGTCTCGGCCTCCCAAAGTGCTGGGATTACAGGCTTGAGCCACCGCGCCCGGCCGAGATTATATTATTTTTTGAGGGTCTGAAATAAAATGAAAAAAAAAGGAGAATGAAAGTAGCATTATGCTGCCTAACATCCAAGTTGAGTGGATGAAGTGGGTGTATAATGGAGAGAAAGGGATGGTATTTTAGGCTAAGTCCTTGGTGTTGACATAAAGAGATGGATGGTGACTTCCCAGTGAGTCCTCACCACATCAACAGAGCCCTGCTGCCCAGATGTTACGCTGACTTCCAAGCCTCTCCTTACATTACGAAGCACTATTCAACAAAGATAAAAGTTTGCGCCATGGTATCTTTTGTCCCCCAGAACTGTATCCCGCACCTATGAAAATCATCCTTCCACTTTTTGTAATGAGGAAGTAGAAACATAAAAGAACAATGCTAGATTTTCTTTATTAAAATATGAGGGAAAAAAAGAACATTATGTTTGTTATTGTGGGTATTTCCAAAGAGGTAACTAAAATTTTATGGCAGCCTTGTTAGTAACTCTATAAATCACCTGACAGCATCTCTGTTAAAATCTCTTCTGCATAAGCAGTAAAATGAAGCACACATTGGAAATTCTGATGATTTCAAACTTCAGACTTTCTTTTAAAGTAATAACTTTAATTCAGTTCTTTCTGGCATAAACTTTTCATCCCATTATGTCAAAATTGTATTATCCATCCATTTGTCTGTCAGAACGTCTCCCTGCGGGGCGATAGACTCCTGGATTCTCTACTCTAAACCTCCCCATTACATCCTGCTATCAAGAGTCACAATTTTCCACAAAAGTCTCTGGTGACTTTTGACAATGTTTTATAGAGAACTAGACCAGGAATCGCAGAGTTAAAGGAAATCTTCCATTCTGGCAATGAATATGTAATAGGCATTACACTGTGCAGTATTCCAAAAAATGTAAGGTTCATTAAGTCTTTCTAAAGCAGGGACTTCCGTGTAGCTTTGAAGGAACCTGTCTTCACAATGGCATTAGCAAATGGCACTTTGGGGCACAGAATATTAATATTACACATTAAGGAACAAATTTGTTTAAATGCTGTATAGCTATATGTAGATGCTGATGATCCAGAAATAAATAAAAAGTGAATAGTTGTCCAACTTTGTATGTAAATTGCCTTTTGCTTATATACATAGGAATGCTTTTTCCTCCTAAATTCCTTCATATTAACAAGCAGGAGTGTAACTAATATATAAACTAAAGTCATTCTCTTTAATGAGAATGCTAAATATTTTAAAGAAATGCACGGCTGTGAAATATTGTCAAGGGCATTTTTATACTTAAGTTTAAGAACGCTTATGACTTAACTGTTGAATTATTTAACATATTCAGCCTGGAAGCACTATTTATGTATGTTTTTTAATGTTCTTACTTATGTTGGCTTTTCTTTGCTAAGGATTTAGGACCTTTGATTTCTGTTTATAAAATTTACATTTTTAATCTCCTATTTCTATGTATTTCCCATTTGACAGTAGCAACAATATCCAGAAGGAAGGGGAAAAAAAGGAAAAATCACATGGAGCCTGAAACAAGGGCTGTACATGAGAGAAACTTAAGCCTCACTGCAAAGGGAATGAAGTCAACTTTGGGAGCAAAAAATAAAAGTCCTTTTCAATAAACCACCTGTATAACTAAAATAATAGACACAGCAATATGCACCTGCTTTCCCAGCTTTTCTCAAGGAAGCATGCAATATTCAGGGAGCAGGATTGCCCTGTGCAGTAATGTAATCCTATACAATCAGCGTTTGCTACTTTGAGTTGTCAGCTTCTATTCTTCACCCATATATTGTTTTGCAATTATTGACTAGCCACAGATTTATTAGAGCAACATAAAAACACATTTTCTCTCATTTTTATTTAATTAACCTTGATTCATATTTCTTAAATGTTGAAAGATTCCTCAAAGATTTGGGAGGGATTCTGAGTGGAACACCTATCAGTGCTGTTCAGGAAATGGAAACTGACAAGCAAAGGTAGGGTAAGGGCAAGTTTTGTTTTAGCTGTTCCTATTAAATTCTAGTCATGTGGTTAATCACATAAAAATTGTCCAAGTGGCTTGGGATGGAAATGCACCTAGAATCTACTTGAAGCATTTGTGATTCTATAAGGACTATGTTTGGAAGAAAGGATGGGCAATCTTTAAGACTACCATGTTTTTGTCTACTGATATTTCATTTTACAAACTATATATATGCATACACATATGTATGTATGTATATTATACATGTATTACACACACACACATATAGTTCAGTTTTACTAATGGTACTGAGCCAAAATTTTTCTTCTGCACTAAATCTAAAAGGCACAATAATGAGGCCTCTAAGGGATGGGGCCACAGTCATGCAGTCAGGGGAGGAACCATTAGAAGTCTTCTGAACATTGATTTTTCACTTTCACTTAGTCTATTGTTAGTAAGCTCACTTTTTAAAAGGGTACCCTGATTAAATGAACTTTGAAAATGCTGGATTAAACAAAATTCAGTAAGTTGTTTTCAGAGCCTTGAATAGATGATTGTGTTTTGTGAATCCTCAAGCAAAAATGGTAATAGCCACTATTTTCCAAACATTTTGACTAGGAATCTCTGTTTCTTTATTTTTTTTTTCCAGAGCACCTCCAGGTGAGTGTTCCACAGAGTACACTTTGGGAAACAATGATTTTGTCAATAAACTCTTACTGAACCCAGCCTATGGAATAGATTCTGTGTCAGGAGTTTATTGTTTCAGACAAATATGGTTTGTTATCAAGACCACAGTGTGAAAAGAGACTTTGTCACATTTATGCCCCTAAATCGTCACAATGTCTAACATACGTATGTGCTTAAGAAACATGTATTGGAATGAATGAATACATTAATTAAACAATCTAATGATTTATACCTAAGTGCATTTGTGCAGATGATTATATCATTTTTATATTTATTTCATATTCTAAAGAGATTAATATGTTATTTAGAGAGATTGGGTGACAGTTAGTATCCCTGTCACCCAATCTCTCTAAAATTTCTGTTTAAGGGAAGAACCTAAAGGAACAGATGTTGATTTAATTGTGTGAAAGATTAGAGATCAAAACTCAACTGCTTATGTATAATGACCATGCTCCTGACTCATCATTACCAGCTGTGGGGAGGATTTGGCCCTTTAATAGTTTTTTCCTTTTGTATTCTCCACTTGCTTCTCCATAAAACATGCATATAACATCAACTCCATAACAGAAGGGCACAAAAGGGGTCTGGGTAAGGCTAGGCACTTTATCTTTCACCGAATTATAGAGGTTTGCTCTGTGCAAAGCTAATGGCCTTATAAAGACCATAGGCAATGGATGCCTCAGGTAACTATGTATCAGCTATTGTCACCATACTCTAAAATTGACATTCTCATTTTTGAGGTCTGAAGACATACTTTTTTGTTACATAGCTTCATGGCATGTGTTTATAAAATATATCAATTTAAATTAACTTTGTTTTGGAAGTATTAACACAATAAATATTCTGGGACAGCTCAAGGTATTTGAGTACCGCATTGGCCAGAATTGCAAATGAATGTACCAGAAAATAAATTAATAACTAAAGTCACTAAACACCTGCAAACCATGGGCATGAGGATATTTAAATGAATAGCAGCATTTCTTTGTGTTTATACAATTTTCCCTCAAAGGTAGAAGGAGACTCACTAAGTAGAGGTGCCTGAGTCACCCTACTGGCTTGGTCCTGCCTCCAAAATTTCATTTGTTTAAAAAAAAAAAAAAAAAAAAAAAAAACTTATCATGGATCAAGAATCCACAGACTCCTCAGAAGGTATGTAGAAAGAAAACAGCCCTATGGCTTCATAAGAGTATACAGAGCAATTTGGACGTGCAGATTCAGTGGGTAACACATGAAAATGGGCCACAGCTATTTCCATTTCTCCACAGCAGAGCGTGTCTCACCATCATCTCAGAATGCAATGAGCTGCCTGAATAGTTTACCTGGAATGAGCTTGCTGAGCACCAGTAAGTCAAGCATCAAAGTTCAGAGGTGTTGCCAGGGCCAGATGATCAAGCAGCTATTTTAATCAAGTTAGGTCTAAGATTGAGTTTGGGAGATTAGCTAAGGCATGAAAAACCCCCTAATCACATGGGGTCTAGAGTCTGGAACCCAAAAGCAGCATTAAAAAAAAAAAAAAAAGAAGAAAAAGAAACTGTTCTAACAAGGAAGTCGCCAAGGCAAGTTCTGATATTAGAGCAGGAACTTTTCCTTCCCATTCACTGAGCTGTCAGCAACTTGAGAGCAGAGATGACCCCATTCACTTTAAGTCTCCTCACAAAGTAACTTAGAGTCTGGCCATGGTGGTAACTTAATAAATGTTAGAAAAATGAATTAAATTTCTTTGTGTTTAATTTTTCACCCTGATGCTGGTTAAGGCACAGGGGAGAAACTGTTATTACCTTGTGCCCTTTGAGTTTCTCCAGCAAAAGAAAATCTCAGTATTCAAAGACTAAATAAAGAGAAAGCTATGGCAATTCTCCTGAAAATAGGCTTATAGCCCCTGCGATAACCTTCTTCCCTGACTCTTCTCATTAGCTGGGATCTAGTCACTATCACAAATTTATTCTTTTTTCTAAAACCCAGAATTCTCTATTAACCAGTAAGTCAATTCAACATATTTACAGGCCAGTGACATTTATAATGGCACCCCTGAAGTACCCTATGATTCTAAGGAGCTTTTAGAATTTACAAATAATCAAAATAACTTTGGTTTAATTTTAGTGTTAAATGTTTTCCTGGTAGTACTGGGGTCAACAGATGATGAGATGGATTCATTCCAGGACGACTGGAAGCTAACAACTGGTTAGGCCAGTGACTTTAGGCAACCATTCAGGAGCTGTCCAGAAGGCAAAAGGGGAAGTTCACCGGAACTATCAAGTACATGCAGTAAAGTAGTGGCAATACAAAGTTATTTGTCGTGCAGAGCATGGCAGCCAAAAAAAGGTGGAAACTAGCTGATGATGGTTGGTGCCAAGGGTATAGCAAGCCACACAAGTGAACAATGCAGCAGGAATGTGAAATAAAATAATTCTAGCAGCAAACAATGAAACACAATCCAGATAAGGAGGTCACAATTAACGGAATTATTGTAGCAAGAAGTGAAATGCAGACACTGGTTTTCAATAGAGCTAGATAAGTCAGTTTAGGCAACTGGATTAAGGGAAGCTAGTAAGGCAAAAAATGTTATTACAGGTTACTAGTGCAAAAAGACTCCTGCAAGAGCTTAGTTTAAAACAGAAGTCTAGAACAAAAAGGCAATGAGTAATCACCCAGGAGCAGGGGGCACAGGAATTACAAAGAGGCACAAGGAAACTTTTGAGGGTAATATACATGTTTATTGTCTTACTTATGGCTACGGTTTCATGGGTAGGCAAATATGTCAAAACTCATCAAATTTCATGCTTTAAACATGTGTTGTTACTGTGTGCCAATTAAATCTCAATAAAACTCTTAAAGAAATGAAGAAAAAGGAAAAAATGGCTAAACTCAAGCCTAGACACAGCACTCAAGGGCTATGCAGGAAAAATAATAAAGCTGAAAATGTTAAATGGTTGATTTGAGGACTCAGTAGTTTTGCCTGCTATGGTAAAAAGGAGGAAAAGAGAGACACAGAGATCTGACTTACCTACTCGTACATATACTCACATTGCTTATGACAGGTAGAGAATTCTCATTAGAGGAAGTGGTGCCACAGTGCAAACATACAGAAGGATGTGCCTATCTGGGGAAGGCCCAGCGAGCTGTCTCCCATGAGGTCTCACAGGCCCACATTTATTTCCTTCTTGCATTTACCCTGATGAACATGACATAAGATGGAACTGGGTCCATGGTTAGTAAGGGTCTGGACTGTATTTTTGACAGCCTCTGGAACCTAATTCATCAGCACACCTAAGAACAGCTCTTCTGTCACTGGGAGACTCATGAAAACCAAGCTTGGGGACTAATTTATTTATTTATAAGAAATATTATTTTCATTCAGACCAAAATCCTTGAGTCGGGCTGCCCCTGTAGCTTTCTCCTCCAGGCTAGAGCCTCATGGTGAGGTGAACACTTATCGGAAGCTAATGTGAATTAGAACAAGCAGTTGGACTGCTGGCGTGTTAGACGGCATAGCCAGACATACCCGTCTCAACCAAAGCACAGCATCACCTTTCTCTCTCCTGGATGAGACTTGGATGAGCCGAGGATTACTGCCATGATTCTCTTCTTTTTCTACATTTATATCTGATTAGTCCCTTCTCCGATAAACATATCATTTGTGTAGATTTGTCAATGACTTGGCTTGCAACCAGGTATTTCTGAATGTGAAAGTCAGTTCATTACTGTAACACATTGCTTATCTATGCTCTGATCCAATAGATGTTGACTTGATGGCTTAATGCTCAAGAGGAATTCTTTTTTTCTTTATTTATATATTCCTGGATAGATGTCTGTAACTCCCATATACAGATAGTAGTATATATCTAATACAACTATGCTCCATATGTTAATTGTTGCAAAAAATAATTATTGGATTCTGACACTTTGGAAATAAGAAACCATGTATATAGTAGCTGCCATAACTCTCCAACAACCAAAATATTTGTTTATTTGAATCATTCAGTTTCCTCACCATGCTGGCAAAGTCTTTACCCTACTGTGGGAAAATGGAACACTTAGGTACAGATTAATCTGTCTGTCCAGCAAATAGAGCAATGCTTCCTTCTTTACTACAAATGCAAATCAGAATAGAGAGACTCCTTCGTGAAAATTCACAAAACACAAATGAGGAATTTGTGCTTCATTGGGGTCAGTAGTCAAAAACTTTGCTTCAGAAGCCTGTGGAAATTAGGGGTGTTTCTCTCTGGTCTCAGTAGCTCTTTGATTCTTTATCGCAATAGGATAAAAACTGTAACACTAAAGAGACAGAGTCCAGTTGAAGGGTTTCAGTCTCCCTGAATTCCCTTGATCAGGCAATATCAGGTTGTCATCCACTCTGAGTGAAGGAAATTTCAATGGTCAGCATACTGAAACCAAAGGGGCAGTGGGTGGCTCTCCTGGAAGTAGGGCTTTTACTGCCTATGGTGAATCCCTTGGAGGGACAACCTGGGAACTTTCCAGCAAAGAGAGGTGAAGGGGGAAATTACTTAATTCCTTTTAGTATCTTTGCTGAGGCACAGACTGGCCTCTAAAATACATTACCTTACACAGGCCTTTAAAATACATTAGTTAAAAATGATGATCACGAGTCTCTCAATCTTCTCTTAGAAAGTATAAAAGGTCTCAGGTCTCATTTAAAGGATAGACCTGATGTCTGGCATAAAAGATATTGTCATATGGACCTTGAGCCTGCCATTGTCCACAAAGGAAAGGGCCAGGCCACATGCTGGAAGCTGACACTAACACATATGTGAGACAATTAATTGCTTGGACAATTTGTTCTCTTTGGCTCTGGTGATTAGGTTGGGAATTAAATAACCACAGTTCTCTGAGTCAAGGAATGGGGGTCATGGTAATTCACAGAATAACAAAAATGGAAGGATTTTGGAGCTTAAAGGGACATTAGGGAGCCTCTAATCCAGTGATTTACAAACTCTTTACAATGTTATTTTTTTTTTATTTTTTAGAAAAAAATCTTACATAGACCCACTACATAAAATGATATACTAATGGAACTGATCATATGGATATAGATACCAAGGGCTCTGAAGACAAGCAGCTTGAAAACCATGGGGTAGCATAACATCCCTCATTCAACACATAGGAGAATCAAGAAGCCTCAATTTTGCCACACAGAGTGAGTGGCAAAGAGAACACCAGAAAACAGTCTTCCAAACTGCTGTTCAGTACTCTCCCTTCCTCAGAAGCAAAGCTGTATTTCCAGAAAAGGCCATGAGGAATGAAGGAGAATCAGTGCTTATTCTCCCTAGTCACATTAACACCCAAGTAGTACTAGTTGGTGCACAGTATTAGTTGCAGTAACAGCAACAGTGGTAACGATCGTAGTAACAGTAGCAGTAATAGCAATAATAGTAGCAGCAGCATACTGCTACATATCCATAGATGATGTTAAAGGTTGCACATTATATCAAGTGTTAGCCAAAGGTAGACAGGAAAGAATATGATCATCCTCATTTTACAAATGAGGAAACAGGTTCAGAAAGGTTAAGTGATATACCTGCTCAAGGTTATTTAAACTAAGTATCAGAACTGGGTCATCACATTCCAAAAGCTGTGCTCTTTTCCCTACTCCATCATGTTGTTCTATTTTGAATATGAAACTTTTTCCAATCTTCTTCATTTCCTGAAAAACAGGAGTGAAAATCCAGCTCATCGAAGAAAATAACCATTCTGCTTGGCATTCTATCAATAGTTTGAACTTGAATAGATTCAGATTCTCTGCAAAGAGGACCTATATCAGGCTGATCAATGGAAAAAGTCTGTCAAAGCATAGAACTCCAAAAATCATCTATATAGACATTAAACATTTTCATTTAGCTTAAAATTTATAAAAGCAGATTATTTGCCAATCTTCTGATCTAAACCTAAGCTTCATCCTTGAATCAGCTGTTTGGAGTGCAGGTTGTCTTTCTTGCATAAACCACACCCATAGTTTCCATCTGCTACAATTTCTAATCTCAGTTTCTTTAAAGTGGGGTGAGAACCAAGACACTTGCAAAGCAATCTGAATGTAAAGTACTTTTAATTTTAATGATCTTCCCCCAACCCTTTGCAGATGTCTTATGCATGCCTATTCCAACCGAACACTTATTTTAGTGACTTGCTTTCATCAAGTAGTCCCAAAGTGTTCATTTCAATAACAGAGGGAGAACTCTCTTCTTCTTGCAGTCATATTTCATCAATTAGTAAATATTTAACTCAATGGCACATAATAAGAATAAGAACAATCCATATAAACCCATTGGAAAACAAACACCAGACTATGTGTTAGTAAATAGCTCCATTGTTGGTGGCAGAGAGGCAATGGTGTATTAACGACTAGCCTTCCTAGTCACAGACATCAAAAAAACCATGGGCATCGTGCATATGCTTTAGTGTTAATAGAGAGTGCTGCTTCACCGCAAAAGTTTTTAGCAGAGGTCTATCCAAAGGGCTAGTCCTGAATTCTGAATTAATTGTCCTTGGTTATGTTACTTTGAACATGTACTGGGAAGCTGTTTCATTGGTACATCTTATATTTCCCCAGATGGTCTAGCCAAGCTCTCAGAAAATGAAGCCTTTTTTATTTAAAAAAAAAAAAAGAAGAAGAAAAAGAAAATGATTCTCCTCCTCTTCACCCACTCCATCCATAATCAATACAGGACCCTTCACCTAACAGATACTCCAAGAAATGTCACTGCCCAAAACACCAGAATGAGGAGAACAGACACTACACCCTCAATCTGGTCAGGTATACGGTTTTCAACTTCAGGAATGCTTTGTGGGGTAAGCAAGGTGGTAACTGAATGCACTTTGAAATAAAGTGTAAATGTGACGTGTTTTCAATTGGGTGTCTTATTTCCAGGAGCCCCCTTACCCTACCTCCAACACACATACCTCTCCCAGGAAACACAGTCAGCCCTGGGCCACTGCTGTCCACACATTTAGCTCTTTTAGGACATTAGGGGCAGCAAGCCCCCCACTGATGCTGTGGCTAAGATTTACAAGCTCATCCACCTTGGGAAGTCCTGAATGAAACTCCAAAATTGGAACCTTTGGTGGACTCCTAGCATCAGAAACTGTAGAGGAAGGAGAAAGCATGTTCAGGAAGCTGCAGTCCATCCAAATCCTCTATTACCCTCGAAATGGTCTATGTGAAAAATGGCAGTATGTTTATATGCCAGCCCCAAAGTCCCTGCTCGAAGAATGCTTGTAGCAAAGCTGTATTTCCTCTTTGAGGGTTTGCATTTAGGTAGGAGCTAGTCTTTTCTTCCAGAAACAGCACGGGCTATCCGTCAATCTACTGGCAAGCCGCTCATCAAGTTCACTCAACAAAGGGTTAGGGCAGCAAGCCCCCACAATAACGTGGAAACAGAAATATTACAAAGTAAAGGCTTATAAAATAATAAAAATTCTACTTACTTCAGATACCTCCCTGTGCCTTTGGCAAAATACCTTAAGCATTCCACATACGGCGGGCATTGTCTTTATAAGATGGCACCTCATAAAATGGTATTAAATATCACCAACGGGGCTTCATATTTCATCCAGCAGGGTTTAGACCAGGCATGTTCTATATCACACATTATTAGAATGACATCTGCTTTGCAAGTTGTGTACCCAGGAGCCTACCCGGATCACTCATTTCAGCACTCGTTCTCGAGGCTTCTGTGCCTTCATAATGCCTAATATGTTTAACTCATTTTGAACAGAAGTCTAAAGCTTGCCACGGCCCTCTGGCCAAAACTGTAGCTGTCAGACAACGGAGCCGGCTATCAAACGTTCCTCATTTATCATTAGTGGTGATGCAGTTGTACAGAAAAATGTGCCCACTGTACTGAGAGGCTGTCAATTGTTCCCCCCTATAAAACTCCTCTTCTCAAATAGGAACATTTCTCTGTGGAGGCCTTGCCATTACATTTCGCTCCTTTTCCCACAACACTGAATTTATAATGCAAAGAAAATGGGGAACATATATTCATCCAAATGGCCTCTCTGCTATGAAATGAATAAGGAGATCATCAATGGCTGCGTCAGTGCAGAGCTGCACACGCCATTGGGGGAAATTAATAGAATCAGCCCAGAAAGAGCAGAAAGAAAAGAAAAAAGAAAGAGAAAAATCACTCAAGGTTTTTGTGCTAAGGTTGAATTTTGAATAATAAAAGCAGGCATCTGGTAGTTGGAATTCACTTTAGAATTGCCATTTTTTGCCAACAAAGTAGACTACAAGGGCTACAGATCTGCCTTCTAACAAAGTCTCCAACTTCTGGCTCCTCATGTGACTACTGACAATGGTTCTTAGGGCTTCTTTTCCCTCCTGTAAACTGTACCTCTGAAATCAGCTTCCAGCCCCAGAGGCTACCCAAATTTTTTGTTGATATTTACAGCATGTTTTAGAAGGGACTTGATGTTTAAAAAAGGAAAAGTTGGGCACTCCTGACAATAATCTACATCATTATTATTAGGCTTATGATTACTATTAGGATTTGAAGTTCTGCCCTTAACATTTTATTTCTTCTCCACCCACATGGCTGCCACTTCCCACTCACACACCTTAGCCATCTCTTATATAATTCTGTTGGGAGAAAAAAAAAATGGGCTCAATTAAACGCATTTGAGATGCCTCCGGGTTTTACCTGTGTCTTCAAAGGGAGAGTGTGAAAGTGTTTATGGTAATGATAACACATCTTCATTGACTTCAAAGAGAGAGTCCTGGTGAATGCATTTATTCCCATAGTATCAGAGCAGAGTTATTATCCCCATTTTATAGATGGGAGAACAGAGTGCCATGCCTGAGGATATGGATAGAAATCAGTCACGTGAAGAGAATGAAAGCATTGCCGTGGGCTGCTGGATATTTCCCAAGTTCAGACCATTTTCCCTCTGGCAGCAACAACAAATCTCATCCCCAGAAATAAGCAAACTTTGAGATACCTAAAACAAACCAACACAGCTGAAGTGGTTTGGGGAATGCAGTAGTAAAGGTTGGCTCTCCACTTGCCCTTTTTTCTCCAGAGCCCAATTCTGCTCTCTCCAACGTAGAATCTGTCCCCAGAGATGAATAGCCTGGAGCCTTAACGCCAGAAGACGAGGACGGCTAATAACCAGCCCCTAGCTGAACAAACTCTCCAGCCTCATTTCCCTGACAACACAACCCTAGACATTCCTTACCTTTTGGAGAGCCCTCTCACTCCTGGGTAGGGAAAGGAGTCAAGATCCACAATGACCCAGGTGAACTCTGTGAGTAACTACGTAAACTCCCCTTGATACCTCTTGAGACCCATCCAGGCTGCACAACCTTTTACCCCAAGTATGCCCATATTTTCTCATCTCTAGACTCAGGATCTTCAACCCATTTTTTCCCATTTCCACACCTTTGTCACTCCATTTCCAGAACTGTTCCTCTTTTTCTCTTCCAGTTGTTTCCAGGAGCTCATACATCATTCACTGAACAACTTCTTCTCTGCCCCAGTGATTTTTTTTTTTTCTCTCTCTCTCTAAAACCATACTTTACTACAAAACACTGGGCCTGGAAACACATGATGACGAACTGTCCTCTTGATTATAGTTTCAAAATAAGTCTCCAAAAAAGATTCCCCAATCTTCTTTAATTTTCTCTTCCTTTCATCTCAACCACCCTTCATCTTTTTTTACCTGCTTGCTCACAGTGGTCCAGGGTTATGGACATAAAGGATGTTCTTCACCCAAGCTTCACAGGGAATTTATGGTTACTCATGGAGCTATTCTCCTGAAGACTTGACCAACTTTAATATTTGTCTTATATCCTTCGGCACTGCTCATTCCAACTCAAGGCTAGTAACTTAGCATTGCAACTGAATTGCAGATAAATTAGTCAATTCAATTTAATTCAAAAAGTGCTACAGTACCAGGTAAATCATTAACACTGAGGATATATAAGACACCATCCTTCTTCTTAAGGAGTTTAAACAGTCATTTAGAGAGATACAAAGAATGTCTGCGAATTTGATATCTAACACTGCAGAGTATTGAAACAATAAGAGTCTATAAAACAATAAAAGGTCATAAGAGTGGACTATGTAGATGAGAATGGAAAGAAAGCACTTAATGGAGAACGTGAGTCTTGTTCTAAACCTGGAAAGCACTGGAGGAGTTGACAATTAGAAAGGATGGTGGAGGGCTCTCCAACTAGGAGTGACAGCAGGATCAGAGGCTATGAATTACATCACTGCCTTTAAGTCATTTGGAGAAACAGAAGAGAAGAATCCTGGAGTCTGTCAAGTTTTTTGCTCATTACCTCAGTCATGGCTTGGATGAACCTTCTACCTCTTTTTTCTGCAACCATTCTCTTTCTTATTGGTTAAATTACCTAACATTGAAGAAACAAGTAGCAAATGAATTCCAGTGGGCTGGTAGTTTAGGGGAAAAAAAGAATGTGCTTTTGCTAGGGTAATCAGCTGGGCACAGGTATGGTAACTCTAGTTACCACTGCAGATTGTCAGGGAACAATGGAGGGTGAAAGGGAGGGTTCGTGGGCCCTCCTGATAGCAGGGACAAGATGGCATCTTTGTCACAGATGTCTATCACTTCCTTTCTGTCCCATGGAGTTTTCTAAGTGAAGCCAGTCCCCCGCAATATTGCCATAGCAAGGTTTAGGGAAGATGCTCATTACCAACTGGATAATCCTGCATGAATATCCAACCTCAACAAAATCTTAGACCATTTTGTTTTCACTGTTGTTACTTCTCTGAGTTGTTTCTCTCACTGTGTGGTCTCCACTGCCCAGAGCTTTGCTCTCAAATGTCTGTTTTGGGTAGAAAAAGAAACAAATCCATGTTGACGTGCTCATCAAAAGGATGTATATGTTAGTAGGAGATTATTTCTAAATTCAAAATTCAGAATGCATCCACAACATATCTGTAATGCTGGGATTTTAGACACTGTTAACAAGTTGATAGAATGGTTGTTTCATGTTGTTGGGAGACAAAGAAGGGGAGAGGTCTTTAAGCTGTCCTTAAATCACCCTGTATGAGTAACACTTACTCAGTCTACTTGTAAGTACAGCCTTTATTTCAAAACTCACCTTCACATAGAGAGGGAAAAATCTGGAATATTATGTTTTATGAGGACAAGGATTTTGTCTGATCATTACACCCCAAAATCCCAAAACTATCATACAGTTTACATTTAGCAACTCACTGACCAGGCTCCCTAAGCACTCCAGGCTGGGCTCCTTGGAGGGTGCTTTATACTAGCCCTAAGAAATATAAATTATAGGCTTCCTTGGCCTCAGAAATTCCTCCATCTGTCGCACAAGCTTTCTCCATGCCTTCCTGGCAGTCATTTCAATTTTCATGACAGAAGAAAAAAAAAAATTAAAAAAGAAAGAAAAAAAAAAAGAAGTTGTGGTCTGTGCCACAACTTGAAGTTTCATTTAATGTAGATTTTGATGCATGAACTGTACAATAACCCCAAGTTGGAGGTGTATTTTTTATATTGAGGGTGAGAGACCAATTAGTAGCTCTAACTCCTTAAGCAGATGGTTATCATTTGATAACAGAGGTGCCTGTCCTATCTTTTGCCATTAGAAAGTCATCTTTTTTTCTAATATCTTTCTCTAAAAAGAAAGGATATTATGTAGACAGATTGCATGGCTTAGAAACCGCTGCAAAGTTGAGTTTATAGCAGGACACGTGGAGCCTGAGCATCTCGTTCTTGAACCACTAGTCAGATTCAGTTCCTAAAAACTTGCTCCAAGATAAAATACATGAATTCCAGGTGCAGACAGAGAAACTAAGCTGATAAAATGTTTAGGTTTTAGGCCCCAACCCAAACCTTCCCAACACCTCCAACCCAAAATGTTTGGCATGCTACAGTTGGCCCTCAATTACCTGCAAAGGATCCTTCCCTTCTGTGGCTTGGAAACTCACGATAGAAGGGAAGTTACATGGACTTGGAGTCAGAGGGATCTGATTTGAATTTCATCTCTGTGTTTTACAAGCCAGGTGACCTGAATCCATTTGCTTGAACTTCCCAGCCTGTTTCCTGTCCTGCAAAACTGAACTAATAATCACAGCTTTAGAGAGGTGAAGATTAAATGAAATTGCAAGTGAAAAATCACAATGCCTGGCACTTTCACCTTCCCCTCAAAGCACAGGCTGGCAGAAACAGCATCACACTGAGCGCTGAAGGAGAAGCTAAGGGTCAAAGTATGAGGTGGTCTGGGTACTCTTGTCTTCATAGTCAGTGCAGTTGCTAAGAGCACTAACTCAGAAGTCTGATACTTGTGGGTTTGATCTGTGGTCCCACCATCTGTGGGGTATGTGAGCGTGGGTAAGATTCATAACTATTCCGAGCCTTACTGTCCTCATATGTAAAGTGAGGTAATACATATCTTGTTCATAGGATTGATGTGCCCATTGAAGGAGACAATTTGCATAATGAGTTTAGCAGAGCGTCTGGCCCATGATAAGCATCTTCTCCTCTTTCCCTTCTTCCTTCCCTTCCTCACTTCTCTTTTTTCTTCTTTTTCTTTACTTTTGTCTCTTCATCTCCATCTACTCTTTGATATACTCCAAGCAGCTATCACTTTCAATAATCCAGAACAGACTGTACCACAACTTCTTCCCGGGAGACCCCCAGCTTGCACCTGTGCCCAGATAGTGCAGTGTCACGGTCTCTTAATAAAGAAATAAAGACAGTGAGAAGCCTTAGGACCCAGCCAGAGGTTGCTGTTTGCCAGGCCCTAGGTGGTCCTGAATTCAAGTTCTTTCTCTCTTGCTTGCCCAAGCTCTTCATCTGAAGAGTGAGTGAAGAGTGAGGAGGTGAGTCAGGATCTCCTACGGTTCCAACAGACTAAGCCTTCTTGGAGAGTTCTCACTTGCCTACTCGTGCAGTCCCTTCTTCTGAAATTTTCCCACCTCTCTGGCCATCAACACCCCATCCAAGGATTAAATGGGAGCTCAAAATTTAATACAAAATTTAGTACAAATTGTAGCATTGTACTACTTGCCAAATGTTCACCAAATAAATGAATAAATGCACATTGAGATTGGATCACTCAAACAGGATTTACTGGGAGTCTGCCCAGGTCCCCATGACTTTGTATAGTCTATCTTGGTCTCTCAATCTTCTGAAGTTTGATGGTCTCACAGTGCATGTACTATAATTTAATATTTATTTTTTCCACCAGCTTCATCAAAACAATAACTTTGATTTAATAGTAGAGTCCTAATGGCTTCCCAGCCCAGTACGTAGTAGTTTAGAAGTGTTTCATAAAAAGCTCCTAAAAACTTGAGTGATTAAATTACTGAAATGTTTAGCTTATAAGAAAATTTCAGCTAACCAGATAGTAGATGTGTTGAGGCAAAGAATTTTGCACTTTTTAAATATTCTGTACAACATTTAGCACTGGGTACAAATGTAGTGGGTACTCAAAAATACATTTTGGTCCTTATATTACAAACTTTATATCTGCATTTACGATGAAATTCTTCTGGACAACTCAAGTACAAAAGAACGATCTTCACGAAATCACAGAGCTAGAACTGCTCCTAAGGCCTAAAAGACAAGGACCATCCTTTTAAATGATCCTTGGAAAGATTGTAGAAAGAAAGTGGCTCTCCAACTGTTTATTTTAAAGTGACCCAAGGCCCATATGCTTATAAACAAGCAGTTCAGAAACCCATTTCCTCACCACCATGAGGAACTCTCCTCTATCCCCAACATGCATACATGTTCCACTTGTTGAGGACTTGCCTCCTTCAAGGATGTCCCTGATATTAAGCACTATTTTCCTCATTAAGTGTTAGAGATATGGGGGTGAGGGAGGAAGGGTGGCAATGTATTTTTTGCCTTGAGCCCTGTACCTGCTTAAGGGATAGTTCAAAATCTCTAGGGTTGGCTCTGATTAAAGTGGTCATCATCATAGTTGTCATCATCATTATCATCTACTTAATCATCTCCTTTTCTTCCTTCTCCTCTTTCTCTTTCTCCTCCTCCTCTGGCTCCTCTTCCTCCTAGTCCTCCTTCTGCTACTCCTTCTTTATCTCATTCATCAGTGTTCTTCTTCAACAAATGACTTACACCAAAGCATAGGCTACAAACAGGTGTCCTACTTCTGAGTTTGAGGAATTAGCCCATTCAAAATAGCCCTGAAAAATATCCTGGCCCTTGCTAGAGTAGGCACAGGTCTTTGACAGTGTGGAAATATCAACTCTGCTTACTCTTGGTCTGTAAGTACAGCCTGCTCTTCTTCATTTTGTTGGAGGACACAAAAACTCTGTGTCTCTTTAGTGAAGAGCGAGATCCTGGGACATGGAAATGCCTGTCTCTGATTAGATATTGAGGAAGAGAGTCCATTGACTGACTTGCCCTCAGTAACCTAACATTTGAAAGAAAATCCCTGAAGGGCCACACCTCCTAGTCGGCTAGAGGCCATACTCTGTAGGGCAAGGCAATTACAAAGCATACATGCAATGAAAGTCACAGCATGTATTATCCCTTTCCACATCTACTGAAAGCCAGTTGGGCATTCAAGGGGTTAAGCCAGGATCAGCCGACCAAGGAGGCCAATTCTGCCTATGGCTAC
Organism: Rhinopithecus bieti; assembly: GCF_001698545.2. Classification (NCBI taxonomy): domain Eukaryota; kingdom Metazoa; phylum Chordata; class Mammalia; order Primates; family Cercopithecidae; genus Rhinopithecus; species Rhinopithecus bieti. The sequence continues at coordinate 2,001,574 of NW_016813906.1, read as the reverse complement.
CACCAGTCAAGTCTGTTGCTGAGTGCTTTAGACAGCTTGTACTTTCAACTCAGCACAATCATTTGTAAAGAAATAATCACTCCAAGTTCATAGTGGCATCGAACTGATAGTTTGAAAGTGTGATTGCTTCCCCAGTTAACTAATCAATCCCTTATCTTTAAGGGTGGAGACACGTAAAGAATATATGAGCAGATCAATAATTAAGTGAGTTTCATTTCTTTTCTCTCTCTTTCTTATAGATTATAGCTCTTGTTTCAATAAATTTTCAAATTATATCAAATAATGAATGATTCATATGAGCTTTTTTTTTTTTTTCCTATCCAGGATTACTAGAATTGATGGGCGCCATATTCCTTTGATATATACGCACACAGATACCTTTCTTGAATACCTACTAAGTAAGAAGTATTGTGCTGAAGGCTTTCAACATATTCTCTCATTTTTTCATGGATTGTTTCATCTTCATAGGAGACTAGAGTAGAAGAGTCGGCCCTTTGATGATGTTCCTAAGTTTTATTTTTCTGCTACAATTAGGCCATGTCTCATCATCTCCATGCAAGGCTGATAAACTTTCAAAGAATTTATTTGCTGTATTTATTCCCATTATTAAGCTCATAACTGTGTGAAGAAAATCCCATTAAATAGCACTTGTCATCACTGGCCCTGCTTCATCCTGGCATCAAGCTAGATGCACCACACAATGATTTCAAGAGTTGCCAGCAGCTCTATCTGTGAGAGTATTAAGATGATAACACAACAATGAAGCTAAAGCTTGAGGTAAAAATCCTCCATTCGTACTTTCTTTCTCTCTCCCCTACCCATACATCCGTCCATCCATCATCCATCCATTTGAAAAACAATAGTTGAATGCCTACCATGTGCCATCTCTGCCTTCAATAATCTTCCCGTCTAGGGCAGGAGGAAAACGTGATGAAAACTAATACAACATAAGGCACAGGAAGGAAAAGTTACATGAGGGAGAACAGACCAAGGAACGGTTGATTCTTACTGAGGAGACTAGGAATGTTTTCACAAAGATTAGGCAGAGTCTTAAAACTCCAAAACAACAGTTATTGATGTGCTCCAAATGAAAAAACAAATCACATGTTCGACATCCAATAGACAATATTTGAATATATAAAAATAGACAATATTTGAAAATACAAAAAAGCACAAAAATAAAAGTCCTTATAATTTGATCATCATTTCCTCTTCCATTGAAATGTATTACACAAAAAGTCTAAGTCTCTTCCTCTGTGCTTCTAATCCCAGCCTCCAAAAGGGTTAACAGTGCAATGCATCTGATTTCAGACTTATAATTTGCTCTTACATAAAGGTCTCACTTTACCCCCTCCTCCAACACATACACAGAGCTTAAAACAACTAGCTCTGGAATCTAACTAGCTGGCTTCTTATCTCAGCTCAACTACCAACTAACTGTGCAACCTTAGACTGGTTATTTAGCCTCTCTGTGTCTTATTTTTCTAACATCAAAGTTAACACAAGTGCATATTGTAGGTCTATGTTAAGAATTAAATGCAAAAATGAATATGAACAGTTCCTGGAACATGGTAAGCACTCAATAAATATAGTAGTAGTAGTACACATAAATATAGAGATATATACTTTGTTTTAAAAAGTAAAATGTCCAGGTGCAGTGGTTCATGCCTGTAATTCCCAGCACTTTGGAAGGCCAATGTGGGTGGATCACCTGAGGTTGGGAGTTCAAGACCAGCCTGACCAATATGGAGAAACCCTGTCTCTACTAAAAATACAAAATTAGCTGAGTGTTGTGGTGGGTGCCTGTAATCCCAGCTACTTGGGAGACTGAGGTAGGAGAATCACTTGAACCCAGGAGGCGGAGGTTGCAGTGAGCCAAGATCATGCTGTTGCACTCCAGCCCAGGCGACAGTGCAAGACTCCATCTCAAAAAAGAAAAAGTAAAATTAAACAATATATATTATACTGTGTATGTTTTACAATCAATAACACTTACACAACTTTTCACTAAATAGTCCATATTGGTCAATTTGATTCTCTTTTCAATTACTATATTGTAAGATTATTCCAGAATTTATTTAACCAATTCAGATTATCCCAATAAAAACATTTTACCTACATTTTCATGCATTTCTCTTAATATTTGTCTAGGACAGTGATATGGTTTGGCTGTGTCCCCACTCAAATTTCATCTTGAATTGTAGCTCCCATAATCCCCCTGGGAGGGACCTGCTGGGAGATAACTGAATCATGGGGGCAATTTTCCCTATGCTGTTCTCGTCATAGTGAATAAGTCTCACAAGATCAGATGATTTTATAAAGTGAAGTTCCCTTGCACATGCTCTCTTGCCTGCTACCATGTAAGACGTGACTTTGCTCCTCCTTTGCCTTCCACCATGATTGTGAGGCCTCCGCAGCCATGTGGAACTGTGAGTTTATTAAACCTCTTTTTCTTTATAGATTACCCTGTCTTGGGTATTTCTTCACAGCAGTATGAGAACAGACTAAGACAGACAGATTTGGATAGGACACCCAGAAGTGTGATTTCTCGGTCATAAGGTATGTATATTTAAAATTTTCATTAGAGATTAACAAATTCACTTTCAATAAGTTTGCAGAATTTAAAATCTTACTGATTCTATATGACAGAACCCATTTCCCCTGTCATTACCAACAGTGACTTTTAAAATAGTTTTATTTGCATATATTTAAGTATTTATGGGAATGAATACTGAGATTAAATGATTAGCTTGTGTGAAGGATTTTAAATGGTATCTGGCACATCAAAATTTAAATAAAATATTATAACTGATGGGACATCTTTTCATGTTCATTGGTCATGGCTCTGAGTATTCCTTGAAATTCTTATTCTTATCTTTGCCTTTATTTCCATTTTATTTCATTTTCTTACTGATTGATGGAGGTCTTTATATGTTTGACATATTAATCCTATAAGAAACAAGCAAATATATTCTTCTTGTCCTTTCTTATAACTCAGTTTAATGTTGAGTAGAATGTAGATGGGTGAAAGTTGGTAAGGAAATTCAAGGAAGGAATTTCAAGAAGAGGGAACAACGTCTACAAAGACACAAAGCTTCTAAGTGGAAGCTAGACTCCAAAACATTGAGTAGAATTTTGTGCCTGAAATGTACATGGATATAAAACGAGAAAAGTATTCACATATAATCAACCATGACTGCCATCCTAGGAAATGTGAGCTTTATTATGAAAGCCAGAGGAAGCCACCAAGGACTAAGGAACAAAAGAGTGACAGGACCACACTATGAGTCCTTATTGTGGGTCAGTGTTCTTAAACTGTTCAGAATCAAGACAAAACCAACATGTTGCCCAGTTCCAGGTGGAAACTCCAGTCAATCACTCAATTCTATAGGAAGAGTGGTCCCTAGAGTTGTACAATGCAAGTGTTGGTCAGGAATCCTTTGGAGAGTCTAAAGAAAGTCAAGAAATCTCAGTGGAATTTACACACACAAAAAAACCTTTGCATTTAATGTCGAGTTTTCAGAGATACAATAAAACCCACCCACTAACCCCTTAAAGGATCAGTTACTCAAGACTCTGAAACCCTGCTCAGGGGCTTTTATGCAACATTGGAATTTACTACTCATGAAACTTCAAACTACCATACGGTTAGGTTTAAACCAAACTATTGAAAATTTAAAATTTCTATCTTGAGGCCATGGAAATGCACTCTGTAAGGCCAAGCCATTCCTGGACAGCATTTTAAAGCAGTGCTGTTCAATAGAAATACAATGCAAGTCACAAATGTGAGCCACATATGTTAAGTATAAGGTTTCTGGTAACCACATTAAAAAAGTAAAAAGAAATAGATAAAATTAATTTTAATACAATATTTATCTAACTGAATATATACATACAATATAATCATTCCTATATGTAATCAGTATGAAATGTTTTTAATTAGGTACTGTACAATATTTTTTCATTCTAAGTCTTAAAAATGTGATGTGTGTTTTATACTTACATTGCATCTCAATTCAGACTAGTCACATTTCAAAGGCTCAACAGTCACATGTGGTTAGTGGCTACCATATTGGAGAGCACTGTTCTGAATCATCTTTCTTAATATCATTTTCTCTAAACCCATTTTGCTCCCCCCATATTTACTTAAACCTAATTAGACCGCACTACACCTGCTGATTCCCGTGTTCCATCAAACTCATAAAACTCTCTTCTTATACATTGTCACTATATTATGAATGCACAATAGGAAGTTTTCTCTCCCTAGGCCATTTTACTTTATGCTTGGCATCCCATTGCAGAATGGGAAATGTTAATCTATTGGGGGGAAAAAATCAACTATCAGGGAAGAAGAAAAAATAGGGAATAGAAAAAATTCAAATGTCAGGGAAGAAGAAAAATATCTCCTTCAAAACAGGTAGTGTTTTATAAATCACAACATTTTGGAGAACACATGGCCCTAGAGTAAGATCTTCATGAAGCTATTCTCTGTCCCCCTATAGGGAATTCCAAATTGGGCACTGCCTGCATGAACATTTTCTCCACACTTTAGTTTAGATTGTTGAGACAACAGTAGTGAAGACTCTGACAATCCAGGCAGTCATAATATGATAGACGACCAGGCTAGATCTGTTTATCCACGTCAACTTACAATCAGGGGGAAAAAAACACTGAGCTTCAGAAATGTTGTCTATGGATAAATATAATATTCCCAGAATAAAGTTTATTTGGGAGATGGTGAGCAACATGATAACACTACTCTGATCCACATGCCTAAAAATTTAACAGAAACTTCTCTGAAAAAAAAATTAAATATGACTCTACGAATCGTATTGAATTGAGGAATAGATGCTAATGATTAAATATGAAGAAAAAGGAAAAACAAAACAGCACCTCAAAATGTTTCTTATTTCTAACTCTGTAGAAATAATAGCATTAGCTACATCTGACAACATCAAAAGTAATGCAGAGAATCCTCCTATGACCCCATTGCCACTAAAAGGCATTGGATTTGCAAGGGCTCAGAGACCAACAGACTTGGGGAACCTGGCTCAAGTTCAAAACCCTAGGAACTCTCTGTTCTTTCCTTCCAAGTGAAAAGAAGACACACTTGGTAGTGTCACGATTGCAGCTATAAGCGGCAGCCTTCTAATTAAAAATAAACTGAGTCCATTATTTCTATTTACAGCTTTTCCACAATTTAGCAGCAATGTGACGATAGAGAGAGAGATGTTGGAAGCATATGCTTAAAAATCCCAAATGCTTTTGAGAGCATCATTAGAGTAAACATCCTGTGAATGTGTTTCTCTACCTTCAATGCCCATCTCCAAAGGGCTTTCCAAGCTGGGCAGGGCAGCTTTTGCAGCATAAACATGTTTCTCATCAGAAGGAATGGCTCAGAAAAGACATACTACAATTAAATTAGTAACTAGAAAGCCGTACTTTGGACTCTAGACATTCCCTCTTGCAGTACGCTTTTCGTTTTTCCCATGGATATTGAAAAATGGTAAAGGGAGGGAGGGAGGAACAGGCAAAAGAAAGTTGGAACAGGGAAAAAGAACAGGTTAGAGGGCTTTCTGAGTAGAATATTTGATTGGATTTACACATGAAAAGCGTTTAATAAACATTTGCTGGATGAATCTTCTAAAGACCAATGGCCATCTGCCAGATATTTTGAATGCATGTGATATCGTGGGATGAGCATGGCAGAGTTTCTCAACCTCAGCAATACTGTCATTTGGGACCAGACAATTCTTTGTTGGGGACTATAGGATGTTAGCAGCACCCTGACCTCTATCCACTCAATTCCAGTAGCACCCCTGCCCCTGCCCAGTTGTGACCAATCTAAAATGTCTTCAAACATTGCTTAATGTACTCTGTGCCCTGATGGCAAAATCTGGCTGAGAACCTCTGGTGCATGGCAAGGCTTCATCCATTCATTTATTTGACAAATCTGACTTTTATGTGTTCAGCACTGATCGATATACTTGTCCCTACCCTCAAGTAGTTCCCAGTCAAGGGTCAGAGAGAATATTTAAAGTGATAAGACACAATAGTATGTAGCTTGACTCTTAGAAAGTAATTGGGCATTCTTTTTTGAGGATATTTAGAAAATATGCCTTTAACTTTAATTGAAACAAAGGTTATACATTTTGAAAAGTTCTCAAATAAAAGCCTATTAAACTTGGTGCAGGTTTCTACTCCGCTAGTGGCTTACATATTGAAGATGAATTTGAAGGCTCTCAGAAAAACAGCAAGCCTGGCCTCTATACATCTTTGCTGACTTCATAAAAAACAAGGGTGCTGCTTTGTGACCTGCTCAGCCCTACAAGATTGTGTAACATGCAGCATGCCTTCGATCCAAATAAACTCCCAGATTATTAAAAGGATGTTTTTTTTCCCTTTTGAGGTCAAGGTGAGTCACTGGAGCTTTTTCCCTGTTATTAACCGAGCACTAGATGTACAAAGCTTAGATATTAAAAGGCATTAGCCAAGGCATCCTGGCCATCTAGTTTAGCGCAAATGCAAAACTTGAGGGGGAAGTTGCATTACTCACAAAGCAAGTAAACAGCCTGAAATATTAGAAGCTGAGTATACAAACCCATTCAAATTTCTATGGCCAAGTAACAAGGAGGTGTAGCCAGTTTCCTGAGCATCTGAAGCCAGCCTCTCCCCAGTGTAATTCCAAATAGAATATATATATAACTACTAAATTCCATTGCTAAGAACCCCTTTAGACCCCATCTAATGAAGGTAGGGAGTGGGCTGGAGGTGGGGCTGGGCATATTCTGCCTAGTGAGATTGGCCAATGTACCAGTGTATGAAAAACGTGCACTGTGGAAGTGGAACAGGGATTTTTGGTAGACAGTGAGCATCTTGTACACATAGGTTGCTGGGCCTCAAATGGTGATCAATTGTGGCAGTTTCAAGTATGATGTGGTTAAAGTAGTCACATCATCCCTACCCTCTGCCACAGACAAAACTTCACATTAATTATCCTTTCAGTTTTATATATATATATACACACACTGACTTACATTGATCCGGAACTGCCAACAAATCTCTACATTCTTGCAATAATATGGATGTTTATTTCCACCAAGAAGTGTGATGTTTGTAGCACAATGAACCAAGCCCCCTCCTGAACTCTGGGACCACCCTCACCCCTTAGAAGGCAGTGCAGCCCTCCTCACCCACTCCTGAAAAGGTTGCCAACCTTGGTGGAAACCAACCAGATCATTTACAGAAAATTCGAGTTCAAAAAGTATATAAGGCTGATGAACCCATCAAAAGCACCCCAAAGCTAGAATCATACTGTTTCCATAACTTTTGAATGACATTTTCCAACACAGGTTAAGCTGGTAAGAAGAGTATGAGGAAGGATGGAGATGACTGTTTTAAACCAAAACGAGCCCGAGTCTTTGTGACACCCTTGCTAATGGCCTGTTACTTCCAACACTGTTGTTTTAGCCACATAGAGGAGCTTCTCAGACCAGAGTTCAGTGATTACACTTAGATATTCCTGCCTGTCTCCTACTAAGACAGACCTTAAACACTCAGAAGAGGAGGTACAAAGGACGCACACAATCTGGAAAACATTGCTGCCTCCAGGTCAAACAGACCTTGAGAAGTGCTCAGGAGGTTTCTCCCACTGGAGCTAGAGCCAGACAGGCTGGTAATGGCATGGGTGTCTGTAGGTCATGCTCTATTGCTTTATCAGTAGCACCTACCTAATAGGCCTAATCCTGGGAGGAATGTCTTCTCATGAAGAGTTTCATCCACTTCCTTAGGACATGCTGCTCTCTTGATTTTCATTCCACCTGGGGTCTGGACACTGAGAATGACCCTGATCAGATTCTAAAGTCTGCCACCTCACTCTTCATATTCCCGCAGGATCTAGCCAAGGATTCTGCAGCATTTCACTGCCTTTCTTAATCTGAACTATCTAGATATGTTATTGCTTCTACACCTTTTAAAATTTTGAGTGAGAAGCTATAAGAAGAGTAGCCTGAAAGGATAACTAATGTGAAGTTTTGTCTGTGGCAGAGGGTAGGGATGATGTGACTACTTTAACCACATCATACTTGAAACTGCCACAATTGATCACCACTTGAGGCCCACCAACCTGTGTGTACAAGATGCTTATTGTCTACCAAAAATCCCTGTTCCACTTCCACAGTGCACATTTTTCATACGCTGGTACATTGACCAATCTCACTAGGCAGAATGTGCCCAGCCCCACCTCCAGCCCACTCCCTACCTTCATTAGATGGGGTCTGAAGGGGTTCTTAGCAATGGAATGTGAGCAGCTCAGTTTTGAGCCTTTGAAATGCTTTCTTCCTCTGTCTGCTGACCCTTATAGGGATTTCAAGGCCTTAAAAGATGGCAAAACCATAAAATGGAAGAAGTCTAATCTTATGTAAAGATCTTCCTGAAAATCAGGAATGCCCCCATAGGATTGTTATATGAATGAGAGATAAACTTTCGATGTGTTCAGCCACCGAAATCTCATGAGTCTTTGTTAAAATAGCTTAACCAGATGTTAGCCTAACTCATACACCAGGCCAATATTGTATGAAATAAAGGGGGGAAATAAACCTATATTTATGAATATCTACCAATATTTATTGAGAGTGGATCTATAATATGTAGTTATTCTGTCCTTGCCCTTTCATGAAAGTTTTCTAGTGTCATATCAAATTCAATTCCATTTATCAAACTTCTGCTGAATACCTCCCTTTTGCCAGAGTCTATGCTGTGTTTTGGGGGAAAAATTGTTTATATCTGATAATCAACCCCTCAAGAAACTCCCATTTCCTTTTATCCTTTGAACAATTTGATTCAGCTATTATCTATTAAGCCCTAATTATATGCCAGACACTGGACTAAACCCAGTGATACAAACACAGTCCTCTTCCTTCAGAAGCCCATTCATATTCCATTTCCAGCCTCATTCTACCACCCTTTCTACAAGAAAAAGAGGATTTGGCATGTTCTGACTCACACAGAAGGTAGAAGAGCACATGCAAAATCTTCTGATGGTTGGACAAATTTAGCAGCACAGATATTTGCAGATATACAATTTGTGTCATATTCCTATTTATGTATGCATCCCAGGCTCTGTTGCTTAGTGGTTGCTACTCTCATATACATTTATGTCCTTTTATAGCTAATAATTTATTGCAAATCTAGTTTTTAGAATGTAAAATAAAGCTTCCATGCAGTGCTAATCCAGGTTCTAGTCAGGAGCCCAAGTATTAGCTTATATGCTTTGTAGGCTTCTTCCAGTGTGCTGCTGCCCTACAGAAAAAAGTGGGTCCTTCTAACTCTGTCTTCCTTTGGGATGACCTCGACCTTTGGTAGGCCAATTTCCAACTGTGGAATCAGGCAGCTTAGCCTGTGAGCCCTGCTTTGTGATCAAATCTTGAAGAGGTTTACTGATGTGTCTACATGGCCCAGTAGAGTTCCAGACAAATGATAGCCACTTGCTGTGTTTATGTGGAATAAATAAATGAAAGATGAGTACCTTATTAATTTGCCCACTCAGAGATTTGGTTTCCCCTTTATGAGACACATTGGCCACTTGCTACTCCTAGGAAGAGTGTTTGCTAGGGATATTGAGATTGAATTTACTGGTGAGGTTCAAGAATGACAAATCGGTCTACTCTGTCACGCCAACTTTGATCAATCAATAGGAGTTCCCTGAAATACTGTGGGAGGATTCTGAAACTCGGTGGAAGATGACTACTTAGTGTACTGGTAACGCATACCATACATATATATGGTAGAGAAGTGTGATAATGAGCATGCCAGGCAGCATCATTCCTGCAGCAGGTCCTTCACTGACAACATGGTCCACGAGCAGGGACTCTGGGACCTGGGTGTTCTCAGCTATAACATAAGCAAATGAGTTCACAGACAAAAGAGATTATCAAAAAGATCAAATAAACCTTAAAAAGTTCAATGTTTTTGGTATGTAAGTATTTCTTGCCTACAGGAAAGACAATGGATCAAATGGCCATTGTTGTTCCTCCATTCCAGGAGCATCCAGCAAGCACGGCTACCTATCATCTACTCATAACCAGTCAGTACCCACAGCTCACAGTACCCAATCCAGGCTGAGAGGGTGAGTTGCAATTAATATGTTGGGCTTTTGGAATCCATAATGCATTCTGACATAAAAACTATGATTTTGTGGTGACTTTGAACTCTAGGCCCCCAGGCTAGCCCATAGAAGTTGATGTATGATAATATTATAATTAACCTAAATTTTGGGTCTATGCAAAGGCCAAAGGAACATGTAATATAGGAGAAAGGAGGAAGAGGAAGAGAAATATGCTTTCTCTCCATTTGCTGGTCAAAAGGCTAGCCTTGAGCAACATTTTGAAATGGGATAAATTATTTTAGCCTCATTTCCACCTTATCTCCTTGATGTCTCTTCTGCCATCTGTTGCTCTTCTCAAAATTCATTCCTCCAGAGCATTCTAAACCCCACACTGTCCAGATCCACCTAGACTTGGTTTCTAATCTCTCCCTGCTTCAGTGTTTCATGATGCAAAATACCCTATGCCCTATAATCAATCACAAGCTTGGCTAGGACCTAGTACAACGACTCGTACCTGTAATTCCAGCACTTTGGGAGGCTGAGGTGGGAAAATCACTATAGGCTGGGAGTTCAAGACCAGCCTGGCCAACATGGTGAAAGCCTGTCTCTACTGAAAATACAAAAATAATTAGCCAGGTGTGGTGGCACACACCTGTAATCCCAGCTACTCAGTAAGCTGAGACAGGAGAATCACTTAAACCTGGGAGGTGGAGGCTGCAGTGGGCTGAGATCACGCCTCTGCACTCCAGCTTCAGTGAGATTTTGTCTCAAAAAAAAAACAAAGTTTACCTAGATTTTAGAAAGAAAGCAAATTGGATGTAGCAATTTCATACTAATGTGTAAATGACTTATAGCCTCCTATCTTCTTGAGAGGAATTTTCCTTTTTAATGAGGTATTATAGAATCAAATCGAATCTACAATTAGTTGACTTTCCAGCAGCATCACTGCAAAATGAACCTTTCCACAGGAGGTAAGAGAAGGAATCTGTAGGGGGGAAGACCACCTCAGGATCAAATAACTATGGCCCTGTATCTGTCCTTGTTCTGTTTCTCCTCTCTCCAAGGCAGCTCCCTGAAGCTGTTGCTTTCTTTTCTTCATAATGTCTTCCCTGCTTCTATTTTTGACTTCATATACTCTCTGTAAACTTCCAAGATTTTTATTAGCCTCTATCACAGCAGAAGCAGAAGATAATTCTGTTGTCTTTCTAGATGAGATGAGCCACCATCCTCCTTTAAGCACAGGAACTATTTATAAATAGTTTTGTTTGTAAGTCAGGAAATGCATGTATTCATACGCCCCCTCCACACACACACCCCAAATAAATGAAAAACAAACCAAACTAAGACTGTGAAAATCAACAGTGTAAGCACAGTCAACAGAAGGCACATGTCAGAAAATTGTTGAAACAATAAAGGGGAAGGCCCTCATCATTAAAATATGTTGAAGTAGAAAGTGATACTCTTAAAGTTAGTGTCTTTCTCTGTCTCTCTCCCTCTTCATGTTTTACCTTTTTCAGTGTTACCTTTACAGTAAGAATATAGACCAGTCCCTTACATTGAAAACAATTAATATATTTTCCTGATAATTTATTTGCCAATGTCTGAACTGGATTTCTAACAAATAATAAAAGATAAAAGATTAAAGGTGCTCTCCCTTAAGCCAGACTAAAATGCACTCAGCTAAAAGGGAACAGTTTTAGAAAAGAAGTAGGTGAGTGTTCTTAATCCCACTTTTCAGATGGAAGAGGCCACTCAGCAAGGTCATGACCTCCTGACCACTAACTATAAAACTTTTTCATTTTACCTTCTTTATTCAGGTGCAATATAGAAGGGGCACTTTTATCCCAGTTCCTCCAACCCTCCCGTTCTTCCCCTCTTCTCTCCTTTTCCCTTCTTTGAGAAGTCCATTGGTGACTTCACGCACACTCCATTTCCCATCATGCTGTGCAAAACAGCACCTGGGGCGGCCTGCAGAGCTTGAGAGTGGTCCAAAAAAAAAAAAAAAAAAAGAGGAGAGAAGCTGGCGATTGGCTGGAGAGAAGGTAATGATTTGTAATTGCAATACTTTCATTACTGTCTTTTAGGTCTTTGCAGAGTAATGTCAAGAGCTTCGTCTTTGTAGTGTTATTGGCATTTTTCATCATATTCATGAAGTGTGGGTCAATTTTCTTCAAAAGGCTCACTTCGCCGACTTGCCACAGAGACAGACAGTAATAAATTCTACTAGTGCACTGTGAAGGCTTCGTAGCTGCAAGCAACAATAAAAAGCAATGAGCTGGGTGTCACTAAGTAACTCCAGTTTACACTGCATTTTCTTCTTTTATTGAAAACTCAGAATATGAATTTATTAATGAATACACAGGCATAGTTTGAAGGGGGGTGGCAGTGCAGGAGGAGTTGTGGGGGGTGAGACACCATGTCAATTTATTTGGTATTCACACTGTGTGTGCCTATATTGTATTGTTCCATCATTTCATGGCCAGGCTTACCTTGTTAGGCTGTGGCCCTCCAGAAAAAACCCGAGCTCATATAGCAACACCTTGACGTGGATCTACAGCTGCTCTCACTGTGCCTGTCTCACCTTTAGCCCCGGCTGTCTACTGCCGCCTTTCATTTTCCGCATTCATACATCAATAAGCTTTGCATGCTGACACCTAATTTTGCAGGCTACTTTGGTTATGGAGGCCGTGTTTTGCATATCACTACCCACCCCCTTCTGACACCTACTGCCTTTAAAGGGAAATGAGAAGAAGAGAGGAAGAGGCAGAGGAAAAAGAGAGGAATAGAGAGCAAGAAAGAGAAAGCTTCTTTTCTTCTCTGCCTAATCAGAGATTTCTTTATATTTGTCAAAAGCAGATATGCCAAATCAACTTTAATTGATTCCTCGGTGGCGCTCACAGATGATTTTTGAAGGACTGGGCTTGTATTCCCAGACACACTGTTGTGTTTCCAACAAAAAAGGAGGTTTCTCCCACAAATCAAATTTTGATGCCAATTAGTTAGCATTTTCCATTCCAATTAAATTGGAGACTTGGAGACCTTTCTGATTTGGGAAGACTTTATATATATTTTATATTAAAAATGCCCTTCAGGGGCTAATAAGCAAGAAGGGAATGTCCATGGGTGGCAGTAGGCACTGGGGGGTGGGGGACAGATAGGTGTTGTGGGCATTTTCAGCTTCTTTTTCTTGTTTATTTCACAAAGGTTTGTCAAACCCGTGAAAACCTGTTATATGACATCACAAAGGTTTTTACCTCGCGGTTAGGTGGCTAATGGCATTAGAGCTTTGACAACCCATAAAATGTAATAATCTAATAGTTTTTTTCCTGCTGTACCCCACCCTTTAAACCATCTGAGACCTCATCTTGCAAAAAGAGAATTGGGGATATAGGTAGAGGGGAAACAAGATTGATGTTAAAAAGAACAGGCTTTGGCTGGATTTGAGAGATTTTACAAACAAAACAAATAAATAAACAACAGCACAAAATAAAACAGGGGAGGAAAAAACCCAAATGCAATACCCTTATATACACCTGTGAGCACATGACTGTGAAGATATGCCTGCTAATGACATGTCATCAAGAATTTCTAAATCTGCTAAATTAAGTATTTATCATGTGTACCAGAACACTTTAAAGGGAAGAAAATGTCAGTGCAAATCTAGTTGTAATTTTAATTTAACAGTAACTAAAATCAGTTTGAGCAGTCACAGTGCTTCTTTTCCCCTTTCTTCTCCATCACACGCCCAACCCTCTTTTATGTTTCTCTTCTGCTTGAAATCAGCCTTAAAAAACAACAGGAAGGTGTTATTTGCTTCAAGGTCATTGTCTTGGAGGCAATCCTGGGGCAAAGGTAGAGGACCTACCTACAGAGTGGGAACTCCAATCACCAGCTAGTATCTTAACCACTTCCCTTCCTATCAGCACAGGCACAAGCTCAAGTTCAATGTCCTGTGCACCTCTGTTCACACTCATAATCTCAGTGCCCACACTGTGTAACCTGAAGCCCCTTGAGGAAATAAAGTGAAATGCCTAATGCGCCTAGATTAAAGTGCGAATAGCAAGTGTATGACACTTAAAACTTCTGAAACACATTTTTCTGTTTTTACTCACTTATCCTCAGAACAACTGCATGATATAGGCAATGTGGGTGCCATAGGAGAAATGGGCTCAGCTGGGACCACCCAGAAGAAGGGATGAGAGCCTTCTGCGGCACCGACTTAAGGTTCATCCTCATGGAGGTCACGTGAATGAGGGTCAAATGAGAAAACACATTGGCTGTGATTTTCAACTGGGATTTTAGCACCACCTGGCTGACCCCAAAGCAAGTCTTCATTTCATGTTCCAGTTTCCTTCCAAGACAACCTCATGTTTCTTATAATAGTACTCAGCATAGTTTAGACAGCCTGAAAAGTCCTATGCAAGAATTATCTCATTAACCTCTTAACAGCTCTACTAGTACCCCCATTTTACAGATGAGGAAAGTGATGTTCAAAGTAACTGAGTCCATTCCTCGAGGTCATACATCTTGCCATTAGGGCAGAGCCAGGATTCAAACCTAGCTATCAGCCTGCGGTAGACCACCTTCAGCCTTATCTCTCTTTGGACTCCCCCAGAGAGACAGCAGGCTCTTCAGTAGGAATTAATATAACTAGAATTAATTTAAGTTTTAAAAAATCTGTTTTTTTAAATACCTCTCTGGCCCCCAGTAAGGGTGATTTTTTGCACAGAAATGTAGTCTACTTCTACCATTGCTAGGGAGCCAAATAGTTTAAGACTCCTCTCTTGGGTAAAATAATATTCCTCAGTTACCCCAGGTGGAAATAACTAAATGAAGAAAGTAAAATAAAATAAAATAACAACCAGTCCCCAAACCAAGAAACAAAACAGTGTGCATGTGGAGACTAAAACTCGAGTTCTAGGCACAATGAGCCAAATATGAGTTCAAAAAGCATGAGTATGCTTATGGGGTGTGTTTTACCTGTGGGGAGTATTAAACAATATTCAGTTAGGAGAAATCTTCCTGTGTGAGAGGGCTGGGTATGACATCCTCTGGACAGGCTCACCACCAGCTATAAAAAGAGGAATTACGAGGACGACTGAACACTGCGTACATTCACAGGGCGCTCCGCTGCATTGTCAATTAGCATGTGTGTTTCCATAATTGTTATACAAGGGAGAAATTTACAGTGTTCAATGGCCCTCAAATTCACACTTCCATGTGAGTTTTTGTTTGGTGGTGTGTCTAGTATTAGCATGGATGATTGCCTCTGACATCTCTTGGCCTCTGAAGACAAAAACCACTAACATAACAACGGGAGAGGCACACCAGAGGAGAATGCTACTATTTAGTCTTTAGGCTAAGATAGAGGCATAGGTAGGTAGGTAGGTAGATAGATAGATAGATAGATAGATAGATAGATAGATATGTAGATACATTTTTTTTTCTTTTTTTACTTTTTTGTGTATGAAGGGAAGTTTTTGCTGTTCTCACACGTCTATCATTTATTGGCCTGTTTTATAGATTGAATGCAAATTCACATTTTCAAGTTTTATATGTCACATCTTGTGTATCCACTCATTTCAAAGAGGGGAACAAGACAGACCATGACTGGAGGACTACATGAAAGATTTCATTTAACCTTGAGAAGAAACTTCTTCAAAACAAAAAAACTCCAAGAGTTGTGAATTTCAAAGTAGATTAGTCCTTCATCTGTTTAGATAATTTTGGATATGGTGTGGTCTGAAGACAGAGACTGAACCAGATGGTATCTAAAAGTTATATTCAGTCTTTGATTCTGCAAACTTGTAACCTCCACCCCTCATACATACATATACACTCATATACCACACACAGACATCATGCACATGTATATTCACTGACAAAAGAAATACCCAAGTTACAACCTGAAGATCAATATAAAGCGCTAAACTGTCAGATAACTAAATGCTCCACCATAGTATAGAATTTAAGAATTAGAACAACCCTTTTTGATTAGAAAGCATGCTCCTTTATTTTATAAATCAGTAAAATATGGTTCAAGGAGTTTAAGTTGCCATGGTCACACAGCAAGCTAAATGAATAACGTGTCACCATTTAGTTATTTCCAAATATTATGTTTACCCTCAAAGAAGCACTATTTACTATTTCTAATGTTATTCAAAAAATAGATCACAAGTACCAAAAGGTATTTGTTTATTATTTATATATCCACCTTGTCCCATAAATAACTTAAGATAATCAGAAAGACAATTGCAAAAGAACTGCAAAATGAAGATGATAAAATGTTGTGCAATGTCATATCACTGAGATTAATTCCTTGTGTGTTAGTTTAAAAGTCAGTTACATTATTCTATCAACCCATCTTAATTTTAAAAAGATAAATAAAATATAAATCAATCAAGATAGGTGAGTTCCTGGACATTGGCATAACCATAATATTTCTGGTCATGGCTACTTGACAAGAGGAAGCTGGTTGTTTCTTGCCTCAGTCCTTTGTGTTTCAAGGAAAGACTGCAAAGTTGTCCCCCATGGGTCTTAGACCTTAGACAAATCAATCTACAATATAGTCTCATAGTAAGGAGGCTTTTGAGTGAGAATAACTTCAAGGACCAAGACAGGGTTAGGTGATAGAATGATGCACAAGAAGCAAATAATGTAGTTTCATTTCACTTTCATCAAAGAGAAGACAAACGTTAAGTCTGACAATATCAGTTTTGCCAAATATGTGAAACAAAGAGGACTCTCATATCTGCTGGTAAGAAAGAATTGAGTATATTATGTCTCATGTAAGGGGGTAAGTTGAGGGTTGAGATGTAAATTCAGAAGTTTCAATGTAAAGATGGTATTTAAAGCCATGAGATGGCTTAAGATCATCTAGGGAGTGAGTATAGACAGAAACAAGAAATTCCAGGGTCTAAATCTTGGACCTCCAACATGTAGAAGTTGGGAATTTGAGGAGTATTTATTAAGGAAGACTGAAAGAGGAAGAAACCAAAGAGAGTGGGGTCTCAGTTTTCCACGAAACTTTCAGGACAAGTTACCAACTGTGCAAAGGCTGCTGGTAATTCAAGTGCAACACAACAGAAACTGATCTGGCTACGCTAGCCAATGTTGGCTTAAACAAAATCACCCTTCTCAGAAGTTATCACCTATTAATAAAGGGTCTTGGGAACCACATATTAATTATAATAATAATAGCTATCACTTACTATCTACACTGTGAGAGCCTGTATGTGCCAAGTGTTTTATATACACTAATCTGATTTGGTCCATACAACAAGTGCGGGAGGAGGTAGAATTGCCCAAACTCTTAAATGAGAAAATTTAGGTGCAGAGATTAAGTGACTTATCTGAAGTCACCCAGCTAAGATGTCTGAAACTGGGTTGCTAAATCCAAAATAAAATTCAGAGTTGCCAAAACCCGAAAGGCTAAATGTCCAACATTTGGGGGATTGGAAGCAGCAGGCTTTGCCCATTTTCCTGAGGGCACAAACAGCTGCCACCTGGGCCAATTCACCCAGGTTGGGTGACCAGACATCTTTGGTTAGCAAAAGACCAAAGGACTGTCTTGGGATTGCAAGCCTTTCATTGTTAAAACTGGGGAAGTCTCAGTCAAACTGCTGACGAGTGGTCACCTTTCATCCAGTGAAACCTCTTTCAAAATGCCGTTCAGGGAGAAAGCAGCCATAGTTACCTGTCACAGGTTTTGCATTCTGTGTGAGCTTCCCTGGGGTGGTCCCAGAGCCTCTGTAGAATTCTGAACTAGCTCTTTGGTCTCTCCTCACTACTCCCACTAAATGGGACCCTGGAGTTGGAAACCAAGAGCAAGGTCACTCTCTCAGGCCTCTTTCATTGAGGGACCTGTTCACCGGGCTCCCCTTAGATTCCTAAGGCAGCCCTCTGGGAAACCCAAAGGTGCGCCCCCAGTGGTACCAACCCCTTAGCTCCCCCTGGAAATTAACAGAGGCATCGTGGGCATACGGGGCCCTGTTTGTCAAATTCCCTCTCATCTACCCAGCTAATGAGGTCAAAATAGCTATGTCCATAAGGGATACATTTTCTCAATGGAGAGCATATGCCTCAGAAAACACATTGAAAATATTTATCTTTTCTCAGAGTACAGGCAGAGCAATATAGAATACTAGCTTGTAAAAATGCTCTTTGAAAAGCAGAAGAAAAAAAAAATTGTAAAGCATAGGAAATGAAAAGGGAATCCTCCCAAACTATGCTGCCAGTTGCCATGCGGGAGATTTGCTCGTGCCATTTGGAAAGCTTTGTTACAGGCTCAGCTGATAATATGTTGAAGCAAACACACATGCCTCAGAGATCCTGGGCCCCTTTTGGGCTTGAGAGAGGCCTGA
Source organism: Rhinopithecus bieti (assembly GCF_001698545.2). Taxonomy (NCBI): domain Eukaryota; kingdom Metazoa; phylum Chordata; class Mammalia; order Primates; family Cercopithecidae; genus Rhinopithecus; species Rhinopithecus bieti. The sequence goes on along the minus strand of NW_016813906.1, from coordinate 1,983,106 downwards.
GATCCCGGAGACACCTTCCAGTAGAGCCTGTATCGAGCTGCTAAGCACTGACCATTGACAGAAATCTGGCCTTGTAGAACTAGAAGTGTCTTAATTATATATGATTCTTCACAGAATGGAAGCTGTTCCGACTCACCCACATCTCCAATTCACTCTAGACCCGTGGTTCTCAACTAGGGATGATTCTGCCCCACCTCAGGGGACCTTCAGCAACATATGGAGAAATCTTGAGTTGTTTCCAGTGGCAAGAAATGGACAGGACCATCTCGTAGGTGGAGGCAGGACTGTTGATAAACATCCTACAATCCACAGGACAGATACCCACACCAAGAGTTATGGACCCCAAAGAGTAACAATGCCCAGGCTGAGAAACTCTTGTCCAGGTACTTCCTCTTATACTATCACCTCAAATTCACCACCGATAGAATACATTTCATCATCTTTTTCCAGACCTGTCTCACCTTCTGATACCTTACCTGATGTCAATAGTACCACTATTTTCTTAGTCACTAGGTTAAAAAAATCACACGTTTTTTAAAACTTATTTCTTTCCTTTACTTCCCTCACCACACACACTTCCCCCATCTAATTATTCATAAAGTCATATGACTCTTCCCAAAATATACTTTTCCCTTATTCTCACTTCAACCTCTACCAAATTAGTCAGAGCTTCTCATGTTATACCTGAATCATTGTCACAGCTTCCTGTTTCTCCTTTTGGTCTCTCTTTATTCTAACCTGTATGGGTCAGGGTAAGCTAACAGTTGTAACAAACAATCCCAAACTCTCAGTAACTTAACACAATAGATGTTTATTTCTTACTCACATAAAGTCTAATAGGTACCAAGAGAGATAAGGTTCTGGTCCATGCAGTCATTCAGGGACCCAGGCTCCTTGCAAATTATGATCCTACCATCCCACAGGATTCTGAAGTTCTCTCTCAGATCTTCTACCTCTGGCTGGCAGACATGGAAGGGTTTGTGTAGGATCACATTTGGTGGGTTACCTCTGGATGTACCACAAAGCCCTTCCACCAGCATTTAATTGGCCAGGACTCAGTCACATGGCCTTGCTTTGCTGCAGGAGATACTGGAAAAGGTAGTCTAATTGTATACTCAGGAGGGAAAACACATTGACTTTGGTGAATTCATGACAGTTTCTGCTGCATATCTTTTCTGCACATTCCTGTCTGATCAATCTTTCTCAAATGCCATTTAATAACATTTGTACCACATTATCATTCTGTTTGGAAACTTTTAAAATGAGTCCCAATTATCTACCTATTAAAGGCCCAAACTGTATCTCCAATTAAAACAAAACAAAACAAAACAAAACAAAAACCTACTTTTTTCTACCACACCTGTCCCTGGTGCCCTAACCCAGTCACTGCAGAAGCCTCCATCTCTCCACACCACCTCCTGCATCCTATTCTGTATCTTTGTTTCTGGCTTTTCCCTATTCTGGAATCATTCCCTCTACTTCCATGAATATCAGAACCTGTAAGTCCCCACCCTTAACTCCCCAGCCCTCAGTGACCTCTTATTCTCTGAACCTCAATAACAAACAGTAATCATGGACCAAGTGATTAAAACATCCAGGAACTTGTGCTTAGCATGTATATGCCAATCATTTCTCATCTGCATGATCTCGCTTAATCTTTACAAAAACCTAAAGAGTAAGTATTACTGTCCTACATCCTACTTTTCCTTTGGAAATAGAGGCTCAGAGAGGTAAAGTGACTCACTGTCATCACACAATGGGTAGCATATGCCCTCCCAACATACCCAGGCTGCCCCTCAGACACATGGCCCCAGGGTCTTCTCCTGAATTTCTGCTAATTGACAGCTTCTTATGAGTTCTGAAAGAGGAAAAGAAAATTATACAAAATGGAGACCCTATCAGAAAGATGCCCTATTATACTATAATTACATAAAGGGAAGAAATCACAACCGGGCTGAGTCTCAGCCAATGTGGGGGACTGGGCAAACCAGGTCCCAGCTTTGGCATGATGTTCCAAATGGGGAGTCAGCAGGGCCAAGCAGGGACTCTGGCAGTAAACACGGAGTGTGTTCTTGCAAGATTATTTGGGCGGCAGGGACCTGGCAGGCCAGCCACTGGGGATGTGGCCATGGGTTGGGAAGGTCAGAAAAAGAGGAGCTATGTGCTCTGAAAAGGTACATTCACTTGTCAGAATGGGCTATTGCTGCATATGGGAATGTGTGCCCAGCCTGGCACCAAGGCAGAGGCATGAGCTGGCTTCCCTGCAAGAACCTGCCCAAGACCTGCATTTAGAAAAAAAAAAAAAAAAAATCCTTTCATGCCAACATTTCCCTTCCCTTCCAACCATGTGAAAAGGAACATTTTACCCTGGTAGACTGAACTAGAGCAGGTTACACACCCCCTTGTGCCTCAGTTCCTTCAGCTGCAGAATGAAGCTAATGTACTACAGTACTTACTTCATAAAGTGGTTGGGCGGATGACATGAGTTAATGTAATACGTGCAGGATGCTTACAGCTAAAACTATCATGATTGTTCCTGTATCTTGTAAAATTATGAGGATAGTCCATACTCGGCTTGATCATGTATTTGGTTTTAGCTTTGCCATCACATATCAAAAACCCAGAGAGCTAGATCAGCCCCTTCTTTGCTACAAAGCATCATACCCCTTGACACTGGACACTTCTACCACACATTATTGCCTTACCTGAAGATGAGAAGGTAAGACTGTTTGTGCAGGCCAGCAAGGAGCACCAAGCCCATGGCACCTAAAGGCATCTCTACACCCACCTGACATGAAACCTGAAATTCAACCACTAGGACAAGATCCCTCTGGCCTCAGAATGTAGTCCTTAACCTTTGGACATCACAGATCTTCTGGAGAATTTGAACAAAGCTATGGAGCCACCCACACCCCTTCACACATGCACACACAAATTCAAATATGCTTATATGTGAATCCCTTTATAACGTGGCATACAGTTTCAAGAATTCAGAGACTGTGTAAAATCTTGCCAATTTAATAGAGCTTGGTTTAAGGTCAATGCATTGAATACATACCTATGTAACTAAATTTGACAGTTTTCTTAAACAGCAAGTATTTTTGAGAATTTTTTTTACATTGAGCAGAGAAGTGGACATTGAATGTTGCAGATTATCTTATAAGGATAAGAATGAAAACAATGAGTAGAGAATTGCCCTTAGTTTTACTCTGCCACCCCTCCCTAATCCAGGATGGACAGGGACTCTCATTGCCCATTGGTGAATCAAAAACCTCTCCCTTCTGTGATCACAAAACTATGACTGGCACCTTAAGCAGGACCTTGCTGGTTCATGCCACTCAGCTGCCAGCATTCCTGAGTCACTGGGGACTCACAGGTGACACTGCTAATATGTCCACCCATACTGAGATGGCTCCTTTTTTTCCTACTCAATGAAGGGAAGGAAAGAGTTCTACTAGGAAACTACCATATCTCCACCCCAGTCCAGCCCCAGCCTCAATTCAAGAGCACTGCACCCTTCAAGGGCATTACCACATCCTTGTAGACTATTAAATTCTCCCTTCCTGGGATGACCAGGAGATTAGGGGCAAATCTTTAAATAAGTTCTGGAGTAAAAACCACTGAAAACCTATCTTCTGTGCTTTCTCCTCACTTATAGAGCCCAGAAAAGAAATTGGTTGGGTACTCACAGCAAGTTGCCCCAAGAAATGTGTGTTTGGGAAAAAAAAAATGAGCATTTTGGACTCTGCAGCTTCCCACAGTTCTTTTTCCATCTGAAAAGGACACAGTAGGTAGCCCACAGAAGTAGAAAATCTTACACTGAAGCCTGAAAATCAATTTCCTCTGCAGCTCTGAGCCCACATAAGGAAGGTTCTCCATGCCAGGATCTCAACCCTGCACACAGACGATGTATTAGTCTGTTCTCATGCTGTTAATAAAGACATACTGAGACTTGGTAATTTATAAAGGAAAGAGGTTTAATTGACTCACAGTTCCACAGGGCTGGGGAGGCCTCAGAAAACTTACAATCATGGTGGAAGGGGAAGCAAACATATCTGTCTTCACACGGTGGCAGGAAGGAGAAAAATAAGAACCAAGTGAAGGGGGAAGCCCCTTATAAAACCAACAGCTCTTGTGAGAACTTACTTACTATTCACAAGAATAGCATGGGGAAAACCATCCCCATGATTCAATTACCTCCCACCAGGCCCCTCCCATGACACATAGAGATTATGGAAACTACAACTCAAGATGAGATTTGGGTGGGAACAGAGCCACACCATATCATTCCATGTCTGGTCCCTCCAAATCTCATGTCCTCACATTTCAAAACACAATCATACCCTTCCAACAGTCCCCCAAAGTCTTAACTCATTCCAGCATTAACCCAAAAGTACCAGTCCAAAGTCTCATCTGACACAAGGCAAGTCCCTTCCACCTATAAGTCTGTAAAATCAAAACCAAGTTAGTTAGTTCCTAGATACAAGGGAGGTACAGGCACTGGGTAAATACACCTGTTCCAAATGAGATAAATCGGCCAAAATGAAGGGTGTACAGGCCCCATGCACATCCAAAATCCAATGAGGCAGTAATCAAATCTTAAAGCTCCAAAATAATATCCTTTGACTCCATGTCTCATCACCAGGCAATGCTGATGCAAGAGGTGGGCTCCCAAGGCCTTGGGCAGCTCCAACTCTGTGGCTTTGCAGGTTACAGCCCCCCTCCCAGCTGCTTTCAGAGGCTGGCATTGAGTGTCTGCAACTTTTCCAGATGCATGGTGCAAGCTGTCAGTGGATCTACTATCCTGGGGTCTGGAGGATAGCAGCCCTCTTCTCACAGCTCCACTAGGCAGTGCCCCATAGGGGACTCTGTGTAGAGGCTCCAACCCCACATTTCCCTTCTGCACTGCCTTAGCAGAGGTTTTCCATGAGGGCTCTGCCCCTGCAGCAAACTTCTGCCTGGACATCCAGGCATTTCCATACATTCTCTGAAATCTAGGCAGAGGTTCTCAAACATCAATGTTTTACTTCTCTGCCCCATAAGCTCAACATCACATGAAAGCTGCCAAGGTTTGGTGCTTGCACCCTCTGTATCCATGGCCCAAGCTGTACCTTGATCCCTTTTAGTCACAGCTGGAGCAGCTGAGACACAGGGAACCAAGTCCCTAGGCTGCATACAGCAAGGGGCCCTGGGCCCAGCCCATGAAACCACTTTTTCCTCCTAGGACTCTGGGTTTGTGATGGGAGAGGCTGTCTGCTAAGGTCTCTGATATGCCCTGGAGACATTTCCCCATTGTCTTGGTGATTAACATTCAACTCCTTATTACTTATGCAAATCTCTAAGCAGACTTGAATTTCTCTCCAGAAAATGAGTTTTTCTTTTCATCATCATCAGGCTGCAAATTTTTCAAACTTTTATGGTCTGCTTCCTCTTGAATGTTTTGCCACTTAGAAATTTCTTCCACCAGATATCCTAATCATCTCTCTTAAGTTCAAAGTTCCACGGGTCTCTAGTGCAGGGGTAAAATACTACCAGTCTCTTTGCTAAAGCATAGCAAAAATCACATTTATTCCAATTCCCAAGAAATTCCTCATCTCCATCTGAGACCACCTCAGCCTGGACTTCATTGTCCATATCACTATCAACATTTTGGTCAAAGCCATTCAACAAATCTCTAGGAAGTTCCAAACTTTCCCACATGTTCCTGTCTTCTTCTGAGCCCTCCAAATGGTTCCAACCTCTGCCTGTTACCCAGTTCCAAAGTTGCATTCACATTTTTGGGTATCTTTACAGCAGTGCCCCACTCTCTGTGGTACCAATTTACTGTATTAGACTGTTCCCATTCTGCTAAGAAATACCTGAGACTGGGTAATTTATAAAGGAAAGAAGTTTAATTGACTCACAGTTACACAGGACATGGGGGATCCTCAGGAAACTTACAATCATGGCAGAAGGGGAAGCAAACATGTTCCTCTTCATGTGGCAGCAGGACAGAGAAGAATGAAAGCTAAGAAAAGAGGGAAATCCCTTATAAAACCATCAGATCTCGTGAGAACTTACTATCATGAGAATAGCATGGGGGAAACCACCCCCATGATTCAATTACCTCACACCAGGTCCCTTCCATGACACGTGGGGATTATGGGAACTACAATTCAAGACGAGATTTTGGTGGTGACACAGGCAAATCATATCAGAGGAGAAGTGGAAAGCTGCTGTTTCTCAGCTATTGCTTAAGGAAGCCCACAGATGAGATGGGAAGACATGGGTAAAAACAGGGCAGGGATGGAAAAAAGTTTTACCTTTCATACAGAATGTTGCTCCTGCTGGTGTCAACACTCATGTTTCTCTGCATGTGAAGCAGATAACCATGTGAAGAGCATGAATACCTGAGGACTTTCTAAGAATAGCTGTCATTTCAGAAAGTCGGATGAAATACCCAATGTGGGAATCAAGTCAGATGGATTCCTGAGAGGTGTTCTGTGCATGTGCTAAAGTGTGCCCAGGCATGTTCAAGAACACACATCTGGTGTTGCACAAGTCTTTGTATATCTGTACCATATTTGTATTTGGACTCGAGTTTTTTAAGGAATTGATGTCAGTGTCTATTTGTATATGTTCAATTCATATAGTGAGAGAAGAAAATAGTTTTGTACAAAGCAATAGCAGTATTTGCACAAAACAATAGTACTATTCTTCAGCCAGAAACATCCCACCTTCTCTTTCCCGTCGCTTTATACTCACCTAGGAAAATAAATAAATAAATAAATAACCACTGGAATCACCATTCAATGGTGGGGGAGTACGGCTTTTATAAAGAAATCAGAGCATTATCATATAAATCAGAGGTCAGAAAACTAAGACCTATGTGCCAAATCCAGCCTACTCTTTTCTCCCAACAATGGCAGAGTTGAGTACCTATGACAGAGACTATAGAGACCACTCTACCTGGCTCCTTGCTGAAGTTTGCCCACCCTACTCTTGGCCTTGTTCTTATCCACCCATGCTCCACTAGTTATTTCACTATAGCTGAAATTGACACAATGGAGCAGAGTCCTGTGTGCCCAACTTTTTTACTTAGAACCTAAATTCAATAGCAGAAGTTCCCTAAAAGCTCTCAGGGTGTCCTTTCTTCTGTGGCCCATGTTTTGGGTGGAGGAGCTGTGACTTTCTCCTTCAACTAGAGCAAATGCCAGAGGTAGGACATCGACTTTCAGAGGAGGCACAGACTTTAGCTAACCATGAAACTCTGAACCCGTTACTTAACATCTCTGGGCCTGTTGATTTGATTAATAATTGCCATGTCTTGCAGTCACTGCTTCTCCTGGAGAAGGTGTGGTGAATTCTGTTTCTAAGGATATGCTTCCTTTGGATCAATGTAAATAATCCTCCCTTTCCCATCAGTCTTGAAGACACAACTGTACCATTTAGAATCCTGGAGATCATTGCTTTAGATTCATAAAGTAACCCTGGAGGAATAGTTTAAATACATAGATCATCATGACTATGATTCATCGCACCAGTTTTTGTCTGTGATGCTGATAGACCTCTCCAATCACCACAGCCTTTGGAGTTAAGTAAACTCAGAGAGACAAATACACTTATACTTGGTCCTAATGCTTATAAGCTCTCACTGGCTTATGACTAAGAGGAATCAGAAGACAAAATATTTGGGATGGTGAGCAGGTATTAATTAATGTAGAGCACATCCTCTACTATTGGGAAAACCACTTTTTTCTTCTGAGTAGACCAAGATCCCAAGGCCAGTATTTGCTGGTCACTTAGCTAAGAACCTGAGGTATGTCATGGAACCTTGTGTATTTGGCTTCCTCAAAGCTTAAATATGGGATATGACCAGCTTTCCTGTTGGCCATTAAAAGATTCCAGCCCATAACTTGTGTAAGCATTGAGCTTCTCACCCTAGAGATGCTAAAAACCAAATCTTGGCCAGCAATATCTTCCCCAACCAGCTCTATTCCAAAGTTTCAATCAACATGCAACTAGATCTTCCTTAACGTTAAGAAATAACGGATGCAGAGTCAAGCAATGTTCTGGAGAAGACAGAGGAGAAGAATTTGAGTGATCCAACAGGAAGTATGATCTCATCCTCTGGCTACACTCTGTTTTTACAACGGTGATTCCTCCTACTCCTTCCACAGCTGCAGCCTGGGGTATTCTGATGGGGTAGTCTGATGCTGCACACTCTGTCTTTCCTAAAGAGACGTCTATTATGACACATGATGTGAGTAAAGATCAGAACCGTCCACTGTACTCTAATTTGCTACAACTGCCACTTGCAATACTTGCTTCTCATTTATACACAAAATGAAACTCTCCAGCATGGCACCAATACCACCAAGCACCCTTCCAGAAGAGAAGGATTCACTGTCACCACCTCTCTGCTCAGCTCTGATAGGAGGCTACCTGAGAGCAGAGGCTCCAGACCCTACTTTGAGGCTGCCTTAGAAAGCAGGGAATACCCTCTTGGCAATCATTTAACAAAGGGAAGAGCTGTTCCTCAGAGCCTGCTAATGACTGAGGAGGAGCGGGCACCCTCCACTGCTGATGTCCTCAAAACAACTGACAGGCTGAGATTAATCAGTTTGTGCACTTCCTTCCCTCTCCCCACCCCTGTGGGAAGCAGGCAGCCCTTGCCTTTGAGAAGATGAGTCAAAGAGAGGCGAAGAGAGATGGATGTATCCTGGGCACACTGATGCTTCAGTGTAAAATTAAGAAAACAGAGGCGGGAGGAAATGAGGCAAACACTTTGTCAGAGAAAAGGTTTCCTGTGGCATGAAACTGTATTTACAATAATATACCTTAAAGAGATGCACACACTCTAATCCAATTGCATGAGCCCTTCCATAGGCAGGTTTCCTAGAAAGCACCGCGCATGCGAGGCTCGGTTCACAGAGTCATGCAGGGGCTGCATCTACTTGGGTACTCTGGCTCTGGATAGAGGGGTGTTCCTTGTCACAGAATGATGGAGCACCTGAGCCACCTAAAAAGGAAGCACACGAGGAACTCTGGGCAGGCCAGGGTTAGTTGTCTGGGTTTGGCAAAGAGCAAAGGCAGCTTCATCCAGTCAGGAATCTGGTCAGTGGCACAAGGACACATGCAGGCTAAGCTGTGTGTGGTCAGCTGTGGTTTCCAGAAAGCAGTCTTGGATCCTACCCTCATTCTGCCATCTATGTGAGTCTGAGAATTCACTGAATGTCCCTTTGCTCCCATTTCTCTCTCAGTGCAGTCACAGACAGGAATTCTCCCCCAACCCAAATTCCTTTCCTGGGAATATTTATGAGAATATTCTTTGGCCTGCTCTGTGAAGGTGGCATCATTCTTACACGGAGATTTTCTTTCTGAAATACAATAAACCTTTCCCTATTAGTACAGCCATATGTCGCTTACTAATGAGTATATGTTCTGAGAAATGTGTCCTTAGGCAATTTTGTCATTGTACAAACATCATAAAGTAGACTTACACAAACCTAGATGGTACAGCCTACTACACACCTAGGTTATATGGTATGACCTATTGCTCCTAAGCTGGAAGCCTTACAGGATGCTACTGCATGGAATACTGTAGGTCACGCAGTCCAACCTTTTGGCTTCCCTGGGCCACACTGAAAGAAGAAGAATGATCTTGGGCCACATATAAAATACACTGATACTAACAATAGCTGATGAGCTAAAGAAAAAAAAAAAATAGTCCACGCATAATTTTCATAATATCTGCCACCACAGAGAAGCAAAAAAGTCATTGCATTCAGAGGGTTAGACACAGCTGCATAGGCAATTGTCACACAACTTTATTTGTGTATCTAAATATACCTAAGAATAGAAAAGGTAGAGTCAAAATACAGTAGATTGATTTTTTAAATGGTACATCTGTTTCAGGCACTTACCATGAATAGAGATTGCAAGACTGGAAGTTCCTCTGGATGAATCACTAAGTGAGTGGTGAATGAACGTGAAGGCCTAGGATATTACTATACACTGCAGGCCTTAGAAACACTGGACAATTAGGTGTTACAAAATTTATAAATTTTTTCTTTCTTCAAAAATAACCTTACTGTAACTTTTTTCTGCAGCTTCATAAAGCTTATAAACTTTTAATATTTTTAACTTTTGATTCTTTTGTTAAGAACACTTAGCTTAAAACACAAACACATTGTACAGTTGTACAAAATACGTTCGTTTTCATATCCTTATTCTATAAGCTTTTTTCTATTAAGCATTTTTTTTCACTTTTAAACTTTTGATTAAAACGAAGACAAAACACACACATTAGCCTAGGCCTAGACAGGGTCACGATCATCAAGACATCAGCAGGTGATAGGAATTTTTCAGCTCTGTAATAATCTTATGGGATCAGCATCATATAAGTGGTCCATCCTTGACCAAAATGCCATCGTGAGGTGCACGACCTATTCCAGCTTAAGTTCAGGCCATGTACATTCAAAACATGCCCCTAAATAAAGCATCCCCCAAGGTCATTGTGGACAATTGATTTCTCACACATTTGGAGGATGATTGGCTTTGGATTCTAATTTAATACTTATACATGTTCCTGTTTGGGGGTGATAAGGAATAGGGTGCAGAGGAATGAAAGAGGAAGGCCCTAAAAGGCAGAGGATGAGGCTAGGGGAAATGGAAACAGAAAAAAAGACAGTTGGAGCTGAGGCAAATGAAACACAAATGAGATTAAACTCATAAAACCAGTGAGAACTTGCTTGAAACCCATCAAGATTTCTCCTGGAGAAGACACCATTGACTCAAGGGTGATCATTTTTAAGAACCTGGAGACATTGTGCTGCTTTTGAGGCTATTAAAACATAACATCTATTCATTGATAGCCTTCTGGTCTTCTGCCAAATGCTCCCTTGATTATAGCTCCTGTCCTGGTTTCTTTGAGATGCTCAGTCTTCTATAAGCCCATCTTAGCCTTTCAGTTATGTCATCTCATTTGGAGCTGTACTATTTGTACCCTTCCTCTCTCTCATGATGAGTTCCATGGAATGGCCATTGGAGGAGCTATCAGAACTGGGCTGATCCAGGCCAGGCTCACAGCCTGCTGATGACCTCCATGTGACCTCTGCAGCCTGTGTCTTTCACATGCTGGCCTAAGGTCCCACCACAGTTTTAAGGTATACATCTGTTTAATGGAGAGAGTCAAGGCATTCTGGAGAGGACAGGAATTCAGAAGATGAAAAATATATTCTTTGCACTTTTAAACAATGATCCCATTCCAGAGTAAGAGATGTTGAAAAGAAGAGTTTAGGGTATTTCCATGGAGACAATAAATAATACCCAGGAGTTCATTGTAGTAGGCTTTAGGCCAGAAGTGCAAGAAGATCTTTTCAGCTCACAATCAAGCCCAAAAGCTGGAGCAGAGAGGAAGAGCAGAGGAAGGAGTTCCTCAGGGCCTGCATATCCAAAGGCATCTATCCCATTAACCCCTAGATCATTGATTACTTCAGAGTGCCGAGTCAGTCAGCTTTTAAGGTATCTTCAAATAGAAACACACATACAACAAGGGTATGCATTGATCAGTTGCTGAAAACATTATGTCCCAGGGCTTGCAGGAACCTAACCCTGTATTTCCCCTAGGGGCAATGGTTCAGTGTTCACTAATTCCATATTCACAGTGTCCTTAGCATCCTAACTACTGCAAATGCTGAGATTCAGCTGTGTTTGATGCTGATGCAGGAAGTAGGGAATAGCATGGGGGACTTTGTGTTTAAGTAAGGAAAGAATAGAAGACAGGGTTGGATAGGTACACTGAGTCCTGAACATAAAGGATTGGGAAATCAACAGAAAACACAGGACTAAATAGGTCAGCTCATTCAGGAAGGTCTCCAACCTTGCATTCAAGAAGGCAAAAGCTATTCCCAGAACCCTGTGCAGGTTGCCTCTACCTAAGCACAGAAATGTGATCACTAATTAAGAAGCACATTGGAAACCTAGGCAGACAGACCCACAGTTAAGGGGCCGTGGAGACCCAGAGTGGGTGTCTCAAGGGGCTGCCTCTTTGCAGTCCAGTTTATGACTCTTCAGGGAAGGCTAAGCCACAGCCTTGTTATTTTCCTTCTGGGACTAAAAGGAGAACTGCAGTTTCCTGCCCTATTAAGCCAGTGCCTTTCATGATCATTAAAATACCTTTAAATACTTCATTTCTCCCCCTTAAAGTTTTCCAGCCATAAGGGAAACTCTCCTTCCACATAACCTTGCTCCAAAATAACAAACACATGATGCCATTTGAATTTGGCTTCTCTCTTCTTCCTTTTTGGGTGTTCAGAAATAGCCACTTACAAACACATGAATGCATTTGCCTTGGTGGTAAATATGTCTTACATGTCGATTTCAGCAGGCTACTCTCTGCAGACGTACACATGTGAGCTGATTTCCTGCCCTTCAAAATTATTTTTCTGGTTGTGGACATATGGTGAGCAATAGTTGGAATAGTTATTCAGGGTGCAGGCTCTCCTCTGGGATCTGTGGGACAAATCTTGCTCCTTCTGTCAAGTCAAAGTCACCAAGAATGTGTTCAGCACTGCAATGGGCAAAAGATTTTAATCATGTGTGCATGCTTAGCGCCATACTCATAATAAAATCATTACAGTCCTCTGTGGTATGTTAATGGTCAGATGGATAATAACCAATGAAGCAGCTCACCATTTTTAAGAGCTTAACTATGATCCAGGTATGTTCTATGTAACTTGCAGGTATTAAATAATTTAATTCTTGTAACAACCCTTGAAAATAATTATTGTTATTATTATCGCCATTTTATACATAATGAAACCAGGGCAGAGAGTTTGTCTAGGCAAGTAACTTGTGTAAATCTGAAATTTGAAGGATGGATGGAATTCTGATTTGGATAATTTACTGACATAGTAATTTGAGTTTGAGTTTCATTCCTTGTATACTCTCCTCCTTTTTGCTGGAAACCCTACGTATCCTAAGAAAGGGTCCAAGCCCTTGGTGCTTCCTTGGTCCCAGAAGGTTTGTATAGCAGCGTGGAAGCTAACAATTCACAAATGCCCCCTTTCCTGCTTTTCATGAAAGCCTGAAATCACTAAAGAGGTTGTGCTGAAACCCTAGGGGCACAGGGAGAAATGAGTAGCTTGGAGGGGGCCAAAGAAGGCTCCAAGATTGGGACAAGGAGGAGATGAGCAGAGCCTGGGAGGGCAGAGACCCACGCTCCCCTCCCCAGCAGTACAAGACCTCAGAAGAAAACAGAGCTGTCCTTCCTGTGGTGTCCTCAGGAAGGTTTGGCCCTGGGGCAATGCGGCCTCAGGTCACTATTTCACATGCTCAGCAAAGCCTGAGAGTGAGAGAGTTACCCATCTTCAAGGAGGACAAGGGGTTGGAGAGAGAGGAGATCTGAAGCACCACATTGGACCAAAAGCCAGAGGCCCTGTTTCCATTTTTCAGCTATAGGGAAGCTAGCAACTTCCAGGAAGGAGGATAAAGATGTAATAATCACAGACATTGAATTTACTGTCATTCTGGGGAGACAGGAGATTGCAGTCAGAACCTGTTTGATTTAAAGAAAGTTTTGCAGGCCTGAGTTTGTGGTATGAGAGTCTTCTTCCCATTACAAAATGTGTAGAGGTTTCAGATAGGAGGAAGAACTTGAGTGGCTGAAAGAACACTCAAGGCTGAAGAGGCAAAAGGAAGTTGAGAACGTCCAGGCAGGTGTAAGATCAGGGTCCATGAGGACAGAAGGCACAAGATTTGAACACAGCCCAAGAGCAGCTGGACTGGAATGGAAAGTGGCAGCTTGTTGGAAGATAAGGCTGTGTCTCCAGGCTCAGCCAGCCTTGAACACCGGGCCAGGGGAGTCTGGGCTTACCTCTTGGTTGTGTCCATTCTGTTTCCTCTCTTACAAAACCCCTTCCCCTTTGTACCTACCCAATGCCTCCTCAGCACCCTCCTCGGTACCCCCAACAAGCCCCTCACTGTTATTCAAGGCTTAATACAACCACCACCTCCTATGCAAAGTTTGCCCTGACCCGTTTGAGAAACCTGCCCCCTCCTCTCCCTGTGCTCATGCAACCGTCTGGTGGAGAGTGATCTAGTGTGTTTTCATATTGCCCTCTTCTGCTGTAAACTTCTTGATGGCAGGGACCCATGTCTTTTTCACATTTGTGTCCTCCTGGTGCCTGGTACCAGGGTGCTAATACTCTTTGGGTGATGGTTGCACAGCTGGGATAGGACAGGGTTGGCCTGAACACAGAGGGAAATGTCAGGATATTTTGTGGCATCTCATGTCCCTCATCCTCACCCGGCCCACCCTGCCCACTCTGCCCATGGTGCACCCGAGCCCTGCATGCTGGTCACTCCTCTGGGTTAATGCTGGAAGTGCTGCTGGAAGGCCAGAACCCAACCTGGCTTGGGAAATAACGCCATCATCCATGGTCTCTAGTATCACAACACAGAGCAGGACCCAGAGGGAACGAGATAGAAGAGGCATAAGTTCTAACATAGAAGGGAGGAAAAAACAACCAAACTTTAAGATCCAGAACTCGGAGTATGAGGGCAGCTGATCACCACACTGGACCCCTCAGAGCTCAGAGTATCAGAAGAGAAAGAGGCTACATAGCAAACAAAAAAAAAATGAAAGAAAAGGACAACAGACATTTCCTTGAATTCACTCTTCCCATTGACAGATTCATAGGGGATGAGGGCAAGAAGGTGACTCCTAGATGCAGAACATCTTCTCCTCACGCCAGAGGATCAGAGGAGCAGGGGAAATGGCCCAGGGTAATTCAAGAACTAGTCCTTCAGATAACCCCAAAGAGGAAATCAGCCCTGAAGCAGTCCACTTGGATCTGCAAACAACACAAGACCATGATTCAGGGGAATTGGGCTTCTATTTTGACTCAGTCACTAATTAGCTGTGTGACCTTGGGCAACTCGCTCTACCTCTCTGGGCCTCCATTTCCTCATTTATAAAATGAGTGGGTTGAACTAGAGGAAGATGATTACTATGGCCCTTTTTAGCCCTAAGACTCTAGGACATTATTTATTCCCCATCACAGCTGTGATGTGACAGCTTTCTGAGGCTTTCCTTCCTCATTCAGTCCAACATCTAGATGGAGAGGAAAAACTCACACATTATAATCCAGATGTATTTTGGGAAATGGTATAAGCAAAGCATCCAAGACATTTATCAAGAAAATCTGAATATCAACCATCAAGCCCTAGGCCAAGGGAAGCTGGGAATATTTCAGGGCACATTAACCACTGTTGTGGTAGGTAATTATGCACATTGACTTTGAGTCTGTTCAACGGTCACATCTCAGAGTGTAATTCCTGCACTGTTTCCAGGGAGGGAGGGATCCGTGCAAGTGCTAACGAGTGTTCCTAGAGTCTGAACTGTGGACTGGTAATAGCTAGCATTTCAAAAATGTAGCCTTTTGTTTCTTGAAAAACTGCTAAAAGCATTCAACTCCCCCATCTCTGATCCTTCTCTGAAAAAGAAAACAATAAATATGATTTCAATCCATTGTGTTAAATATCAGGATGCACACACAGAGTCTCTGGGATCCAGCATCGAGTGAAAACCCATCTGCAATGCCAACAACTTACAATAGGCAGAAAGAAGAGCATTAACACTTTCAGGTCACTCGAGAAGTGAGAGCCCAATGGTCACTTACTCTAAACACGTAAAGTGAAAGAAGATCTGATGCATAGGTGTGATGTTATTTGAAAATAGAAACCAGTAAAACATATCGGAAGAATCTGACTAATTAAATGTGTTTTCTCCTAAAATAATTTGTCTCTGCAGAGATACCCATCATTGAAACTGCTGGCCTAACTGATCTAAATCCTCACTGTTTGCCATTTCCTCAAAAATCTATCCATGTCCCAGCTAAAATCTCTGCTGGCAAATGCAATGAGATATGTCAGCGCAATTTTCATAAAAGAGTAAAAGAAGGAAATCACACAGAATTTTTTCAATGTACTAGATGGCATGAAGGGAAAGAGTCTGGGTTGAAGGGGCTATTGGAGATGGGTGCTTTTAGCTCTTTCATATTACCAAAACCAATCCTTATTGGATTGGACACGATATCCAAGCAATCAATCATACTATTTACCTGCAACCTCCTAAGGAAAATAGTTAATAATACAGCTTTGTGGAGGTAGAGTTTGGACATAGAGTAGAAGGTCTTGCCACTCAAAGTGGGTCCCTATACCAGAGTATCTCAGCATCAATCAGGGAGCATGTCAGAAATACAGACTGGCAGGTCCCTGGACCTCTCCACAACAATTGCAAACATCTTATTCCTTTTCTGCATTCAATGCTTCAGGTACCTGGAGATGCGTCTCATGATTGCTCTTAGACTGGACATCCTTTGCAAAGATATGGTCATCAGGTCCAGGCCAGACCACCAAAGAGAAATCTTTTGGTTGGCTCTGTGACCTTAGGTACATTACTGAACCTCAGCTTATGTGTCAGTTTTCTTATTTCTAAAATGGAAGGAGGAATAGGGCCTATCTGAGATGCATTTGTGAAGATCAAATACAGTAATCCATATGATACCCCTAGTCAGCATTTGACACATAGTAAATGCTCAATGAAGGCCAGCTGTTATTATTCCCAACTCAAATGTTCTTTGTTCACAGAAGGAATCAAGAAAAGGGTAGTGGTTAACTTGTCCCTTTAAGAGGGTAGACAGAACTCAAATCAGTCAAGAGGGGATTCTGGAGGACAGCAGACCTGAAAGCACCAAGTCTCCAAGTTAGAAAAGTTGGAAATAGGACACAGTAAAGGGGCCAGTTATACTAGAACAAGAGGTTTATAGGCCAGTGAGAGAAAAAGCTGGAAAATAAGTAAAGGACAGGTGATGTTTTCCAAAAGCAGGACTCTGAGGAGGGAGGACTGGGAGCTGGACAGTATGACACCAACAGAAGTATCTCTTTTTTGGTTTTTTTCTTGCTCTTTTTTTAGATGGAGTCTCGCTCTGTTGCCCAGGCTGGAGTGCAGTGGTGCGATCTCAGCTCACTGCAAGCTCTGCCTCCCAGGTTCAAGTGATTCTCCTGCCTCAGCCCAGAAGTACCTTATAAGTTTAGTCTGGAGTCCAAGGAGTGGTTGGAGGAAGACATAAGGGTCTAATGTCAGAAGGTGCATATTTTGCACTTTGCATTAGGTAGAATCACACGATGTTGCTGATATTATTTTTTTTTGACCTAGAGGAACAGCAATTTCATTTGGTTCAACATACTGTAGGCCCCTTCCTTACTTTTGTTGGGAGGGTAAGGGGAAAATATCTAATCTACCTTCTGCATCCCTCCAGCACTCAGAATTGCTCAGAGGTTAAACAAGCCTATAGAAAAGAGATCTGGAAACTGTGGCAAGTTGTGTTGAGTAAACAAATGCCCTTGTTAATTTCTGGATGTCCCAGGACGCTGGCATCACTGTGGTCAGAAGCAGCTGTGTCCCACAGTTCTGCCTTTTGGAAGCATCCACAGTTTATTGCTGATATAGGCAATCCAGAACCTTCTTGCCCTCTGCCCAATTCCAACACTCTTGCCGGGGCTGTAAATGTTAGTCTTGCACAGAGCATTTGCAATCTTTTTGGTGAAAACTAAATTAAAAACAAAACAAAACAAAATCCCCAGCTCCTTTTGACAGCCTGAAAGGACAGTTTAGGAAAAGGCGAGAGGGAAGCAATTTATTAAAAAGGAAAAAAAAATGCTAACAAGATATTTCAAAATAATGGCAGCTGCATGCACTTACAGTATGTGAGGGCCTCGTTTGAGCCCATTTTGGTAACGATGTGAAACTGCTGCGTTCTCTTTCCCAGGCATATGTTTAAAGCGCCCTGCAAATGATTTCATGTTGGATCGGGCTTCATTACTCACAGTTCATATTCGGTCTAAATTACAGTAAATGTTATTTCAAGGTTTACAAGTTAATTATTATAGTATAGTATTTACTCCATTATATAGTAATTACTGCAGTATCTAATGCCTAAAGGGTTTTCCCCCTTATATGAAGGACGGAGAATATTTTAGAGTGTTTTCAAGCAGAACAGGGCTCACTGGGGTGTGTGTGTCTATGAGGAGTTGGGAAGCTAGGAAGATGGTACCCAGAGATTTGAATGCAAGTGCTCATATCTTTAGGATGCAGGGTTACAGGGATCACTAGTAGCCAAGCTTGCTTTAGCCCTCCCAGGAAGTGGTGTGCTCTGTTAGTAGGGGCTAAGGGGATGATGCTGACTCTCATAGATATGCAAGATCCCAGCCTCACCTCCTGCATGGCATAACTGTACAGCACAGAGCGAAAAACCCCTTTGACTTACAGATGAACGTGCAATGGTTGGGTCTGCTCGTCTCTGAGAGGCAGCTGCCTGAGAGACCTCGCTGGCAATTTGGCTCCCCCTCTTTTTTTTCAGCTTGTTGTAAGAATTTCAAGGATCTTCTTACAAACACCCTTCCCGCAAATGCAAACGCCCCACCCTCTTGCTTGCTGCAGAAGGGTCAGCTATGAGACACCAGATAGCCCCCAGCTCTGGGCTACATTTACACCTCTTTGCTCCATTCCAGCCTAGATTCTTTGTTCTGGCTGCCAAACCCAAAATGGATTCCATAAGCATCCTGCTTCCCAAATGCTGGTCCAAATGGCAGGGAACCCTAGGCGCCTGACAGGCAGTTGAGCTGAATGACAGGCTTGGGATGAAACTTCACACTTTTGTCCTCTGACTGCAGCAGAGCCTGGGCTCATCAGCCAAGCCTGGGCTCCTGCAATGCCCTCTCCTCCACTGAAGCCCGACCACTAGTACCTTGATAAATGCTGAGCATATTGAAAAACAGAATTTGGCAACTGCAGAAACCTCATTGTCCCCTAACCTTGGCTGCTCTTCAGGAGGAGAGAAAACGGTGGACTGGTCAGTCCACCTGCCTTGAGTCAACACCTACTGTGCATTAGCCCTGAGGTTGGCACAGTTGGAAGGAGAAGGAAAAACTTCCAGTGCACACTTCCTCCTACTACAATTTTGCAGCTCAGTCTTTTCACTTTCAGGAGAGGCAGAGGCAAAGTTGGTGAAGGGGGAGAATTTGCTGGTGTGTTTTCTCCAGAAGTGCTCTTGAGACATGTGCTTGTTGGCAGGTGGGGGGCAGGAACATAGAGCTGGAGGATTGAAGTGAAAATGATTTGGGAGCCATCTCCTAGAGCTCACAGATGGGTTTCCAGTTTCAGAAAGATCTCTCCTGCAGTAGAGCAGGACCTGCCCTCCTTGGACTGGCTTCATCAGATGGGCCCCAGCAATTGTCTAAGAGACAGCTGTTTGGACAATGAACACTGAAGGATGACTTATCCATCAAGCTTGTTCTCTTCTTGCCCTGGTCCTTAATCACTGTAGCAGCTGCAGCTCCTCACCTCATCCAGGTTTGCCTCTCTCTCTACTTCTCATGCTTCCAGTCTAGCAATCTGTTTAAAATGTGCATCAGATCACATATAGCTGCCCTGCTTGAATTGTGCCAGGGGTTCCCATGACCTCACGGCATAGATTCCACTTCCTTGAGTGGCCTTCAGTGCCTCATGTGGCCTGGGCTCTGCCACCCCTCCTTCCTTTCCTCAGCCATTTTCTTTCATGTGTTTTCTTGGTGGTGGTCATGGTTTTTTGTTTGTTTGTTTTTTTAAAGATGCAACCACTCTTGCCTTCCTTCCATTCCCTCACCCTACACCATGCCCTTTCCCACCTCTGGGAGTTTATTTGTGCTATTCTTGACACCTTCTCTGTCTCACACCTCCCTGATCTCTCTTTGGGGCTCTGTGACTTGTCCTTCAGATCCCAGCTCAGGGACCTTCCCTTGCGTCTGGACCGGGGCAGTTCCCTGTGCTTCCTCCTCCAGGGACTTCCATAAATCTTCGTTCTTTTTTTTTTTTTTTTTTTTTTTTGAGACGGAGTCTCGCTCTGTCGCCCAGGCTGGAGTGCAGGGGTGTATTCTCAGCTCACTGCAAGCTCTGCCTCCCAGGTTCACACCATCCTCCTGCCTCAGCCTCCAGAAGAGCTGAGACTACAGGCACCTGCCACCACGCCCAGCTAATTTTTTTTGTATTTTTAATAGAGATAGGGTTTCACCATATTAGCCAGGATGGTCTTGACCTCCTGACCTCGTGATCCTCAGCCTCCCAAAGTGCTGGGATTACAGGCGTGAGCCACTGCACCCGGCCAAATCTTCGTTTTTAACCCTTATCATTCTCTATTGTGTTCAGCTGCTAAATATGGTTCCGCTTGGCTAGACCATAAGCTCTGAGAGGGCAGCAGTCCTTCTCACTCCTAGCAACTAGTAAAGTGATTGGCAATGGTAATAACACAATTGGAAGAGAATATTCTTGAATGAATTCCAAGGATTCTTAGTAGAAAAAGTAGACAGTTTAGTGTATCAACTAGGTGGAGAAACTCGGAGAGTAGTAACAACTAATAGAACTAATAGGTATAAGCACTTACTATGTGCCCTGCACTGTACCTTTACTTATGTTTTGCCACACCCAATAGGAGATAAGTGCTCTTTTTGTACCTCTTTTACAGAAGGACAAACTCAGGTGCAGGGAGGGGCAGAATACAGTCCCAGGCAGTTGGATCCAACTTTACCCCACACTTAACCACTTGGCAAGGCTGACTCTCGCAGAGCCAGCTGCAAATGAGGAGAGCAGGCATTAGGCACACTTGGTCCTTTTCTGCTTCCACCTCCTTCTTCTACTGTCGCTCTGCAAACTAGCCCTTGTTTTAATTTAGCCCTTAATTTAATGAGAGAAGAGAATAAAGCCTATCAGCTCCATGATTGCTTCATACACAGTCTTTTTCACTATCTGTCACATCTTTACAATGTAGTCAAAGCATTCTTGGCAGCACAGACTATTAAAAAAAAAAAAAAAAAAACAGTAGCAAGTTGCAAGTTTGGGCAGAATAAACGGTGATCAGAGGTGGGCTCACCATGTTGGTCCCCACCAGTCCTGGGAGTGCTGGACTCAAACCTGGGACCTCTGAGAAGAGGTATCTCCTCCTTTTCTCCTTGCAGGTGTCTCCTCACTATTCGCTGTCTCTCCCCCTTCCCTCCCCAAAGAGTGTGTGTTCACGAGAGACACACACACAGCCAAACTCGACTTGGTGTGGCCTGGAGAGCCAGGGGAGGGACGTGGCAGCCCATCTCACAAGACTCACTAGGATGTTATTAGAAAGCAAAATCCACGGCAGAGTTTTGGAATGCAACTGTGCCCAGCCACCGGATTTGAGAGAAGGGACACCGGATTTGAGAGGACAGCGATTTGAGAGTGGAGAGGGTGCTCCCTGGCTCTAGAGGCCTCCATTCCTTCCCTGTTTCTGATGTTACCACCTTGCATTGCGTTTCTCCCCCATGCAGGCCTCAACTAGTGCCATTTCTTCATCCTACTCTTCATTCTGTGCCAGGGACCATCCTAGCAAATTCTGAAAGGTTCTTCTCCAAAGTGACTTTATTCTATAGAGTCTTCACTCAAAAATGTTAAATTTAAATAAATATTTGTTGTTCTAAGGCACTTCACTGACCTGTCCATCAATCCAGGTTTCTTTCCTTATCTCACATTCTTTTAACTGTGTGGCAACGAAAAATCATTTCTACTGTTGAATGTAACTATTTACGTGGGCATCGTGGGGTTAGCCAAGACATTGCCTATCTTAAAGCACAGGACGTCCTTCTTTCTCCATGTCTGCTGTTTTTATTGACTCTAGGCTGAGCTACTTTCAGTCCATAATATCCTTGAGTGGCCCTGACCTTGGAAGACCAAGGGAAAGAGATTACACTTTGGAGTCACAATCCCCCTAGGTGTGAATCCTGACCTCATCATTCTTAGCTATGTGACTTTGGGCATGTACCATAATCTCTTTAGTGTTCAATTCACCAAAATAAGGACTTCTGGACTAAGGTTCTAATTCCATATTTCACAGAGCTGGCATAAGATAGTATATGAAACATGCTTTCCATGATATGTGGTACAGAATAAGCACTCAAATAACAGTCACTATTATTATTTATGGTGATTATTATTTATGGTGCCATGAAGCAAGCTCATATAACCAGGCACTATTCTGTTGTCCAAAGCCTGCAAGTTAGCTAGCTATTCTTGATGTCAGAGGTGAGCTGATACAGAAATGTATTTCCTCATATCACTAGAGTCAAGCACCATCAGGGTTGGGCTTTACAGGATAGTTCAGAGAGAGAAAAAAAAATTCAGAGTGTGTATTTCCCCACACCACAATGAAATCCATGGAGTTTCAACTCTTTCCTCCAGACTTAATTAGGCTACATCAAAGGGGTTCTTCCAGCCACTCAGCTGTGGAGATAAATTCCATTAGTGACCCTGCTAAAACAGATGTTCTTAGGAACACTTCCTCCTGACATAACCCCTTGTCCTGGATCTGACATGTATTCCTGAGAGACACTGTATCCTCCAGAAGCCACAGCATCTCCCTAGCTGATGGGAAAGCTTCGACCTATGGCCACAGGCACGTCGTTGAACTAGGCTTTTATTTTTACAAGGTATTTTATAATCTATTTAGCCTTTCCCAATTTAATTGAAAAAAGAAAAGAATACGAATGCCAGTGGCAAGTATTTTATTTTAAAAAAGAAGAATTCTGTATAACACAAGAAAAGCAGGAGGAAATATTGGCATGCGTTGTTCTTATCATCCAGCTCAACTTCTTTTGTTCAAGAACAGAGACGGGACATGGAACACTTTTCTGTTTTGTGGGTGGTAGATTTTTTTCCCCTCTTTGCCAGCGCCCATATTATCACCGAGTCCTTAGATTCATTAGCCTAATTAATATTAAGAACATATGCATATGCAAATAAGACCCTCTTTGCCATATATTTCACTTTATAAGACAGGTTGAAGGGTAGTTGGGTGAGTCAATCAAATGTCATAAATTGGCTATGCATAAGACCTCATTAATATTAATTGGGGCGTGGGCATTGTGCAGTAGCCCATGATGCCATTAGAGATGGGCCTCTTGCTTTAATTGTTCTAAAGGTTTTGAAAACCAAAGCCTCTGACCTGATTTAAATATGTAATCCGTCCCCCACCCCCACCAGGTAGTCTACTGAGCAGCATCAGAAAGGTATTAAAAAAATACAGAACAGACCTTTTCTAAGACAGATGGCACACAATGAGGTTAGAAAAAGTATCTTGAGATCCAACCTGCAAGAACAAAAAAAAATTGCTTGCATTGTTGTTTTCATTATCTTGCTTCTGTCATTTCATGAGCTTTGTATCTTGCAAGGAAAGAAAGAAGGGAGAAAAACTGTGAAATTAATCTTTTGCGCATGGCCTGATAAAGAAGAGACATGCTCAGACAAAAGATAGACTGGGAGAAGGTACCGTGATTGATGACTAAAGTAACGGTGTCAGAAGAGTATTATGTAAATTACTGGAGGCACACGCCATTTCAGAGAGAATAAGAGGAGAGCGGGAAGGGGGAGAGAGGGAGAGGGAGAAGGCGAGAGAGAGTGAGGTACTGAGAGTGAAAAAAGGATTGCAGAGTCGATGTCACCAAAGAACTGGTCCCCAAACACCTATTTCTTGCCATCTTTCATCTCCTCCGACAAGCTCACCTCACATTCTTTCTGGGTTGCACTGTGCAGCAAAGGGGGTGAGGGTGGGGAAGAACTGTCAACATTAGCGTGATTCCAGTCAAGGAAAGGTTTAGGGAAAGCAGTGTCTGAAGTGAAATCATCAAGGAGGGAAGTTTTGGTTAAAGAGAAATAAAGATCCTGCTGATGACTGCACGTGTCTCTGTGTGAAGCACATCACAGGACATGGGGCCAAATGTCTGGCCACTCTCATTCTTAGTGCTAGAAACGGGCTCCACGAGGCCCTGTGTCTGTTCCTAAGTATCTGGGTCTAACTACATACTTGTGTCCTGTGTATAGTGTGACCACCAAACAAAGGTGGGTGGGGAAGGACTCAAAAGGCCAGGGGCCAGGAGCCATGCTACAAAATTCTCTGCTGCTTTTTTTTCTTTTCTTTTTCTTTTCTTTTTTTTTTTTTTTTTTTTTTGGCTACATTTGCTTTCTAAGTAATGAAATGAAGACAAGTCTTGAAAATTGCCTCCATTTTCCTGACCAGAAGAGATGCAAAGTAACTGTCGGATTATATTCAATTATGGGAATGGGCTTTGCTGCAGTGATCCTTGCAGGCCAGCTGGTCTGCAGCTCTGGCAGGTGCGTATATGAGACACACTGACAGTGTTCAAATATCTCATGCTTAGAAGCACAGCACTGGAATCCATGGGTTCTAAAAAAATAAAAATAAACTCCTTCCAGATTCTTAGAAACTAAATCTGGAGATAACAAGATTGGTATTCAGCAAGAACTCACTAGACAGGTATTCAGCAAGAACTCACTGGACAGATCCGTTTGTTTATAGCCAGCCCCCTGCTGACTGGAGCAACATCTGTCCCATTTGTCGGGCCTATATGCTATTGGTGGCTAAATATTTTAAATCATAGCCCTTTGACAAGTCCAGAGAGATGAAGGCTAATGTATAAGTAGAGATTTTCTCCACCCCTGTCCTATATCCTCAGCCTGGAAGAAGGGTGAAGAAAATAAAACATATTTCAATTCATTAAAAGCTTGGAAGGCCCCCAAGCACTATAAAGATTATGGAAAAACTATGACCCACCATGAAATTCACAATACAAATAATTAATTTTAAAATGATTTTCCCATTTTGATTATTTTGGACATTTTGAAATAGCAAATGATTGGGAGAGTGAAGAAGGTCTAGGAATAGGGGATAAAAATGGGATTCATTTACAATCCAAAAGTTGTCTCACAAGACATTTCCCCTACTTCCAGCAGGGTCACTAAAGCCTGATATAATAGTCCTCACCCTCCTCCCTCACCTCCATCTTCCTCTGGTCCTATCTTCCTTTGACTTCATATGTTCTTACTGCCTGACCAGTTAGCCACAATCACACATTGCTTCCTTTACATACTATTTGCCAGAAACTCTGCCAGGTGATGGATTCAGCACTGAACAAACCTGAATGAGACATACTTTCTCTGCTTGAATTTGTATTGCTTTCAAGGAGACAACAGGCTCCTTGGGGCTATGCCTTATAGCTCATAGCATTATCCTCAATGGTAAGGGCAGTATGTGCTGCTGTGGGATCAGTCTTTGCTGACTGACATTGAATTAATCAAAATCAGGCTTAGCCAGAGACCCACCTGGGCATGAAGCGTGGGCTAAGCCAGGAACCTTCCTCAGGAAGGCAAAGGACATGGAGAAAAGACATCTGTCTTCTATTAGCCCTGCTGGACATAATTTTGTTCTTATTTTAAGAATCCTTTGGGGCCCGCGGATGCGGTGGCCACGCCGTGTAATCCCACACTTTGGGAGGCCGAGGGCGGATCACAAGGTCGGGGAGAATCGAGACCACGGCTGGAAACCGTCTCTGGCTACTAAAAATACAAAAAGTGTATCGCGGCGCGCGGGTGCGCGGGCCGGCCTGTAGTCCCAGCATAGTTGGGAGGCTGAGGCAGCCTGGGAATGGCCTGAACCCAGGAGCGGAGCTTGCCAGTGAGCCGAGATCGTGACCACTGCACTCCAGCCTGGGTGACAGGAGCGAGACTCCGTTTCTCAAAAAAAAAAAAAAAAAAAAAAAAAAAAAAAGAATCCTGTTGACCACATGCAACAACATTCTCCTTCAAAGAAATTCAAGGGAAGTTTTAATTCAGAAGGAGCTCAGAGGACCCAAGAGAAAGAAGTATATTTGGGCCTCATAAGATAATGGAACCATGGCCTGAAGAAGGGGCAGACCCCACACACTTATTCTCTCCCTATTTCTCTCTTACTCAGGTTACACAGGAGATGGTGACTGTGATGTACATCTGTTTATTCCCCATCTCTTTTGGAAAACCTGTTGCTTTTTCTGAACTTAGTGACAGCCCATCTTCAAGGCACCATAATGATGGTACCATTACTATACCTCATAATAATAATATTAGCGAGCACTTGAATAGGTACTAGCACTTTACTAAGTGCACAATACATACTAACTCATTTAACACAATAACCCCACTTTAATTTTTATTATTTATTTTATTATTTGTTTATATTATTTCTTGCTTTATGAGTATTATTATTATCCCCACTTTACAACTGTGGAAATTGAGACAGAGAGGTGACATGCCCATGGCCGCACTTAGGAAGATGGGGAGCCAGCATGTGAGTCCTAGCTGGTTAGCCCCAGGGACTGTGCTCTCAGCAACTAAGTTAGACTGACCAGAACCCACCAGTTTCCATGCCCTTGCAGATCCAGCTAAGGAGAAACCACTGTGTCCCAATTCCAAGTTTCAGAGAAGAAATAAACAGGCCAGCTTGAGGTCAGGGTTCCATCCCTAATTCCATTAGTCACGGTCTGGGCGGCAGGTCTGATAGCATGCAGTGCTGCAGCCTCCCCAGAAGGAAGCATGACAAAGAGGACCTTCTTAGAGGCAATAAGCATGAATGCAGACATCTCAATTTTGAAACAAATCTTTCAAAAATGATTTCACCAATAGAACAAAAGGTCTCAATGAGGAGAGTTTGGGTTGCCACAGTACTAGGGGAAACTCAAGACAGAGCAATAACTGTACTTATGTTCCTTGTGGGAAAATCACTTTTTGAAACTGGTGTGGGAAATGCACACCAGTTTCAAAAGGCCAACTGAAATCTGCACTTCAGGTCAGCAGAAAAAAAGAGTGAATGCTAGCAGTTTGTGAAAACAAGAATTAATGAACAACAAAAAACTGGTTTTTGAGTGAGTGGGATTCATCTTACTGCTCATCCCGCACTTGCTCTCACTGGTACCCCAGGGTTATGCAGAGTCCTGGGGCAGCCTGTGGGTGAAGCAGCTCTGGAAGCCAGGAGGCCTTGGTTCTCCTTCTGACCACACTGCTACTGATCCACCAGATTCCAAGCGAGCCCCTACACATTCTGCCTCTGTGCCCAACTGTGGAGCTGGAGTGCTAGACAAGGGCTCATTCCCTCTCAGCTCTGAGACCCCACACTTGGGTCCCACAGTGACCCATGGTTTCCAGTAGACACATTGACATTCTGACCCTGTCTTCCTTCTCTCTGATCAATGGATGGTCTGGAGGAAACAAAGCAATGACTACAGACACAGTGGAAATAGCTTTCTAGGGAAGCTATAAAAAGTTGGAAGAGACAGATCTATTTCTTCTCACCAAGTAGTTTCAGACATATTGGAATGAAGAGCAGGTTCCCGAGAGCAGGTCTCACTCAGAGTCCCTACCACAATCCCTGCCACTTTGTTTTCAAACAGCCCCTTGCAGCCTTAGCCCCAAGTCTTTTGGAGAAAGCTTTTTCCTTTCATATGTCTGACCTTATGATTCATCTGGCTCCTGTTCTAAAACCAATTATTACGTATTGTCTTTTGAATTTCACCCCTGACACCACTTTGCCCTGACTTAATTCTATGACTGGCTTTTATTCAAAACCTTCATTTTTTCAGGAAGGTGTAAGAGCTGCAAATGGCCTGCTTCTAGAAGCTGTGAGTTAAACAGCGGCTCTGGTGATCAAAACTAGAGAGCTAGCGTTTGATATATGCTGTTAAACAAAATGTGTACATGTTTTATGATGGGGATAAAACAAAAACCAAAAACAAGGGCCTAAGCAATGAGAGACAGGGTTCATGACTTCAGAAGGAGTATTGCCAAAGTTCCTCTAGGCCTCTCTATGTTGTTCTCCTGCCCACACCATTGCCTCTTTCAGAACCTGCTCCCCATCTTGTATTCTTTCTGGGTTCACTCCCTGCACCCTGGACTTCAACCTCACTATGCAATCATCCAACACATCTATTGAAGGTGATCTCTCATAAATGTCTCCCGAATCTACTCTCTCCTCTACACTCCTATCCAAATTGGTGTAGCTCAAATTTTCCTCCTCCCTCATCTATTCTACCACAAGCCATAGCTTCCAAATTGGATTCCTTTTTTCCAGTTCTCCCTACATCCAGTTCATTTTTCGCAGTGCTTTCCTAAAACAAAGATCTGACCATACCACTTGCCAACTTCCAAACCCTCAGTTGTTCCCTAGGATGTGTAAAATAAATTCAAAGTTTTTGGAGAAGCATACTAGTCCCTCCACAATGTAACCCCAACCTATTGCTTCAGCCTCTTCTTTTTTCCCACTACACCTTCTCAGACAGCAGATGGTAGGACCACCCCAGGCTTTGACTCATCCAGAACATACTATGTACTTTCCAGCCTGTGCCCTTCCCCATGTTGTTTCCTCTACTAAGGGTGCCATTTTCTTGGTCCCCACCCCATCAAAACCTGCCTACCTCATACCCAACCCCCAACCTTCAGGCTCAAACTTGATCTCCTCTATGAAGCAACCTCCATTTTCTCTCCAAGCACAGTTCACAGGTCCCTCCTGAGGTCCCCTGGTGCAGCACCTCCCAGTGCTAATTTCCTGTTCCAATTAAATCAGAATGCCTGGCAAGGAGACCTCGGGGAGTCCGCCTTTTTTTTTTTTTTTTTTTTTTGAGACGAAGTGTTGCTCTATTGCCCAGGTTGGAGTGTAGTGGCACAATCTCGGCTCACTGAAACCTCCACCACCTGGGTTCAAGCAATTCTCCTACCTCAGTCTCTCGAGTAGCTGGGATTACAGGCATGCGCCACCATGCCGGGCTAATTTTTGTAATTTTAGTAGAGACAAGGTTTCACCGTGTTGCCCAGGCTGGTCTCAAACTCCTGGCCTCAGGTGATCCACCCACTTCAGGCTCTCAAAGTGGTGACATTACAGGCCTGAGCCACTGTACCTGACCCAGATCAACATTTCTTAAGGGCTCCCCAGTTCTTTTCATATGGTCCAAGTTTGAAAAGTCCTATCCAAGCATTTGGTTTATATCCTTTCTATTTTTCACGTTTAATCAGTATTTATTTATTGAGCAAATATACCATGTGAAACAACTGTGCTATATGTGGGGATACTGAAATAAATCAGGCCCAATATAAAAAGTAATAATAACATGCAAAATGTATTATACATTTTATCATGTTTTATAACAAAATGATACCTCATATTCTAGCTATTTGTGCATGTCTTTCTACTGCTGTTCCTTGACGATAACTGTTTCTCATTTATCTTTGCATCTTTTAGCACCTAACACAATGACTCATATTCAATAAACAGATGGTGATTTCATTAATTAATATATTTATTAATGTGTTAACTTTTGGGTTAATGTGAAGGAATGACATTTTAACTTCAAACTCATCTGGCCTGAAAGAAACAGGAAGTTGTCCTTGCATTGCTGACTCTGAAACTGGTCACACACCCTCATCTGAGAGACAAGGATGGGCCAAGACCTGACGCTGTCCTGTGCCCACTGCCTGGAGAGAGGAGAGCCTCTGGACCCCCGACCAAGCCTCCAGTGGGCCCTAGATGAGTTCACTGGCTTTTGACAAAGGCACAGACATATACTAACCTCTTGTTGCTCTTTAAGGAACTACAGTTTACCAAGTCAAATGATCTCCACCTTCTGAACACTTGTGCTGCACCTCTCACCCCTACACCTCACCTCCACTTCTAAAGGAAAGGCAAAGAGGAGGGCTTGTCTTTTGTTCGCAGGCCAGGAGAGGGAGGCTCAGAGCAGCTTGGTTCTGCGGAATTTCAGGGTGTGTGCTGGCCCACTTCCTTGGCTGTGTGTGCTTGAGAGAGAAAAACGATAAGTACGGGGAGCCCTCCGGGAAATTTCATCCATGCATTCACAGAGGCAATGGATAAATTAAATGTTTCACATGCCGCAACAGCCAGGGTTTCAACTCTCAAAGAAAATCAACAGCCTTGTGAAGAAGTTCAGATGAGTGAGTCATTTCTCAAAGTTTCCTGATATAAGGGCATCCCCCTTTAAGAAATTTGGGGAGCCACAAACATTTTCCCAAAGGCAAGGTCACGGTCACATATGACAACATGATTGTCACATTCTAGGCACCCAAGCCTCACTGAGGTGAGAAATTAAGAGAAGTTACAATTGTCAAGTGTGTCTATTTTACAACATTTATCTTCCTTTCACTTTGTTGTAAATAAAGATTTGAAAGGGAAACATTATTTTCATTATGTTAGATTTGTCCCCTTCTTTTTCTTTCACATCGCTGAAACTCCCAACTAAAGGATGAAATAAGGTAAATCAGCCTTAAAGCTGAACCTATCGATTCTACCTTCCTTTCGATTCTCCCTTAAAACGCTTCAGATGAATATTTCACTTCTCAGAAAAGAGAAAATGGATATCTTCAGCAAGCCATAATGCAAATGAGCATTTTTTTTTTTTTTTTTTTTTTTTT
>NW_016813906.1:1935690-1951317 GCF_001698545.2 Rhinopithecus bieti | reverse complement strand
CGCGGGTTCTAGCCAGGGAACATGAAAAATAACAGGAAATGGGAAGAGCCAGAACTAAGCAAACGAAAACTGGAATATGACCAGGTACATGGAATTCTGTAAACTTTTCAATATCTAGAGGTGCAATTTGGACAGTAACACTCTCTAAAAATCAAATCGCTCCTTTTGTTTTTGTTTGGTTGGTTGGTTGATGGAGCTTTCAAATAGAATTTGTACCTGTGCTGCCTCTGTGTTTTTGCTCATGATCAGCCAGCCTTTCCAGTGGCTGCCTAATAACCCAAACAGCCCCAGTCATAACCACTTAGAGGCAAAGAGCACATTTTTGTGCATCCTTCCCGGGGAGATCTATACCTCTTTTAAGCTCAGAATAGCTACCTAGGTAGATTTTCTCTGTTACCAAAATGTCAGTGTCCTTTTCTTCTAATTTTTCTTTCTTCTTGCCTACTTTCTAATTTTCTTTCTGTCTTTCCTTCCCTTACATCACTACCTCTGTCTTCAGCTACTGACACCTCCGCAGATTTAAAGATCAGAGTGACTTTCACTCAATGGTCTTTCCTGTCTAACCCACAAGGGGAAGCCCCAGGTCATGACCGACAATCACCACAACAAGGTAGAAGGCCTGGGGCAGAGTCCCCTTGATACACAGCACCTGTCTCAAAGGCTCCCTCACCATTTGCCACAAAGCAAACCTGTGCTTTTAAGTAGCCTCTAAATGTGCTTTATTCCATTTACTTGTTGTGAGCTGTTTTGCTCTACTGGCTAAATAATGTGCGCTTTAAAATGTTGTGTAAATACATATTTAAATGATAGCTTGTAATACTTCCCAGGGACTCATTGCAATTAGGGCTCAAAGTGAGGAGAAGTTTACAGAAGCTGAATTTTGGCACATTTCTTACCAAAAGGGACTAAGCATGTTAGTTATGTCGTCTCCTGAATAAAAGGAAGAAAAAGAGCACTTGCGAGAGCGAGGGCGATGTAGGTAGGAAAAGGTGAGAGAAAAAACATGAAAACAGAAATGTTACTCAACCAGGGGAGTGAGGTTTCTGGCAAGAGGAGAAGAAGAAATGCAGACCCGGGAAAATTAAATGGTAGTAAATATCTTACAGAAATAAAATTTGGAAGAAAGGTCTTGAAGGGAAGTAGGAATTTAGAACATGTTAGAGTAGAAATAGCTCTGTACATTTTTCTTCTAAGTTAAGTGATGTTTCCCTGTGCCCTGGTCAGAGGCTTCTCTCACACATGAGCCTGGCAGGACAGCTTAAAAACCTCCACGCCCATTGGTTCTGCTGGCTCTGTCACGAGTCTGCACAAGACTACTGTATATAAACCTGGACCTCAAGGTCAAACTGTGATATCTCATAATTTCTAATTATTTCCCAATTTGGATAACCTTTATTGTTATTCCTTGCAATCATGAATTAATTAATTTTTAAAAAGTCATTGGCCGCAAAGAATATTAAGCAATAAAATTTCAAAAGAGCCCAGATAAAAACTAACTGCTAAAGCTGTAGGTAGTTAGAACCCTCTAAAATAGTGGGTTGTACTGGGTAAGAGAAGGAAATAAATATATATGGGGCAATATGCTTTAAATCACACTTTAATAAATAGGTACATAAATATAATAAACAGATTGAACTAGAATCTTATACCTAGTCTTGACTAGTTTTCTACCTAGATTATTTGGGGGAACGCAGGTTTTAGGTAAGCTGCTAAATGCAGGGTAGCTCTAACAAACAGAAGTATCAAGTTCTTACAGACTAGGAATTCGCCAATGGGGTCCGGGGATAAATCTCATCCCCTGGTTGGGAAACATAGCAGGAGATGATTAAGAATACTTTGCAAAGGAGCAAACAGATTTTTAGGTCACGTGTCTGTAGAGATGTCACCATTTAATAAAATGACAAAATCTATCTATCACATAGGCATGAACACAGAACAATATAAAGAGGTTAACAGAAATTGATGGCATCCAAGGTTTAATTTTACACTGAATCAGAGTCTTTGGTGATTGAAATAGACAAAGATGTATAGGGTTATCTTGTTGAAGAGGCTGCGCTAATTACTGGCACTTGTCATTTCTCCATAGCTTTATCTAAGTCAAGAAGGCTAACTAGCTCCTTTTTCCCCAGTGTGCATTGTTTGTTCAGGAGCTTTTGCTGAGGAAGTCTTTTTTTCATAACTGCACCTCATTATTAACAGGTTCATAAATAAATGAGTCCTAATATTTTTCTCTGTTAGCATTTATGATAGGGACATTTGGTCTACAAAAGATTACACTTGTCTTTAATAAAAATAGGCACTTATACATGAAGCCTATTAGGCCCTTGTTACTCTGGAGAAGGAGGAAAGGGGAGGATCTGGAGTTATATAAAGTAATAATAATAACCCTGTGTGCTGGCAGCTTTGTAAATAAAGAATATTTAATGGAGCTTCATGACTTTCCCCCAGCCACTACTAACTCTTCAGCCTTCTCTTCTAACCTCCAGCCCCTCCATGATGTGAAGACACAGCCAAGAAGTATTAAGCACACATTTTTATATGACTAGCACTGTGCTAAGTTTTGTAAAAGATATAACATTGTATGTATTGTAAAACATAGTGACTCTCCTTGAGGAACTTCCAGTCTAGTGTGAGACCCAAAAAAACCAATTCCAGGAATGGCCTAATTCATGTAGAGCCGCTGGTGTAAGTCTTCCACAATCTGTAGGATTTAGAATAAGCAAAATTTGTATTGAGCTGGAGTAACTTTAAATAGTTGCTTTAAAGTGCTAGAGTTTGTGGAAGCCTTCACAGTTGTTTGAAGATTTAAATAAATAGGAGGCAGAAAACATTCCAGGTTGGGAAATCCAAATGGAAAAAGTCACAGAGGTAGGTAAGAGAGGAGCATACAGGGGCAAATGAACAGAAAAGTCTGCCTGGAGTGAAAAACTGATCCTAAGAAGTTTCCATGATTACCACGGGATATAATGTTGAATATTGTATTAGTCCATTCTCATGCTGCTATAAAGAAATACCTGAGACTGGGTAATTCATAAAGGAAAGAGATTTAATTGACATAGTTGTACATGACTGGGGAGGCCTCAGGAAACTTACAATCATAGCAGAAGGGGATACAAACATGTCTTTCTTCACATGGCAGGAGGAAAGAGAATGAGTGCTGACTAAACGGGGAAAAAACCCCTTATAAAACTATCAGACCTCGTGAGAACTAACATACTATCACGAAAACAGCACCAGGGTAACCACACCATGATTCAAGTACCTCCCAGCAGGTCACGTGGGAATTATGAAAACTACAATTCGAGATGAAATTTGGGTGGGGACACAGCCAAATCATATCAAATATTCACCTTGAAGGTCATGATGGGAAGTTGGAACTTGATCTGTCAACATGGAATCATTCTAGCTCATAACTAGATGAATGCTGTGGTAAGCAGGGCATTTAATGAAACAGTAGCCAAGCAAGAGACATCTCAGAGAATAAATACCACCATCCAGACATAAGAGAACCAGAGAGCTGTATCCGTGATAAAGTGAAAGGCTTAGAACCCAAGAGACATTGCAAAAGATGTCTCAACATGACGTGATGGCCCTTAGGATGAGCGCTGAAGAGACAAGCAAGGCACTGATGAGGATAAAAAGACTGGAGAGGAGAGACTGGGATGGCAAGTCAAACCCTGGGAGAAGAAAACAAAATAAAACCAGATCTAGTTGTAGTCATGTTAAATTAGAGCTCATTATAACACACTGAAACTGTACAAACATAGGTTGGTGGTGTAGGTCAGACTACGGGCAACAGTGGAAGTCATAAGTACACCTGAGTTCAGAAAAGGTAAGAATGTTCAGAGGAAGGAGTGGGGAGACAGGGACAAAGCCTTGGTTGAGACCCATAGTTTTTGGGCAGAAGAAGTTCATGTGTAAATTATCTCTTGGTCATGGGTCAGTCATCCTAGAAGCAGAGTCTAAGAAGCATCACAGGTGCTGCCAAAGGAAGGAGGTGGAGCTACAATAGAACAGGAAAACCAGTACACAGAGCCCAGATGGTTTCCACAGGAGATGATAAGGACTCAAATGTGTGAAACCAGGGCCAGAGCCAGGGACAACAGGCAGACACAGGTGAGTGGCTTGCAAAGGAAGGCACCTGAAGTGCTCCTGGCTTCCTTTCCTGAGCCCTGCTAAACAAGATGAGATTTGAGTGAGCAGCACTGTGACTTCAAGGGCCAAGGGCAGACAGAAGGGACAAAGAAACCAGAGAATGAACTGAACATGTGGAACACCTCAAAGCTCTGCAGCCATTCCCTGTACAAGTGCCATCATTATTTTGTTCTGCACCATTCCAGTTAGTTATAAAAATCTATGGTTCCAAATGTTTCTGTGTATATGTGTGTGTAACTTTAATAACAAATAGGACAATGCACCTCAAAACCAGTATATGGCACTTGTTACAAAACACCAAACACTAAGAGCATAAAAACTCCATATATTTCATTAGAGCTAAAGTATTAACATTTATTAGTTGACTCCATGACACTTTAGGTAAGTCCTTTGTTATAGGGGTAAAAACTTGGGATGTCTGTCTGCCTGTTTGAGAAAAGGTAGCCCATCTTCAAAAGTAACTAATGAAATGTGTTTTATCAGGACTTTGCCTGAATGGGGGCAGGATGAGGAGTAGGAACTGAAATATATCCATGTTCCTAACTATCTTCCTGGCGCTCCTCAAATTTCTAGAAGGTTTTGAAAAGATATAAGTTTTAAAGGCATCCTTCCTGCTTGAGAACATCCATTTTGTACTTGCATCCCTCACATTTGCACATGAAAAAATCCATCACTGTGTATACAAATGCCAAATTGCAACGCAAATAGGCATTTGTGTGCCCAATTACCCATTTTGTGTGTTTGCGAAACGAATGTGCCGGGCAAATTCTGCAGGTGTGAGTTGGTAGCCTGCTGAAAATGTGGCCCCCACTGAGTCAGCACCAAATAAGGTGATGTCTCCTGACAGCGTGACTGAAAGGAGAAGGTCCATTTCAGGGACAGCCCTTCAACATGGTAACAGGTGTAGACAGCAAACAGACTATCCTTGCAGAGAGGAAGGTAAAAATAAATAAATCTAAAAGTAAAAGAGTTTTGGAGCTACAATTTATGATGGTCAGCGTGTCCTAGAAGCACTAAGGGTTTTCCTATGTGTGACTCTAAAGCCCTTAGTGTCCAGTTTTAAATGAGAACCCCTATTCTTTTAAAAGTTAATGTTGTCATAAAACACAACGTGAGATCTACCCTTTTAATGAAATTTTAATTGTGGAATATTATATTATTAATTATAGGTACAATGTTATACAGTAGATCTCTAGAACTTATTCATCTCACTTAAACTGAAATTTAGGCCCTTTGATTAACGAGTCCCCATTTTCCCCTCCCCTGAGCCCCTGGAAACCATCATTTCATGCTTTGATTCTATGAATTTAATTGTGTTCGATTCCTCATATTCCTCAGTGTTTGCCCATCTGTCACTGGCTTATTTCAGTTACCATAATGTCCTCAAGATCCACCCATGCTGTTGCATATTGCAGAATGTCTTTTTTAAGGCTGAATAATATTCCATTGTATGTATATGCCAGTTTCTTTATCCATTCATCTGTTCATGGACATTTAGGTTGTTCTTACATCCTGGCTATTGTGAATAGTGCTGCAATGAACATGGGAGTGCAGAGATCCTGATTTCAGCTCTTTTGAATAAATACCCAAAAGGAGAATTGCCAGACCATGTGGCAGCTCTATTTTTAATTTTTTTGAGGACCCACCATACTGTTTTCCATAGTGGCTGTACCATTTTGCATCTTCACCAACAGTGAACTTGGAAACCCTATTCTTCAAAGCATATTTTGTATCTTTTTAAAGCATGACTCTCACTATATGACAGACATCCTAGCAAGCACTCAGAGTATCCCGGTAAATCCCAAAGCTTTACCTGCTTGATGTGCAAGCCTGTTGCCACCTACATGCCCCTCATCACACCTTTCCCTATCAGAATTCTGAGGCAGTTGAGGACTAAGAACAATCTCTCAACCTACTCGATTCTCCTGCAGCCAGATGTCACCAGTGTGAGTCATTGCCATTCCTTCCCAACACCCATGATAATCTCAACAAAATTTCTGCCCAAAACAATAATAAGAAACCTATAAGGAGGTCATACACAGCAAAGATAAATGGTCCTTCATTTGCTCATGTATTTGTTTTTCACTTCTGAGATAAGTCAAACTCAAAAATGGTACATCAGTGTTTTTTGGCAAATTTATTTTCTAGTCAATAAATTCCTAACTTCACTCTGATTTTTTTTTTTTTTTTTTTTTTTTTTTTTTTTTTTTTTTTTTTTTTTTTTTTTTTTTTTTTTTTTTTTTTTTTTTTTCTGTTTTTGAGACAGGAAGTCTCGCTCTGGTCAGCCCAGGCGGAGTGCAGTGTCCAGAATCTCAAGCTCACTGCAAGCTCCGCTTCCTGGTTTAACGCCCATTCTCCTGCCTTTTCGGAACCTCCCGAGTAGCGGGAGCTATAGACAGGCTGCCACCCGTCGCTCTGGCTATTTTTTTTTTTTTTTTTTTTTTTATTGTTTTTTTGTATTTGTTTTTTTAGTAGAGATGGGTTTGCACCCTGTTAGCCGAGATGGTTCGTTAGTATTCCTGTGACCTCATTGACCGGCCCATCTCGGCCTCTCCAAAGGCGGATTACATGTCATGACCCCGTGCGGCTTACTTGATTTTTTAAAATGAGGTGTTTGTCAAAAAATAGAAATTAGATAAATTGTCCGTAAATCTTTCATTGGTGCCGTGACTATACCAAAGTCATTTTAAATGCCATTGTTGTCATCATACACATTTCACTTCTAATCTTCTTTTTTTGTATCCAACAGAACTTTAGCTTAAAAAGAAAATCAGAGCAAAATATAGGCAACCTGCTTAATCATAAAAGTACAACTTCCTTTAGCATGTTAGTAATTCTCAAAATTGACTTAGATATTTGCTAGATATCAGAAATGGGTAATGCAGTATTTTAAGTGGCAGAAATGCATTAGTGCTATGTAAGTACATGATCCTTAATGTACTAATCTCAGCAATATGTGTAATGAGGACGTTCAGTAACACTTATTTTAAGTGTCCTCTGAGAAATGCTAATTTACAATGAAACACCTATGGAAGTACATGTGACATCTACATGAATACCAAATGAATTCATTTTGATCAATGCTATTACAATGAATATAAAATGAATTCACAATGATAGGACATTTAAAGTATTACCAAATTTTCTTTTACTATTACATGTGCTATGGAGATTAGCATATATTAACAATTAGATTCAATATATATACATACACATGTAAATATATATATATTTACACACATACACACATACACCAAAAATATATGTTCATAGTAATTACCTCATTAAGAAGTACCCTTTAAAAAAGTATTCTATTACTATGTACACACAAAAAAACTTTTATATACAAAATGCTTATGTTACATTTACAAAATTGCATACTGGATATTAACAAACATAAGATTTGCATTATAAGAGCAAGTGTCAAACAAATAGCCTTTATAGATTTTGTATTTGACAAAAGATATTTTCTAATCTAAATCCTGAGTTTTCCTGACTCTTTCATGAAGGCAATGTTTGATACATTGATTTGGATCTGTTAAAACTCACTGGTGGCTTTTGTGGCTAGCCAGAGATAATCAGTGATGGATGGACAGATGGATGGATGGGTAGATGAATGGCTGAATAATTGTGATTATTATGATATTTAAATATGATTTCTAAGAGATTGAAGTTTTTATTTAGAGTTTCTAAGAAGCCAGAATTTGTAGGAAATGTGTGACACATTCATTTTTGGTGATCAGGCTATTCCTTTTTGATGACAAACTAAGGTCCACAAACAGTGTGTGCTCCTTAACCTTAACTTAGAGTGACCCACATTGTAGGTGATGCAACCACCTGCCAAGCAACAAGGTTTGACCTTGAAGGGAGTCTCTGATCCATTTAGAGTCTCAAGGAGCTAATTTGGGCGGGACAACATTGGTCTCCCAGATGAAACCAACAAGAGTTCATGCTGTGGTCCATATCCCACCCCAAATCACAGGAGTTCTCAGATGCATGCATCAAATTTCTGTCAATGCTGTGCATGATCTGCACACCTAAACCCAAATAATAATCAGCTCCTATCAATTTGTATCAGTTCCTACCTTCTCAGCATCACTCACATGCTTTTTCTTCTCTTCCTCTTTACTACCACAACCCTGTGTCAGAACCTCATTCTCTCTTGCCTGGGTATTTGCAATGGGCTCATAACTGATCTATCTCCCTACTTGCCTGCCTCCAATTAGTCCTGCACACTGCCAGCCAGATTATCTTTCTAACAAGCACACAGGGCCAGGTGAATCATCTACTCAAAATTTCTTAATCGTTCCCTTAATCTACAGGATTCAAACCAAATGCCTTGTGGGCTATGTAAGGCTCAACCAACCTACTCAGCTGCATCTCCCTCCACTATCTCCTACACACAGTAAATTATGGTCTTCCATGCTTGGTGTCTTTCTACATGGTTCTTTCTGCCTGGCATGTGCTCCCCTTGCCTGCCTACCAAAAAACCTGCTCGTTCTTTGAATTTCAGCTCAGAAGTTTCTTCTTCCACGAGTCCCTCCTCATCCCCTTGCTGCCATCTGAGTACTATAGACTCCACCATAGCACTTTCACACAGAATTTATCTTCTGGTAGCATGTCCACAGAGGACTATAAAATCTTGAGCCAAGAACAATATTTTATTTATCTTTGTCTCCCAAGTCATTGACTGATATCTAATACATTAATGCTTATCCAATGGAGGTTGAATAAATAGACTTGTCTTCTAAAGATTCTATTATCCTTTCTGTTGTCATTCTTCAGGCAGATATTCAGAAGTTTGCACTCACAAATTGCTCAGTAAGCACCATTCCAACTTTAATTGATTTGGTGAGCACATTTCTTAATATGTGTGAGCAAAAGTATGAGATTTAAAGTCCAAGTCATTCTCTACCATCCCCAATACCTCCCAGGAAATCAAATGACTATAACATTAACCTAAAAATAAAAATAGCTAATTTTGTAATTACCTGCTTTGTGTTGGGAATGGTACTAATTGATTTATTTATATTACTTCATGGCAATCTTACAATTGCCACATGATATCACTATTACTATTCCCATTTAGCAGATGAATACCTCGGGGTTGGGAGAAGTTAGATGACTTGATCAAGGCCACAGAAATGGCAAATGGGGAATTCAAACCCAGGCTTGGCTGACTCAAGTCCTGGCTTGTTACCTGACACCATCACTTTTCCTATGTGTGCCAAAGCTTCTACAGCTTCTGCTTAGAGAAACTAACAACTCCAGGGAGGCAATTCCAGAGTTTGATGCGCAACTTTAAAAGTCAAAATGAGTCCCTCACTCAGCCATCATTCACTTCACATTTCATAAAGGGAACTTTCTTTTGATATCAAATTTTGGATTAAACTCTTCTCACGTAAGAATTGACACCTTGATAATTGGAAGATTAAGTCTGATGGTTTGACTCATTCTGGTGGATTTTATTATTTCTGGGGCAAAGCCTTGCTGCCTATATTTTTTTCGAACTGATTTTCAAATGATTTGTACAATCTTCTGTTTTCCTTTTTGTAGAGGGCAAACTGGTACTAGTTTCACTTTCTGCTCTGAGAAAAGAGCTCATAAATCTGACATGGTGGCTTCTGGTTTTACTTGATTTTCATAATTGGGTTTTTGTTTCTGCTTGGTTTCGAACACATCCCAGGTTTCAAAAACCAGGCTCTGGAAATGAACTGCTGACTTTGAGCTTGAACAATATTTTATAAGACAGAAGAAGAAACCATAATGTTTGCTAGTTTCGAATGAACTTAGCTTCCAGCCAAGTTCAGATAGAGGTGGGGGCTCACCACCAGAACTGCAGGGACACCTCTCTTGAAGAACATATGGCTTAAAACTCTAAGGTCAC
This sequence comes from Rhinopithecus bieti, assembly GCF_001698545.2. NCBI lineage: Eukaryota > Metazoa > Chordata > Mammalia > Primates > Cercopithecidae > Rhinopithecus > Rhinopithecus bieti. Next base: position 1,941,275 of record NW_016813906.1, on the reverse strand, counting down.
TGCAGCAGAAGACTCAGAAATAACTTTGGTACTGGCCAGGAAAAATATATATATATATATACCTCCAAAGAAGGAATTGTCAATTTTGATTTGGTATTTTGTCTAGGCTGAAAGAAGATATTTGTGCTACAAGATTCAAGTCCTGATTCTTTTTATCTACTTCCAAACTGCCAGGAAACTCCCAACTCAGCCATTACCTTCATTGAGATGGTGTCCTCTAATTCCATATCCTAAATACATAACAATGTTTGTTGCCTGGTTCCCACAGTACTTCATTCAGATGACCATCATCTTACCCTTCATAGTACAGTATCATTAGATACTCGTATAAAACTCTGAAGCCACTGATGACAGAGACTGTGTCTTATTTACTGTGTCCCTAGTACCTGGCACATAGAATAGGAGTCAGCAAGCATGCTTCTATAATAGGGCCAGCTAGTACACCTTTTAGGCTTTGTGGATGCTATGGTCTTGTCATAACTACTCAGCTTCTGTTGTAGTACAAAAGCACCTATAGAGAATATGAAAATGAATAAGCCTGATTGGATTCCAAAACTTTATTTACAAAACAATGTGGTGGATCAGACTTGACCTTGGGCTATAGTTTGCCAACTTCTGACATACATCATCCAACAACAACAAAAAAAAAGAAAAAGAAGAAGAAGGGAGGGAGGGAAGGAGGAAAAGAAGTGGGGAACAGGGGAAGAAGGAAGGGAAGGAGAGATTGAGGAAAAGGTGGAGAGCAAGAATAAACCCAGAAATAAAGCAAAAATGAGACAAAATGCGATATGCTTCCCAGATGGTAAAGAGCTATTCCTAGTGAGTTTCTCTTCAGCAAAGCATTTAGTCCATGAGAAACAAATCTAATTGGAATCCTCCTATTATATTTCACATCATATTCTCTACATGTATATCTCCTGAACAGTTTCTCTCTTTTGGCAAATCATTATTTCACATTTATTAAGACAGAGTATGGTTGAAGGGCTCTGTTGCTGGCTTATAACTATAGCCCATCTGCAGGTGTTATATTTTTTGCACTGAAAAGACAGTATTGTTCTGCCACTCTCCACACAGGAACTATGAATGCCTGGAAACAAATGACTTTTGACTGCTGATCAGAACCACACTTTAATCAGTTACTGGTCTATGATCAATAATTAATCATGCTATTCTGTCTAGGTAATAAATAATGGGGAAAATAGCAATGAATATATAGTTGGCCAGATTCTCCCTGGGGCGAAACAGGAAAGGGCCAGCATGAAAGTCTGCCTGGATAACCCTGTAGATTCTCAATGTTCAGCTTTAGTTGAAATTCCAGGAGGGTTAGGGCTGTTAGTAGGGAAAGGGGATTGTTATTATCTACACCTCCTCCTAGGCCCCTCAGGGCTAATAATTCCTACTTGGATCAAATGTCTCTGTGCTAAGACAACTGAAAAGGGGGTCAGGAATAGCAGGGATGCTAGGGATAGACACAATACAGTTCCACCATTGGAGGACTTCCTTGGAGGTAGAGATGATCAGGTGGCAACAGGAGTACAGTCCCACTTGCTTAATGCTGTAATGATTATAGGCCAGAAATTGTGTGTAAGCTGCAACTTCATACAGGTACATTGAATCCTATGGGAGTGCCCAGGGACTTTTCCATGTTAAAGTTTTAGGATGGATTTTTCTTGTTGTTGTTGTTGTTGTTTTTCTTTTTGAGACGGAGTCTCACTCTGTCACCCAGGCTGGAGTGCAGCGGCGCATCTCAGCTCACTGCAATCTCCGCCTCCCAGGTTTATGCCATTCTTCTGCCTCAGCCTCCCAAGTAGCTGGGACTACAGGTGCCTGCCACCATGCCCAGCTAAATTCTTCTATTTTTAGTAGAGACAGGGTTTCACCATGTTAGCCAGGATGGTCTCAATCTCCTGACTTCGTGATCCGCCTGCTTCTGCCTCCCAAAGTGCTGGGATTACAGGCGTAAGCCACCGCACCTGGCCATGATGGAATATTTTATAAAGAGTATAGTTGCCTTAGTTTTTGTTGCTGTCTAACAAATTACCACAAATTAAGTGTCTTAAAATAGTATACATTAATTATTTTACAGTTTCTGCAGGTCAGGGTCTGAGCACATTAGCTTGGTTCTCTACTTAGGGTTTCATGGAGCTGCAATCACAGGGTCAGTTGGGGTGTGACATTGGGATCCTCTTTTAAAGTTCACCTGGTCATTGGCAGAATTCAGTTCTTTGTGGTTGTATGACTCAGAGTGCTGGCTTCTTACTGCCTGTTACCACATGCCGTTACCTTTTTAGCCAACTTTTAAGTAGCAGCATAGGGATGGAAAAAAGATGCATGGAGGGGAATTGCTATCACAGTTCATGTAGATAGTATTCTTCAGGGCTATTAGAGATTATTAAAGACCATTTTAAAAAAATAGCTTGAGAGCTCTCCCTGACCAAAAAGTCTAGGTGATAGTTTACGTTATGGGATGCCACCCTATCATCATGCTAGATTTATAGGTTCAAGGCTTTTCTTACGTTTTTATAAAGTATGCTAATGTAGATGGAATCATCCTGCATTTAGATTGCAGCAATATTTTTGATATAAAAGTTATGGTGCTTTTAATGAGACACTCTGAGTTGTCTTTTATTCTGTCTGGGTTAGCATAAGAAAAGCATCATTTGTACTGTGATATTAGCAAATTGCCTACACAATTTAACCTGCTTTGAGTCAGGTGTTTTCTTTTTATTGACTTGTTTCTCCTGAAGACTTCAGCCTTTTTACATTTTGAGAACATGCAGCCAACCACATGATTAGCCTTCCTAATAAAGCATGACACCTTCCAAATGCCTGGGTCTGCCTCTCTTGGTCTAACAGGAGCCTTGCCAGAACAGCCCATACTGGCCTCGCAGGTGCAACCAGGCCTGCAAATCACCAGTGATACTACCACTTTAAAGGACAGAAAGGGCCCTCAGACTCTAATGGACAGAAAGGAGCCTCATATTCATGGACCAAATGTAGTAAAGAAAATCCTTTAAGACTAACTAATCCGTTAGCTATACTGGAAACAAGTCCATAAAGGGAAACCAATTCTTATGTACATAATAATCATCTATCTTCCTATCTACTCATCCATCAATATGTTTCCCATCTTCTTTGCTGTGAATCTAAAGGACTCATTCCCAGGTTTTGCAAATAGACATTTGAACCCTCTTTAAAACTGCCACTTTGGGCCCCAGTCACCTTAGAACTGCGCCTTTCACAAACATGTCTTTTATCAGTTGTTCCCTTTCAATGTGATCATTGAATTAAAGTAAGGTGGTCTAAGAGTAGGTTTCCTCAAACCTTGAGAGAAGTGTCTCATGACGGGATTACCCTATTCTGTCATATTAGACATATGGTCTTTCAAAAGCCAGGGAAGCTGAAAGAGGTCTTAGAGCAGATCTTTGAACTCCGTGAAAGCAGCTGAGTAAATGAAACTGCTAAAATGCTCGGCACCCCAACCTCTCCTGAGGGCAAGGTAGCTTCTGAATGGCTGGGAAGCCTCACCAAAATCTCTGAAAAACAAAGGCATTATTTACTTCTTATGAAAGGAAAATGACCCTAGATAGGGCGGTATCAAGTCACTTTTACCTCTAAGGAAGGTGAAAAGTTAATAAGAAGCCCTGTTTCACCCCAAACTTTAAATGAGTAAGTATCTACCAGGCACCATCTTCAGCTGATGGGGAACTAGATGCAAGAAGGCAGGCACACACATGTACACATGTGCTCCACACCACACAGATGCACCAACATGAGAGAAAGAGACTTGGCTTAGTGGCCACCCTGACTGGCTGCCTTCGCTGAATTGGAGAGGACTTGCAGCCACTTCAGAGGAGGGTACACAGCCAACGCAAACCAAACACAATCTGCTTCTTTGTGAATCGCAAGCAATTCCCAACTGCCTGAGCTAATGGTACAGAGCAGTAGAGCAGATAACCCAATACGGTGGATAATCTCAAAATCATTTTCCATTTGGCTTGTGGAATGAATTAAATGATTTGTTTCAGCTTCAGCAGATTTACCTTCCTAATTATGTTTTTTGTTAGGCTAGAAACATTCAACATTGCAGGATGTTGCCAGGGATTTTTTAAAGTGCAGCAGATAATGGCCATGTGAGAGATCAGCACAGGGGTCACTGGGGGTCACTGACATCTATTGAGTGCCAAGTATGTGTGAGTCACCGAAGGGGGCAGCAATGATGAAAGACATGTCTCTTGCTAGCAGGGCTGTAATGTAGTAGACAACACCAGATCTAGAGTTATAAAAATATACCTTAAAAATATTTGGATATGGCTGGGCACAGTGGTTCATGCTTGTAACCCCAGCACTTTGGGAGGCCAAGACGGGTGGATCACCTAAAGTCAGGAGTTCGAGACCAGCCTGGCCAACATGGTGAAACCTGGTCTCTACTAAAAAAAACAAAAATCAGCTGGGTGTGGTGGTGCACACCTGTACTCCCAGCTCCTCAGGAGGCTAAGGCAGGAGAATCACTTGAATCCAGGAGGCAGCAGTTGCAGTGAACCAAGATTGCACCACTGCACTCTAGCCTGGACAACAAAGTGAGACTCTGTCTCAAAAAAAGAAAAAAAATGGTTATATAAATGGCATGTAGAACACATAAGTTTTCTTCACTTGAGATTTCTCTAGATGTTCTACCAATATTTGTTGAATAAATGAATGGATGGACGAACAGGTATATTTGGAAAGAAGCCAAATAAATAGTTCTGACAGAGAGCATTCCTGGAAGGCAAAGAAAAGGCAACTTGCTATTCACAAGAGGGGTCAGGAAAGGTGTCCCCCTAAGCCAGAAGCTCCTAGAAAGGAGGCTGCGTGCTCCTCAGGGTTTTGCATAGGTAGAGAACATGTTAGATTCTCTCCCCACCCTGTCCCGCCTTCTTCCTTGGGTTAGTCCTCATTATCTTTTAGGTCTCAACTCAACACTGCCTCCTCAAGGAAATCTTTCCAACCCTGGACCATAGCAGTCCTTAGAAACATGCTTTCCTAATACCCTGTATTTCACTTTCTAAGCATGTCCCCTAACCTGAAGTAAAAACTTATCTTAGCAATATTTGTGGAAAGTTTGCCTCCTCTGATACAATGTAAGCTGCATTTACAGGGATTATAGTCTCTTCTTAATATCACTGTATTTCCAACACATAAAACAGCACTGGCATACAGTGGGGCTAAATAAATGCTTGTTATGGAACAACGTATCTAACTGAAGTACTAAAGTCAGGAAAGAAGTATTTAAATGAGCTCTAAGAAATGGGTAGGGGCCAGGCGCAGTGGCTCAAGCCTGTAATCCCAGCACTTTGGGAGGCCGAGACGGGCGGATCACGAGGTCAGGAGATCGAGACCATCCTGGCTAACCCGGTGAAACCCCGTCTCTACTAAAAAATACAAAAAACTAGCCGGGCGAGGTGGCGGGCGCCTGTAGTCCCAGCTACTCAGGAGGCTGAGGCAGGAGAATGGCATAAACCCGGGAGGCGGAGCTTGCAGTGAGCTGAGATCCGGCCACTGCTCTCCAGCCTGGGCGACAGAGCGAGACTCCGTCTCAAAAAAAA
>NW_016813906.1:1894077-1935302 GCF_001698545.2 Rhinopithecus bieti | reverse complement strand
AAAAAAAAAAAAAAAAAAAAAAAAAAAAAAAAAAAAAAAAGAAATGGGTAGAAAATACTTCACTGGAGAAAAGAAAAGTAGGAATTCTGGGAAAGGGAGTCTGCCTTTACAGTCATGTAGAGATAAAAATAAATAGGAGGACCTAATGAGATCATTAGTAGCCCGCTTCATTAAGTTCTAATAAGGGTTAGAAAATATAAAACAACAACAAAAATATTAGCTACCATTCATTATTTCCTATAAGCTATTTTAATGGAATATCTCATCTATTCCCATTGCAAACCTGTGAAATGGCTATTACCCTTATTTTACAAGGAGGACACTGAGGCTTACAGAATTTAAGGTCACTTGGTGAATATATGGTGGAGCCACTATTTGAATCCAAGCACATTTATTGATATGACTCCAAGGCCCATGATTTTAGCCACTTTGCAAACAAGGTACTGCATTTTAAAACTATTTTTTATAAATTATAAAGCACTTGGCAAGCTATAATGTGTTTAGATACAGATACATACAGTCAAACACTCAAAATGACAGACTAGCTGGCTAGCTAGCTAACTAACTAGCTAGGTAACTAACTAAGGAATCCAATTTTTCTCAATAACTAAATACATCTCCATTGTATTTGGTTATGCAAACCTTGCACTGCATGAGTGGAGAAAACCCAAAGTACTTCATTATCTAAAAGACAGAAAATCTGGGTATCCTTGGGCCAAAATAAATGCCCAAATAACTAAGTGACAGTGGAAACAGCCATGCATTTTGTCTCCAACTAACCGGTTTAACATTGCTGCTGTTGTTTTTTGTTTGTTTTTTTCTTTTCTTTTCTGCCACGACTTAAAGCTACACAACAAATACTAAGATCAATGTGGCCCTTCTCAGTAAGTTCAAGGCTGATTGCTCCAACAAGAAGCGACTATTAGAATAGTATTGATGCAAATGTGAAAACCCCAGTATGGCAAGAAGTGTCAAGGTTTGGTTTGTTTTTGTTTTTGTTGTTTTGGTGTAATGAAGTATCCACCTCTAGACTGTAAGCTGCAAGGAGAGAGAGTTCAGCTCTGCTTTTTCACCTTTACATCCCTGGGGCCAACACAACACAAAGCGCACAACCAGCTCACAGTTATGGAATGAAAAAGTGAATGTTTAAGATTCAGTTAATTTTAATTGTAAAAGGTTAAAGGGGCACTGAAAACCCCGGACGCCATATTTATAGTCCTTGTAATTGCCTGTTCTAGAAGCAAGACATACAGGACACTTTAGAAGGCAGCGTCAACTAGGTTTGGCTAAACTTGGATTATTTTAAGAAAATTTTAGTCATCGAGAAAGCATGTATCCCACACTGCAATAACAAATAAATATAACAAAAATGAACTAAATATTCTTTTCCTTCACAGTCATCTATCTTAGCATCCCACTGACATATCCCAAATGGCAGCTCCTAGGCCATCGTTGACTCTCAGCTAATATTTCCTATTATTGTTATTAACAGAAATCCGTATGTTTAAATTTTCTCTCAGGGGACCTCAAAGGACTTTCATTTTACAATAATGAGGATTTGAAAAATGATTTATTTTAATACATCTCAAAAATACGCTGTTGAAAATAGTAAAACTTCTGTTTGTTGTAATGATAGCCATTACCTTTCACACAGGTATACCAGGGCAGAACACAGATTTTTTTGTGTTTAGCAGATCCTGGATGTTTTCTAGGAGCTGAGTGCAAACCACAGAAAAACAAATAAGTCACCATCTCAGGAAGCATTCCTCAGATATTCTGCTTTTTCAGACAAGTGGAATTATTCCCCACTAATTTATACACCAATGAAACTGGTCGGTTGGCAAGCCCACAATTAATGTGAATGCCAAGTGGGAAGGCAGCTTTGTTTCATCTCAGAGAACACTTCGCTGAACAGCAGCCTCCCCAGATGAAAATGCATGCAATGTCTCTCTCTTTAAACTTGCAGCAGACGCTGGCATTTCTTCATCTCTATTCACTCTATCATTATGATGCATTATACAATGTAATGATGTAATACATCGGAAAGCCGAAATGTGCGTGCCTTGCCAAAAATAATAATAAGAAAAGTATACAATTATTTTCTGCTATGAAAGCCACTATCACTATCATTTCATCCTTCCCCAGCCAAAATGAAAGCTTCCCTAATGGCTCAGAGTCTCTTTATGTTTGTGAAATTGAACATGAATGAGAAAAGTAGGAAGTCACCTCGTCTGTACCAAGTCAGAACTTTTAAAAGATGTAAACAAATTTGTCACTGAGCAGGGCAGGCTGGCTCTAGGATCTGCTCCAGCCATATTTCCGATGGTGTGATTCCTGGTGTGATTCTAAATGTTACCAAGCCTTTATTTGTTAATAACAAATTTCCTAAAAAGGGTCTGCCTTTTCGTGTTTCATTAACATTAACCTACAATCACAAGCCACTGTTCTGGGCAGGAAGCACATTTCAGGGAAAAGTCACCGTCTGCTGGTAGTTGTATTCGTGGCTGATTAAATCAAAAAATCAAAGTAATAAAACCTCAGAAATAAAGCCAACTAATTGCTACATTTCCCCTCCCCCTTACTGAGTGCTATTTTGAGTTACAGGAGCAGAAAATTGTTTTAAGAATCAGATATTTTTAATGCATCATAAGAAAATATTCCCGAAAGATTGCAATACTGAGCAGACTTTTTTTTTTTTCATCCAATTCCTCCTGGTTTTGCCCCTCCTTTCTTCCCCTCCCCAAGCCCCCTTCCTGCTCCCATGGATTTTCTGGATAGATTTCTATAGCATATCTAATGCTTTTCTTCATTATTACCAGGGATCATCCCCTTATAAATAGGACCAAACCGAAGGAAGGAAGCTACATCCTTGACCGTCCAGCTTGCTAGCAGGAGCTCTGTCAATTTGGATTGCAGCGACATTTCAAAATGATATTTTCAGCTCTGTTATTATAATCGTAATTGGGAAGTGGTTGATTAGATGGAGGCCAGAGACAAATTTTAAGGGAACACAGGGAACTGAGCAGGGGCAGACTGCCGTCCACTGCACTCTGTCTCCAGCTCAGAGAAAACTGCCTTGACAGAGCTCACTCACAAAACCCAGCCACAGATCATAAAGCTCCTAAGTAGGCTGGCCACCCGCTTTATGCTGAAAATTTGTGAGATGCCATTTTTTTTGCCTGGCAAAATTAGTAGGAATGCTTAACGTAATTAATTTTTATACTAAACACGTGTTGTTGTTTTTTTTTAATGTACAATTACCAAACCATCGCAACCACAGCAGAGCACAATCAGATGTGCCTGAAAACACATAATTGACATAAAGGACGTGCAGGAAAATAACGTGAAAACATAAAATAAATGGTTATTGCTATTTAGAATCTGCATTTAAAGAGTGGAATTATTCATAATTATGCATTATTAGCTAATAATTGGGTGGAAGCATACAGGGCATATCTTGTTTATTGTTGCTGTTGCTGCTATTGTTACTGTTATTATTATTTTCCGTGGAAAATTTTACCAACCTGAGATCATTTTGAAGAATTCCCAGTGATTACTCAGTGCATAGAGCCTGTAGACTGTTTTGCATTATTCACTCGCCACCGAAACACAGTCACCTTTGGGGAAGGCAAATCCCAAACATCTCATAAAAACATACCAGCAGGTGTAAGGCATGTTTCTTCAGCCAAAAGAAAGCCAGCCAAAGAGGGAAGGAAAGTCAAGAAGTGTAGATGCTCCATGCAGGGGGGGAAAAAAAAGCCTAGAGCAAAAAGCCAAAGTATACTCAGTTACACTGATTCAAGCATTATTCAGCACATCATTTTCTCCTTCATTCTCCCACTTCTTCTCTCTCTGGCAGAAACAAAAGATGGATAAGACACACATGGTGACTAGGTTTTTAGTGCCTATTGATGATCAATAGCTATGTATAATATAAATTGTGTTTGTGTCACAGAGGGTCAACAGATGGCAAGCTTTGCAGAATTCAGCACTTTCAGGCCTCAGGCTTCAACACTCCAGTATGGCAGCTACCCACCTAAGGTCTTTTACTTTGGGGAATGTGTCAAGTGTCCTGTGATCAGATTCCCAGGCTAGCAAGCCATGAAGGCTAAATGGCAGTGCATAAAACAGACGCGACATCCTCAAACAGTTGGAACGACCAGTTGGAAGGTGGAAATTTTCCTGATACAACCAGTTTCTTGGTCGACGTGAGGTGGAATAACTTAAATGATAAATTTTTTGTGTTGTGCCCTACATTTTGGTGTCACGTAGATTGTTAAAGGCACAACACATGGAAAAGAAAATGACCAAAAAGTTTAAGACAAGAAGAGATAGAGGGCAAAAAAGAATAATTTTGGCTAATTACTCACATCTAAATTTATGGTATACATTAAGAAAAAACAGCTTGATAAATCAAATCCATTCATTCCTTGTATTTATTAAATAAATATTGATTGATTGACTACTATATATCTTATGCCATTCTGGGCCCTGGAGATTCAGTGACTAAAACAGACAAAATCTTCTGCCTTCATAGAGTTGACATTATATGTATGGTGGGCAGTTGGGGGTTAGAGGGAAAGGCAACAAGCAAGTAGTTAAGATCTGTAGTAAGCCAAATGGGTATGTACAAATAAAGCCCAGAAAAGAAGACAGTAAGTATGCGTAGGGTGAAAGGTTATGCAACTTTAAGATGGTCAGTGAAGACATCTCCCAGAGGGCAATATCTGAGTAAAGACTATTGCAATTAAAACTCAGTCCACTATTTGAATGAGCTTTTCTTTTCTTCTTTTTAAAGAGAGATGATCAAAATGATCTAACAATCTCTTAAAAACCTAACCTTAGTAAATCACTTAAAGAATTCCGGCCGGGCGCGGTGACTCACGCCTGTAATCCCAGCACTTTGGGAGGCCGAGGCGGGCGGATCATGAGGTCAGGAGATCGAGACCATCCTGTCTAACACAGTGAAACCCCGTCTCTACTAAAAATAAGGAAATTAGCTGGGTGTGGTGGTGGGCGCCTGTAGTCCCAACTACTTGGGAGACTAAGGCAGGAGAATGGCGTGAACCCAGGATGCAGAGCTTGCAGTGAGCCGATATCACGCCACTGCACTCCAGCCTGGGCAACAGAGCAAGATTCCATCTCAAAAAACAAACAAGCAAACAAACAAACAAACAAAAATAACAAGGATTCCAAGAAAGATTTGCATGGAGTGGAGCCCCTAAACAATAATACATGTTCACATTGACAGGTTTCCTCTGTATAGAGAAATAAACAAATTTTTCCTCAGAATAATTCCAGCTGTATTTCTCTCTTTGTTTTAAACACAAATAAGTTGGTCTGCACTCAGCAAAGTAAAACAACATAAAGCAAAATGGAAAGAAATGAGTAAAACTGTGAGGAGGGATCTGGTCTTTCCAAGGGGACGAATAACCAGTTTGGCTGGATTTATCTTTATAAGCTGTTTGCTTTCCAGGCATTAGACTTAAGAAAGAAGAAGAGCAATAAGCATATCTGTAGTGATCATATTTCCAGAGTCACAATTTAGAACTCATGACCCAATAAAGAATTATTTTCTGATTTGTGAATTCACTTATATAAAAGCCTTTCAAATATAAAATGTAAAATCTTTTAAGTTCTTGTTATTTTAAAATGCCTCTCTTGAAAAGAACATAGTTATATAACTAAAATTATATACTTCATTAACACAATACATATCTGTATCAGTAAATATAATATTTGAAACTCTAAAGTTGGAATAGACTCCAGAAAGCCAGAATCAACTGTCCTTTCACTATACATACCAATGCATATAGTATACATTAGTCAAAGTCTACATAATCTATACTACTGTCATAGAAAATGTACTTCTTTTCAAGGTACACACAGTTCCTCGACTCTTCATATTGTATTTACTTACTTAAATAAGGAATCTTTATAATAAGATAAGCCCTAGGTTTATCCCTCCTGCCCCCCAACACACACACCCAAGCACCCATGTATCCAGCCAGAGTAGGAAGTAGCCATAATCACTTCCTCATAGAGGCTCTATCCCAACTCTGTGTGGGAGGGATAAAGCCAGTGATAATGATAAATCAGAAGAATGCAAATCCACTTAAGGTGTTGGGGAACGAGCAGTAGGAACACAGGAGGAACGTGGGACTCCAATCCCAGGAACTGTTGCTCCCCACATCCCAGGGAGCATCTGAGGGCACTTTCTCCCTGAGTACCTAGGCCAAAGAAGGGACTGAAGGCAAATGTCCTTCCTCAATGACAATGTGTATGGGATGAAAGAGGTATCCTCCATTACCACCTCTATTTTTGTTGTTGATGATACTTATTGAGACTTCCTCATAGCCAAACCCTGACTTAGATCAGAACTGACATTTTGAGGAAGAGAATTACATGTCATACCTAGATTCCCCTGTTGGCTTCTCTCTCCCCTCCGTTTCTATCCTACTTGTACAACCAAGGCTCCCACTCTCTGCTACTTTTGTTTATGTCTTTCATCAAGGCTTTGCTATCAACTCCTTATGCCTTGGTGTGAATGGAAATTAACCAGCAACTTCCAGGGAAATTTGCAACTAAAGTCTTTTTTCTATGACTGAAAGAAATAAAAGCACTGTCTCCCATGGCAAGAGTTTCAGGATTCTCTATGGATGTTTTCCCGGGGGCTAGACATCTTTGAAATATATTTCAACTGTTCCACTTGGGCACCCACCTCCAAGTGAACTTGAGATCTGTTTAGCCTTTGACAACTGGGTGGATATTTTCTCAAGATACATAAAAAACAAAGATAGAAATGATTTGCACAAATACACCTGTTCTTTAACCAGAAACACTATCCTCTTTAAATGGTTTTAAAGTCAAGTAAAACTAATTTGACTATGCACAGAAAGGGTATGTTTTTAGCAGACTGAGAAACATGAAGTTGCTCATTCTTCTCAGACACACAGCTGCTTCTTGTCTCTGTATCTTACCCCATGCCCTTTGCTCATGATGAGTTTCCATGAAACTGAATGTCATTGATACATTGCTAAGGATTTTCTCACCCAAACTTTCATTGCCTTCTGCTGGTATGCACAGGGTAGGGGTGGGTGGCTGGGGAGGAGTGTAGAGCCATCCTAAGCATTCCCTTTCCCTGGAGAATCTATTCACTGTTGATTTGGATATGTGGCTTTATTCACTCAAGCACCTCATGGCTTTGAAGCTTGATTTGATCAAAAATGTTAATTATGCTTCTCTTTAACATGATTTATAGAACATTAGTGACAGCGGGAGAGTGTTTACTCTGTGCAGGTAAGATACCGCAGTCTAGGGGCTGCCTCTGATTTCCACGTAATTAGGAAAATTTGGCCCACACAGGGGCCTAATAAGATTGCCACTCTCTTTCCCTCCCAAAAATGCAGAACAAGTCACTATCTTGCACTAACTCGTATGTTGCCTCTCCAGTTTCCAGTATTTTTTAACTATAAAATTAAAGAAAATCAAAGAAAAATTGCATTCATATGGACATGTAATCTGTGAGTGGCTTGGCACAGGCAAATGGGGTTAGTTGCTAGCAACTGCAGGTCTCCTCTGAATCAAAATCAGGTTAATATTTCCTTTCTGTGCTCTGGGCATGAGGTATAAGTTTCCCCATATATACAAAGCCTTGTTTTGTGTATGAGCATATATTTGTGTGACCGTGTATGTACATTTGTATATCCTTTATAAATATACTTGGGGAGGAAGAGCATTGCTTTAATGCCTGTGAAACCAGTCTGTGGAAGGTTCCCTCATCCATTGCTGAAATGATTAAAAATCTGACATGAAGAGACCTAAGGGCCTAAAGATGGATAATGAACATAGAACTAGTAAAGGTTTATACCATTTTGTGCCTCCCCTGTAACAATCACAGGTGCAGTCATTAACACTTCTCCTATCTCTCATATATAAGCTCATAGGTAACCACATTTAGATACATCTCTTCCTCCATCTGTGCAAACCTCTTTCAGAAACACAGCCCCTCAATTAAGAGCTTCCGCCAACCTATACTTTTTGTGCCTGTAACATATGCCTTGATGTGACTTCTAGGAAACTTAACGTGCGTTTTTATGCTGTTACATCATCAAGCATCTACACAGTATAAACAAGGATATAACAAGTCTGCAGAAAAATTCTGAACCCATTTTAAGGATGCACAGCAAAAGGACTTTACAGTGATTCTGGAGAGAAGGGACAGAAATGACAAAGAAGTGGAAGACTTCCTTCTCTTTTTTTAATCAGAGCGCCTTTGTGTGAGGGTACACCGAGCTTTGACATGAACAATGTTTAGGTTTACGTTGCCAGCAAGAGAAAATTCAGTTTGTGCAACAATATATATGTGTATGGGAAGAGTATTTTTAAAAATACAATAAAATGTTATCTCTGATTAGAAAAGAAAGATGAATTCTCCTGCTAAACCAGGTAACCCTAAAAGCGTGTTAACATGAAATACTAAATAAAATGCTACTCATCTATAATAAATCTTATCACACATTTTGGCAATTTTACTACTAACATAGTGAAGGTTTCAAGCAATGTTTGAAAATAGAAATCTTAAATTGAATCATTGTTGCATGAATATATGCAAAATATTCATTTCTAGCACTGTGAGGGTTGAGTGCTTTTAAATTGGAGAAATCACTCATGACTTCACCTTTTCATGCAAGATAAAGTTGTATGTGGTAACATCATTACAATGTCATGAAAGGAGTGGAAGTCATACAACAGTTCTGCCTAAAGCTAATATACAAAAAAAGGGCTTCAATATTTTTCAATATTGTTCAATATTTAAAGGTGCAGTGCAGGGCTTTAAATATATTTAAGAAAAATCATTAGGCTTTAGATGTCAGTGAGGCCTTTACTGAGCTCAGAGACTAATAAAATCATTGATGAGATCTCTTTAATATTTAACGGAATCCATGTCCTAGGTAGTCGCCTATTTTCCACTCCTGTCGCTGCAGATGGGGCTAAATATAGAGTTTTTTAAAAAAGATTTATGAGAAAGTGATTATAGATTTTCTTAACTATAGCACTAAAATAAAACTATTTACTCAATGTACTGTCATAACAAGAGAAAAAGCATTATGACATTTAAATAGGATTTCCTATCACTTCTTTAACAGAAGATAGCTTCAAAAGTAGCTGATAGATTTACACACACTAACAATCAGGGAATTCAATCAGTGAAAACAAATGAGCAGATTTTCAAATGAGTTGCCGAACCATGAATTATCAATAGAGGGTTAGGAAGATTGTGAGAAACTGTGATTTTAAAAAAATATATATTGAGGACAACAATTATTGTTTTGCTCATGGATTTCTCTTTTTCTTTTTCTAAACAGTTATTTTAAAAAATTAGGAGCCAAAGTCCAGACTCAAAATTCTATGTCTTGTGTGTGAGCACGTGTGTGTGTATGTGTGCGTGTGTGTGTGCATGCGTGCTCACTGAAATGAGAATAGCTCTCCTTTAATTATATTATTTCTGTAAAGTTAATCTGTGGGAGAATATCACTCTCACTAAGGTAAAGTAAGGCATTCACAGGCTCAACTTTAAACCCTGTTTATGTGTGAAATTGATAGCTCCATTTCTGTTATCAAGTCACCAGTCCAGCACTTTAAAGTCATGGTCTGCAAAATAAAATTGTCTCCCTTTTGAATGTCAACCCCTAAAACCAAATATTCCCATTTATTAAAATAAAAATGTAAATTTATAAATTATCATCCTATTTTTATGTAAAAGCATTCTGGAAAGTACCACATACCATTGTCACATGGCAAACAGCCCTCCCCATCATTGGCTGTTGCTAGGCTACCAGGAAATGGAATGGACCATTGCCAATGATGAATTAACTGATGAGCCAGGATGACAGTAATCTTTGTCACTGGATGCAGTAGCTGTCTGAGCCCTGTCATTTTCTGCATTTCATGTTAAACAGATATACCTAGATTGTAAAACAATACAAAGAAGAATCTAAAAAGAAAGAAGTAAACTTTGACAATCAGAGGGCAGTAGCTTTTTATATAACACACAAGGCTTATTACCTTCCCTGAAGAATGCAGTCCAACATTCATTAGCTTTTCTTTTTTAAATTAAAATCTGCGAGCAAATGAAACTTTGTTCTACATCAATAAAGCAGATTCAAAGGGATGCATACTGGGAAGCACTCTGTAATCTGTCTATACAAAGCCAAAACATCCAGCTGTAATACAAAAAAAAAAAAAAAAATCACAAAATAATCAGGATGTTTGGTCCATGATGTTAACCATTGGGGTATGTGCATATGTGAGAGTATCTTTATTTGGTGAATTGTACAGATAAAGATGACTGACCAAATCTTAGTGTTTGGACGTTGTAGACTTTATAGGCATAAAGAACTGTAGGAATTGAAATACTCAGTGAATAATGTCATACCTACACATAACAAAAGATTTTTTCCATCTGGAAGAAACTGACTAATTCAATGAAATTGATTTTTTTCATGAATTATCAGTGAAAATATTGGAGGGATTAGTGATTTAGTTCTCCTTGGAGTTTCACCCTTAGACTAGTCATAAACTCTTCCAAGACAGAGGACAGGGACTTAGAGGTTCTGAACAGTTGAGTTCAAGGAAAGATAGAAGTAAAGCAAATGTATGCTTAGAGGTGTGAGCATACATCATAGCAGGAATTGCTCGGATAAAAGTGGAAAAAATTGTGGGCCCAATGAAGGCAAGCGGGTATTGAGGACACTAGCACAGTGAGACACTACCAGCCAGGAAATTACACTGCAAACAAACATGGTTTGACTCTAAAGGAGGAAGACTGATTTTCATAAGCCACACAAGAAAACCTGCCTTACTATACTTTCAAAAAGTGAGAGGGAAAGAATAAAGACAGAAGACCCAGCAGTGGAACTTTTGACACTGGGAGTATTTAATGATCAAGATCGTAAGGGAGAAACAGTATGCAGAGAGAGACAAAACCAGGTACAGTCAATTTGGCATTAAAAATGATGTCTTTCTCAACCATTTCTATATCTAGTTTTTCCCCCAAATAGTCCTGGGGACAAAGCTCCACAATCTGGATCGACACTTGTGCTGACACCATATCCCCTCTAGAAATTTCAGGAATGGCACACTAATCGGGTGCCCTTCTCCTGCTTGACTATGCAGCAACTTACTCATTATGAAATGAATTAGTTCTCTTATATATACAAAGTAGATGTGAGCAGATAAGTGTAAGTATGCATATGTGTGTGTGAGTGTGTGAGTGCGTATGAGAGTGTGTGTGTGTGTAGTTTCAGTGGTTTTAGGACAAAGGATTTGCCAATGAGACAGGAACACTGGGATCTTATTAGTCCCTGAATTAGTGAAAAGATGAATGGAAAGGGGTTCTTCGGACCTAATACTTCATAGCACTCAAGGCCTGTTCTGCTCTTTTTTAACGTGTGGATTTTTGAAATGATAGATCATAACTATAGGCCCAATGCATGTGAATGCGGATTGTATGCACTTAATATTTCAGGAGAAGTGTATGCAACCTAATCCAATCACTCTGAAAAATGTGGAAAATGGAAATGCATAAAGAAAGCTGCTGGCATAAAAGAGAATAAAGAAGAAATATTGATGAAGCTCTGTATGGATTAGGCAAAATATATTCATGTAGCATTTGAATATATATGTATATGCATATATATATTCTGATATATGTATGTTTATATTCATTTAATATATATGTATGTACACATATACACACATATGTATACTAGATAATCAATGTATTAAAACAAATCAAATCAGAAAATTTATTTTTTTTGAAGTTAAAATAGCGACCTGTCTTCTACTGTGGATTTTTGTTACCTCCTTTGTAAGGATCTAGAGAATTAAAGGAGATTTTTAATGAGATCATAACCAATACCTCAAAAGTATTAGCAAATATTGGAGAAGTGTCCTAGCTAGTGAATAAAAGTATTGATTCTGGAGATCTGGGTATCCAGGTATAAATTTCAACTCTGCCACTATTTAACCTCTTAGTCTCAACCAAGTGACTTAACCCCTTCTTGCTTCTGTTTTACATTATAAAATAAGGGGGCTGGGTGGTAGTCATAGTACTTACTACTGGATGAGTTAATATTATTTTTGAACCACTTAGAACAGCACCTGGCACATAATAAGAATGATAGAAGTGTTTGTTAGATAAATAAATAAATATGCATGTGCATGGTATTTGTCCGGGAAGTATTATGAAGGAAGGTTTTGAAATCGTCTTTCTTATAAAAAGCAGAACATTTCATCTTGATGGTTTCATGCTGGTAAACTCTTAATGCACAGGCCGGTGTGGATGTAGGCTGATTCTTGGTCCTTAGTAACTTAGTCCTTTGGACCTAGAGTAGGAAGGTTGCATCCCCTTGGGTCTGCTTCCCTGACACCAGGGTCCTTTCCAACTACCTGTCTCCTGGGAATAAATAGCTAGTCATCTTATCTGCCCTACATTGTCCTCCTCATCTTTTTCACTCCACTTTATGGCTTAGCATTAAGATTTTGGAGAGAAAAGAGGCACAGAAAAAGAGACAGAGAAACTTTTCCCAAATGACAGTGAGAAACACTGGATGGAATATGTTATGGTGGATAGGAGAAAGAAAAAAAAGAAAGAAAAGGAGAGAGCCCAGACCAAAGACAAAAACAAACAAACACAAACGCCATCACCATAAATGGCCATAAAATGGCTAAGACTTGAGACAAGGAGGGAAAGGGAGACAGAACAACTATTGTGAACAAGAAAACAAAGGCGTGGCGCCCTGGCCACACTGTCCCATTGCATGTCCCACAACAACAACTATTCATTCAACCATGCTTACTGAGTACCTGAGAAGATCCCCAAAATGCGATCAAAATAGTCACAAATCCTTGCCCTTATAGAGCTTACACTCCATAGAGGAAGAAGCAACATAAAAAATAACCAAACAAGTAAATTATGTGATGCATTAAGTGATAACAAGGACTAAAGGAGGAAAGCAAGCTAGAGGGTTAGGAGTGCATGGATGCAGCCAGGGGCCTCATACGCCACCAGGGTCTGGCACTACACAGCCCGCAGGGGAAGAGGGTTTGTGCTTAGACCACTTATCTAATCACTTTCTGATTATTAGACTTTTACCCACATTCTCCCATTACGAGCTCTCCTATGACAGCATCCTGCTTTGCCTCTCCCCTCACATAATACCACTGGTCTTGTATGGAGAAGGAAAGATAAACCCAGAGTCTTTTGATTCTTGATTCCACCCCGAAGGACCAGATTCTGCTTCTCACATCCTCCTGCAGAGATAATTCCCGGAACATAGCATCACAGGAAACCCCGATGCCAAGTTTCTCTTCTCCAGAAGAGCCTTTTGCCTCGGTCTTCCATAGCCTCTATTGTCTGATGAGCTGCTTATTTTCATCTATGGGGCCCCTTTAGCAGAGAAAAAGGCCATTGAAAACACAGATGAGCATTTCCAAACTGGGAAGCAGTGGGCCTCTTCTCTTCCACTCCCCTTCTTCAAAAGATTATACCTCAGCTTCTTAGCATGCCCTCCACAGTCTCCTTTTAGAGCTTTCTTCTCTTCCTTGGTCTTGTCTCCCCTCTTTTTCTCCTTGCTTCAAAGCCTCACAGTGGTGGATGGTTTGGGATGCCTCATCAGGTTTGAGATGAAAGGACTGAGGAAAAGAATGTAGGTATGCCTGGAAGGGAATGATCACAAAGGGAGGTCACCTGGGCCATGCTGTGTCCTTTTTTTTCTTTCTTTCTTTTTGAGACAGGGTATCACTCACTTTGTCTCCCAGGTTGTACTGCAGCAGTGCAATCACTAATCACCACTCACCAGAGTCTTGACCTCCCGGGCTCCAGGTGATCCTCCTGCCTCAGCCTCCAGGGTAACTAAGACTACAGGTACCTACCACCACGCCTGGCTAATTTTCATATTTTTTGTAAAGAAGAGGTTTTGCCGTGTTGCCCAGGCTGGTCCCAGACTTCTGGACTCAAGCAATCTGCCTGCACCCCAGAGTGCTAGGATTACAGGTGTGAGCCACTGCGCCTGGCATTTGGCAATGCTCTTTATTCACATTTCATGATCTGTGACTCTAGGCAAGTTACTTAACCTCTCTGAACATTAGTTTCATCATCTAGAAAATTAGGTGAAAATACTACCTCAAAAGACCTGGTTTTAGAATTAATTGAATAATCCAGGTTAAGCATTTAGAAGAGTGTCTGGTAAATGCTTACTTTAAAATGGAGTTATTTTTGTTATTGTTTACACGGTCATGGAAGGAACAAGGACTCAGAATAATAAGGCTTCAAAGGAAAAGAAAATGGAAGCCAGTGGCTCTTTCAAGTGATTTTGTTGCTGTATGATTACAGTCAAGCTTGGGTTCATTACATTTTTATATTTTACCTGGTGAAGCAATTTGATAGTCTGCATGAAAATGGCAATCTTTCAGCATCACCCCAAGGTTAAGTCCCTTAAAGAGACCAAGTACTCAAGCAGTAGGGACAAAATATAACGCTTTTAAATAGTTTTCAGAAGATGGGGAAAACGCAAAGGTGTTTTTTGCTAGTACTGTCTTTTCAGCAGCACTAGAACACAGCCTTCAAGCTCCTACAGGCATGCCTGACTCCAACTGGAAGGTGAAGCACTGTTAGAGGGAAATCAGCCCCTTATAAGCCCTCAGACACATACTTCAGGGGCCAGCGACCTGTGCGAAAAGCACCTTTTGGAAAAGAAAATATGCAAATAGGATATTAGAAATGAGATCATATTTCTCACCTAATAGGCCATACTGGTCATCCTGTGATAGGCATAATAATTCTGCTTGGAACTTTAAAATGAAAGAAAGAAACTTGATATCTCCGCCTGTTCAAATACAAATGCTTTCATCTCATGAGAGCGAATTGACTGCCTTAGTACAACTGAAGTCTGGCGAAATAGCAATTGAACTGAGTGAAGTGGTTATGAACGAGCAGACCTTATGGTCTCCCCCCAGGAGGAGAAGGGGGCCCCCAGGTACTGAGAGAAGTTGCCCTCCAGTAGGTCTTTCCCTAATAATTGATTATAATATGACCTTTTATCAGCAAATCAGAGAAATCTACTCAGCATTATTAGAAGTCTCTATTATGATCTAAAAACAGCCTGATAGAAATATCTATGTAGTTAACTGAATATTCAGTGGCCTTCAGTATTTTGGAGTGATAATCAGAAAGCCAACAATGCCTGGTGGTGACCATGTCTACCTATGAAAATCATATGTGTTAGAATGGAGAAAGGTGCTTCTTCAGCGTCTTCTACAGCAGATAGGAGTGGAAGAACACTTGGCTGAATTCACCTTTTTCTTTTCTCTGGATTCCATCAAATGGGTTTGTGTGTGGGAACAGAAATATAAGCTTCCAAGAAACACTTTGTAATTTCAGCCCAGAAAGAATGAAGATTGTTGACTTCAGATCTCAGATTAGGTACTTCTGCTTCCCTGGTGCTCTGCAGAAGCATCACTATCTAAATATGTCTAGTACACAGTTTTCTACATGAGAGTTTTGTTTTTCTCTCTTAAGTGTAGTGACTTAAAATTCATCCTTGTACATAGTCAAGTCCATTTTTTTCCTCTCCATGTAATCCTTACTATAACTGATACTACAGATACAAACACTTTGGCCCTTAATCCTGTTCTTAGGAAACCAGCCCAGTGTCCTGAAAGCAGCAGCCCAGCATGCATGACCTCTCCTCTCCTGCTCCGCTCCCCCATAACACTGCTTAGACGAGGAGTAGACATGGGTGCTGCAGCAGATTCTTTCTCCCAGGAGTCCAAAATAGGAAAAGCAGAATCTGCATTCCTTTATCGTAAGGAATGTGAGCTGAAAAGTCATATAGATTTGCAGGCTAAGATCACCATTTGAAAGCAGCCATGATGAGCCATGTGTAAACAGTTATGTACACAGAGGAACTCATCTTTAGACAGAGGAGAGTAAACCATGGAAACAACAAGAAGCAGAGAGGAGGGATGATGGGATAAGAGAGAGGAACAAGTAGTTACCTATTTCTGTGAGGCAAAGTTCAGTATATATGGGTTTCATGAATACCTGTGAAGCCTTTTGATAACACCTATTCTCTTTAGCTTATTCAAGTAGGTTCTCTTCTTTATACCAAATAATTCCTAAAACAAATGGTAAGTAGTATGTAGACACATCATGACACAGACTCTTCAGTATATCTTGTGATGGTTCAAAGGGATCACATTAGAATTTCATGACATTAGTGTTGGGTAAATATAGACAACATAGGAGTTCAGAAGATGAAGGACTCATAACACAGAGAAAATTCTATGGCTATCTGTGGGCTAGGCATTGAAAGCTCATGGAAGGGGATGTCTTCCCAGTATTATTTCATGAAAAGTTGGAAAGCCTGTCAATACACATAGGTACCACAGTGATAGGCGCTATGTAAACCCAGAGAGGGAGATAAAAAATCACCAAGGATGATGAATGCTAATTGCTATCTTCATTTGTAGCACAATTGGCTTTAGAGAACAAAGTTAAGCATCCCCTGATCCCTGGAGGCAGCCCTCTAGATTGGGACTGAAAGAACATTACAAAGGCCTTTACATAGAAGAAGGATGGGGGAAGCATGCTCTTGCCTATCATAAAGGAACTCCTTCTGATTTCCCATCAAGAAACAGATGGACATTCCGACATGTGTGGGTATAATGAATGGATATGCATGTATGAATATCTGTAAGTGAATATGGTATGGATTTAATTGTCAACATTCATTGAACAAACATTTAGAGTATAGGAGATTTTGTTCTGCACTCTGCCACTTTATTAGCAGTATAACTAAGGTTTCCTATCAGTAAAATTGGTATAAAAATACCAACTCCATTGAGTAGGTGTGTGGTTTAAATGACATAATTTTAGGTACATAGTAGGTACTGAAAAATGTGCCATGAAATTTTACTACATCGCATGTACTTTCACAGGTTAACTATTAATAAAATCCTAATGTAATTACTTGAATGTAATACTAGATGGAACCATCTTAAAAGAATTCCTTCCTGTGCTATCAAATGTTTTAATCTGATATATTTATTGATATTCACATTACAGCATCTACAAAAACCTGGAATGCCTTAAACAAGCAGACTATAAGGAAAGAGCCTAGGCCTACCTGCCTACCCACCTACCCACATATCCATCTACCTAATAGTAAATGGCTTCCATGTTCTTGCCATTATGCAATTGGCTGGAAATACCTGAACCATTGCAAAGTCCATATGGTTTGAATACCACATGAGTGCTAATTAAACCAACTTCTTACGATAACAAATGATGCCCAACTGGCACTTAATAAGCTCTTCTAATCACCTTTCTACTTTAGGTCATACCAAAATAGTGTCTTCCTGCTTCCTCAAGCCCCTTTACTGTTACCAAAAACCACCATCTCACACTTTACTGTAGACTATAGATATCATTTCAACACTGCTCCCCTTTTTCACATTTTCCTACCCTCAACAACTAGCTGTTTTCTACTTTTCCTCTCAAAAACACTACACAAAGACATAAATAATACAATTGACCCTTCTTAAAAAATCCACCCCAATATTTTTACAAACTAGGAAAAGATGCTCATTCTATGCTGAATTGAGCAGTTAACTTAGTCATCATTTTTCCAGTAGCATTCTCTTGCTGTACACAGACAAAACAAGCCCTCATCACTTCTCTCTCACCCTACCTCCCACTCCAGCCTCTCCAAAGACTGCGTATGAGATCATTCCCTAAGGATCTTCCTTCATTAAAAAGGCAACGTGGAGTTTCCAGTAAGAAGCTTCTCTTCGACAGCAGACCAGAATGTTAGCGAGAGAACCCTACAAGATGTGCATGCACATATAGCAGTGGTTTAAAGGATAACAGCTTTGCGTTGGGCACAGGTCAGGGAACTTTGGTATGGAGAACAGGTGGGCTACCTGACAACCAGCAGGCAGCCTTGCTTTTGACTGCCGCCATTTTAAATCAGGATGTTTGGCAAATCATTAGTGTCTGCTAGTTATTAAACAGAGGAAAGTTCAAAAGCCCACGCATGTTTTTCTCCCAGCTTCCCAGGTGGTAGCTGTTTCAAGCAGCAACCTTTTCACTTCGTACAGCAAGACTTGTAAACTTCCTGTGGCTAAAACAGTGTTTTCTAACGGGGTGCCTGCAACTGAGCCACAGCCTCACAAGACTTGCAAAACCCATATGTAAATCTCTGTCTGAGGAGTTGCCATTCCCTCTTCTTGCAAGTTTATTGTTGAAATTACTGAAATGTACGCAAATGACTGCATTTGAAGGTGAAATTTGGTGGAAAAATAAAGATATAATAGGATTCTTTCTTAAATAATTTCCTGGTGCGATGTCTGTCTAAAAAAATGAAGTAAAATTATATGATGTCAAAAAATCATGTTTCAAAATGATTGACAACATGTGAATGTTTTGCATTGTGAAATGAGGTGGAAAATTTTAATTGCATGATGGGAGGACATAATATTTATTAGAACCTTGTAACTACAGAGGATTGCAATGAAGAGGACACAATTTTAAATTTGGCGTTAATATGTCAAGTCTAAGTCTTAAATGAACATGCAGGAGTAAAATTCTTTATCAAAGCCTTTTCTTAGAGTGTATGATTAAGTTTTCAGATTCTAATAACTAAACAGGATCGACGTGTGGGGCACGTCCACATCCTGACAAAGAGGCTCATTAGTCTGCATTCGTATTCCATGTTGAACAGTGTTACCACACACCACATGCCTGGGTCAGAGAGAAACAGAGTTGATCTCATGCAGAGCTCACAGGAGAGGTGATGGTGTAGCTGGAGGCCTGGGATTGTAAAGAATGCAGAGAATGAGGAAAAGAACTGGAAATGTAACAGAGGTTTGAGAAAAAGATACAGAAAGTATAAGAAACTGGCAAAACAAAAATCTAGATCCAATTTACCTTTTACTAAACTGTGAATGCAAATGACTCAGCCAAGGGTGGCAAATGGCATCTACATTTGTTGGTCAATTTGTCAGCTTCTAAAACCAGAACAAGCAACAAATAATAAATGTGGCTCAGTTCCTTCTGAATGGCTCCATAACCCTCAATACCTTGATAAAAAGAAATGAGGACTCTACTTCCCCACAGGAGAAAAACAGTACTAAGGTCAAAGCAGAAACATATCCTCAGACCCCACCCTCCCATCTGACTCTCCCATACATCAATAGATTTATTGATCAGATTAGGAACTGTAGGTTCGCTGGCTTTCTTCCCACCCTGCCCCAAACTCTACCACTCAAAGAAATTTTACCTCTCATTCTATAATATTGTAGCAACTAAAACTCAAATGGGGATTTATTTTTTGAGGAAGGAGGCATTGCTGGAGATGCCTAAAACTGCCAGCATCAACAATATTATTAAGAAAAGAGAAACATAAAGAAAAGTTGTTCCTGCCACCAAGCAGGGGAATGATAGGGAAGCATTTTTTCTCTCTCCCACTCTCTGCGATTGATACTGGTGCCGCTTCGCATGAATATGGCAAGGACGTAAATCATTGAGTTGGAAATCCTAGAGGGTCAGTGAATGGGTCTGTAACTAGTGGAGCAGAAGAGGTCAGAAATTAAAATGGTTAGCAATGAGCAATAAGAAATCTGAGGAAGGCTTAAAGAGGACTCGGAAATAGATACTTTATGGCCTCTTTCTTGCAGAATTGAAGAGATGAGACGGGAATAAAAGAACAAAGATTTGGCCAAGAAAATAGAAAGTCACCATCTTGTGATCATTTTTTTTTTTTTTTCACAGCTCTATGTTTGGCATTTACTACTTATCCCAATAACACAGGTACTTGAAAGCCAAATATCTAATAATATGCATACAAACATACCCCTTCTATTACAGTTTTTTGCTTTCCTAGATATGATTACTGAATGAAAAATTTCTACCTGATACAAACAATAATAGTTTTCATTAAGCTTCTGCATTTATTTGTTAGCCAAAATAATTTTTTTTAGTAATAAAAGTTGGTCCACAAAATTAATACCTCATCTCATGTACATAATGCAAAACCCAAGATACTTAAAATGCCTCTTTCTCCTCTCAGAGAACAGAATTTAAGCAGTATGGATTCAAAACTTCACAGGTTCCTTTATGCAAGCCACTGAAGACTTATCTTCCACCTGCTTATATTGTTTGCTGCATTCCGATCAGAGAGGGAATTTGCGTCTCTGAACCAACAGATATAAAGTGCACAAGAACATCACAAAGTAATTACAAGTTTATGACATCATCTTAATATTACAAAGGAGAGAATGAAAGACCGGAGAGAAACTTGTGATTTCCCTTTTGGGAAAACATTAATGGATGCTTACAATCTGTTTTCTTTTGTTTTGATGTTACAACCAATAATACACTTTTATGTCTATAAATAAAGACTAAAGTTGAATAAATCCAACAAACCCCTGAGCCTGCAGCTTGGAATCTTGATTCACATTCAAGGCCAAGATTTATGAGTCACTTGCAGAGAATAAGTTGAAGTTGCAAGATTTGGGGAGAAATTATTCCACATGGCGATTATTTGGGGGAGTGATTATGCATGCACACCTGATCACAGTGTCACCTGCTCCAGCTCGTCCGACATGATAAAACATGGCAATTTTCTCTATTTCCCTTTGCTTGCACAACAGAAACTGATGTGCACAACCTCACACCATTCATTTTTAGATGTGCCTCCCTGTCAGTCGCATCCCTCTATTCCCACTTGAACGCTGACTTCTGGAGGTGTTGTGTGCTGATTTATGTAAATGCCTTGATGACTGGAAAGGGAAATGAGAAACACCAACACTAATGACCAATGGTAGAAAAAAAAAACAGCTTTACAGATAGATATTTCCTATCCTCACATGATGGGCTGTTTTCTCGGACATTTACCACCTCCACCCCCACCATCCACATGTTCACTTTACAAGTTTTCAGTTACAAGGTGAAACCATCGGGAAAGTTCTCCTGGGCTTTCTTGCCCAATTCTCCTCTATAGGGATGTCTTCAGAACAGGGAGGGCTCTCTTTTCTTTAGGGAGAGTTCCCTGAGTGTTCTACCTCCCCTTAAATACCTGCAACACTTGCTGTGATGGGGCCTCACCACCTCCCCAGGCAGTTCACTTCAGTGCCTAATTGCCCTTACTGGGAAGAGATTTTTCCTAATGTCTCCTAACCGACATGTTCCCCTTTCCTTAGTTTCAAGCCGTTACTTCTTATTAGGCCATTCTCAACTACTGCAAGCAATCCTCTCTTTTCCTTAAAATTATTATTGCTCAAATATTTGTAGACAGTTAGCATAGCTTTCCATCTCGCCAGCTCCTTTTCCTGAAAGCTTTAAATGTTATGTTTCTTTAACCTTTCTTTATAGGTCATCTCTTCTAATCCTTTTATCTTTTTTGTCACCCTTCTCTGGGTTCTCTCTAATTTACAGTATTGATGTTCTCTTTATAATGAGGTGCCCCAAACAGTATGCCATGCTCCATAAGTGGCTGCCAGGAGAGGCATCATTACAGGAACTCCGTTTTCCTATAAGCACCACCCCCAGCCCCCACCACGCCTGCCATATATGCCGTGGGCCTCTGGAGAGCATTTGTCTTTTTCACAGCTGCACTACGTCATCTAAATACACTATCAGTCCCAATTCTTTCTCCCATTTGTCTCGTGAAGACACATTCACCTAATCTGGTGTTTTCCTTTTCTTATTATGCATCCCAGTCCCCAAACCAGGATTGTTCACAACTTGAATCCAAAACTCCTTGGTCAATTAAAAAAGAAGGCTGTAACTTCCTCTGTTATCAAGCCTCGGGTCTATAATAAACTAGACACAGGTAATCGTTAGCTGTGACCCTTTTATTTACACCACCATCGGATTGGGTTTATTTTTACAGCATTGTTACAGATTAAGAGCAAAGCTTCTGTCTTCATCACATTGGCTTTACTGTGGGTTAGGACCTATGGTGCCCCACTTCATTTCCTGAGACCCAAGCAATGAGCACAGAGTCATTTCTAGTAAGTTCTGACTCTGATTAAAAAACAATCTTTATGAAATAGAAGCTAATAAAATTGCTTTCCTAATTACCCTGAGCTAGTTCATTTCCCAGCAAATATAATAAAATAGAGTTACTTGGCTCCGATTCACAAAATCTGAACCCAAGCTCATTATTAGGGCATTTAGCAGGGAAAAAAGCATGTGTGCATAAGATGCTGTCCCATCAAGCAGAATGCAAGAAACCTTTTGAAGTTGAGACCTTTGAAGTTTGAAGTTATTGCTGCATTTTTTTTAAATGCAGGTATTTCTGCTAGGAAAAAAAATACATTGGAGCCATTTATACTAATGGAGCAGAATGCCTATACTAGCGCAATCACTGGAAGAGGTTTTTTGTTGAGAACAGCAAATCTTTATTTAAGAAAAATATTTAGATCCTTTTACATTGTACTTGTTAATCTGTGGGGCTATCATACACAGCAGAAAGACTTTTACGCAACAGAATAGAGTAATTCATGTCCCAAGGCTATTTCTGCCATGACTTATGCCACTCACAAATCTCTTTCATCTATTTAAAGCATGAGATTCTGATGACTATAAATGTATGAAAATGTTTGGGGATTGTTTTATTTTCCTCTAAATGTCCTATTATTCATTAACATGGACGCGATTTGCTAATATTTCTAACGCACTCACGAATACTCCACTAACAGAGGTTTAAAATGCTCCATTCCCAGGGGGAGAAATACAATTACTAAAATTAAGAACTAAAGGGGTGATATTTATATGGCAGAATCAGGTGGCCAAAGAATGAAATCTTTCTTCTGTCTGGCAAGATGACACATCATGTCATTTTATGTGATGTCGCCAGTAGAGTCGCAGCTCTGGGTAACCATCACACTAAAGTAAATACAGCCAGGACTGATTCACAAAAAGAGCCAAGTCCCCATAGCCAGTAATAGGGATGCTAAAGTCTTCTTTTCTCTTCTTTGGGTATTTGCCTGAAACCAATCTCTTAGCACTCAGTCTTGCAAATCTGAAATGGGGAAAGAAATTGCCTCTGTCTTCTACCAGGGAGTGCAGCTCTTCTTGGGAAAATTTGTGAAATTCCACCCCTGGGCAAAACCATGGCTTTTGTCAATATGCCCCGGGTGGAAATCTGACATTTCCATAATGATATGACAGATTTCCATCTGGGAAAACTGCCTTCTGTTTTCACAATGAATTTGAAGCAAGAATGAAAATCTTTCACTTTGTCTATAAAACTATTTAGAAGAAAATATCTGCATTTCTCCTACCTTGAAATAATAGAGTGCGCATTAAATGAGAAAAACCTGTAACTATTTTAAGTTCAATCAAATCATCAGCAATACTTAAAAAGGGAAGGTAACTACGTGGAGAATAAATCCTTCCGGACGAATTTGTTACCGTTTCTTGATTGTTGCTAGCAGATGAAAGGAATAATGTGTATCCAGCAATAAGTGAATATGCATAGATGGTATACAGCTGGAATTCAGGAAAAGATTGACAGAGGGCATCAGGAAGTCTATTTTGTGTAACTGGTTCTAATTGATTCGGATGGGAGCATTGTCATATGGATTGAAAATTTGCTGAAAGATGATAAACAAAGGGTAGCAATGAATGGAGAGCAAAGGGGATGACATTGGGGTTAATGTGAGTTTTGATCTCATTTCTTATTTTTCAGAAATGCAACAGGAGAGGAGCAACCTGGACAAATATGGAATATGCAAATGTACTAAACGAATGGTGCTACAGTTGCCGATGAGAACTGAAAACCTGAATTTTCTTAGGGAAGTGGGAGGTGAGTTCTGTGGAGAAAGGAGAGTATAAACATAAAATGGGCTTAGAAACGCTGGAGACAGAACATTATAGGGGAAACGATCAAATACACAAAATGATTGAGCAGCTCCCTGGCTTTTGAAAATTCATCGCCTCTGAATAGTTTGAATTGCTGCTTGTTTTGTTTTGTTTGCCAGGGTTAGGGTGGGGCGCACTCTCCCTGGCCCTCCTCTTCTTGAAGTTGTGAAGTCCCTGACTGAAAACCAGGGAATCCAGGCTGTTTGGTTTTCTTTTTTCTGTGCAAAGTTAATTATCTCGAACTCTCTGAGAAATTTAGATTTTTCTTTAATCCGTTAAGCAAAACAAACCTCGTATTTTTGTATTTTCTTCCCACCCACTCGAGAAGCCCATGAGCTGCTGTGGTCATTTTTTGTCCTTAATGTGGCTTGTTGACATTTTTAGTGAAACCTGTAGAGTGAGACCATCCTGTGAACTTGAAAAGCAACCGACCAATTGAAAGTAAACACAAAAGAGGAGGGAATTTTAGAAAAAAATCAAAGGTGAAAGGGGTGGAGGAACTGATTTGCTCCGAAAGGAAAGTGTGTCCCGATGATTAACACCAGGTCGGCATGCTGAGAGAAAAACGACACAGGCGCAGTGAGAGCGCGGCATCCGGTTTGCCGGCACATCCTAATGAGCACGATGGTCAAATGCCCTGGGTTTGCCATATGTTGTGGCCATATGCATATCTGGTGAACCAGATGCCCTGCTTTTTTCTCCCCATATTGCGCCATTTTTCTCACAGCATAAAGACATGGCTTAAGTGAGAAGCAGGAGGGGGTAGGGGGTAGGCAATGATAGCTTGTTATTCCAAGAGGTTGTAGGACAGAAAACATCAGTAAATTCATCCCTGCTCTAATTCCATTCTCAAATATTTGATGAGCACCTACTAGATTCAAGAAGAGTTTAGATCAAATCAGGGTAACAAATTCTTCTTGGGTTATTAAAGAAAGTTTAGAGGTACTCTTTGCAACTGTCATAATTTCTGTCAGGAAGCTCTCCAGTCACTTGGTTAAGAGGGTTGGACACGGTTTGCTATTTCTAATGCTCATAAGCGGTCTAAGGATTACCATGGGAACATATATGCATGGCAATCGTTCAAATTGTTTCCTTCACCTGGGGACTCTTTCTCTTTTCATTTCTACTTATTCTTCAATGTTCACTCATTCATTCATTTATTAAGTACTTTTGACTGCCTTCTAAGCTCATCTGGCACCATTCAAGACCATGGGGCTACCATAATGAGCAGAAAGGACACAGTCTCTACCCTCAAGGAGCTTATAATCTAGTGGCACAGATGTTAATCAAATAATAAAATAATGTACCGTTACAACTTTGCCATCAAGGCAAAGTACCAGGAACCATGAAAGTGTGAACCAGGAAGACTAGGCCTAGTCTGGAAGAACAAGTATGGGTCACCTTGATGGCATCTCCTGCAAGGACACCTTTCTGATTCTCCAAGCCCAATATGCACGTGTTTCTCTCTCTCTCTCTCTCTCTCTCTCTCTCTCTCTCTCTCTCTCTCTCTCCCCTCTCCCCACCCCACCCAACTGACCCCGTCTCTGTCTCCCTGTCTCAGAGTCCCGTAGCACATTGTTACGCTCTTAACAAAGTTCATTTGTGTTATTTACAAATTTTCTCTGAATTTCCTAATCCTCAACAACATACTTCACGTCACCCACCTTTGCATTCTTAACAGCGGTTTCCCTACTCAATAAATATTAGTTGAAGTGCATTGACACCTCAATGAGTCATCAATAGAGAAGAGAAATATGACTAGTATAAAATATCAGATAATCCAAAAATCTCATGGTTAAGTTTTACCATGTCTCAGGTTTATAGCACTACCTTGGTACTTATCAAAGTTTCTGTTTATTTGTCCATGTGTCCATCTTCTCCACTAGCTTGTGAGTTCTGGAGAGAGGGGATTGGTTCTCCATGAAGGGAGTCAGGTTTAAGCTGAGTTTAGAAGATAAATATATGGATGAGCCTAGTACAGTGTTTGGCACTTAGTGGATTCTTAACACAAGCTTATGAAACAAGTTCATCAACATATAGTGAAAAAATTTTCACTCCCAGTTAGTTGTCCTCCCTCTTAATGCTTGCCCTAGACCTTTTGCCTTCCAAGTGCCTATTTGGGGGCACATAATGGGTAATCAATAGACACTTACTGATTTAGAGGTTGAACCTGGACGTCAGCAGTTCACCACTTCAGGGGACACCATTCTCACTGCGGTCTATGGAAATGGGGCTTCCCTAGAGTACCATGTAGATTACAGTGTGGATAGTGTCCCTGCAGTTGGGCAACACAGAGACACCAAGTCCAAACTTCTCATCTCACAGAGAAAAAGAGTTAAGGGAACTCCCTCAATTTCCACAACAAGCTTGTGGCATAAATGCAGCTCTTCTTCTGACTCTGAGGTCACTACAACTAGTTGGCCTGTATGTTTAAAATAAAATTGAATTTAAAATTATTCATTTTGAGCATCTCTTGATTTTCCTTGAAGGGAGTCTAGCCACCCTAGAGTACCAACAGAGTAAAGCTTGGAATGCCTACTTAAGTGAATTTCTGTTGTGAACCATAGTCAACATACTTATAAATCAGCCCTATAAATAGTCCCTTACATGTGGCAATTACCCCAAGACCAATAGTAAAAAGCCTAATTTTTTTCTTTAGCCATATACCTCCTGAAAAAAATAGAGAGACAACTTGACTAAGGAAATTGACCAAAGACTTGACTTGGGTATGATCCAGATATTTTTATACACATTGCGTTTTAGAGATATGATCTCCCTATGTTGCCCAGGCTGGAATGCAGGAGTGCAATGGCTACTCGTAGGCATGATCATAGCTCACTGCAACCTCAAACTGTTAACCTCAAGGGATCCTCCCACCCCTGCCTCCCAAGTAGCTAGGACTACAGGCACATGCCACCATGTCTGGCTTTATATTTGTCTTTGTTCATCCCCATGACAGAATCAGCAAACAGGAGGGTATGTACTCAGGGAGTGCAGCAGGTGGCCACTTCAGGTCTCCTCTGAAGTCTTGGGATTATAAGCAATGGCCTCTGAATAAGATTTCCTACTCAGAATGTGAGAGAAGCAATAGCCAAAGCCTCAAAACAAAGAGAATGAGTCTATTTACAGAAAAGCACAAGTTGTGTAATGTGGTGTTTTTTGAATTTTTGAAGGAAACTAAAATTAGAGTAAGTACAATCAGGTTTTCATTCCACCTTAAATCTCCAACAAAATATTTCCTTTCCTTCAGGTCTGAGTTCAGGGTGACATCCCAGCCCCATCCCATTAAGCCCAAGTGAAGACACGATCCATGCCTCTGTGTCTTCTGTTCCCTCCTTCAATCCTGCAAGGAAATGTTTCCTTAGTGAATAGGACTCTACAGATCAAGCGCTGACCCTTCCATTGGCAGATTCTAAAATGAGGCCTCTGTATATCTATCTCCTTCAGGTACTTGCAAAACGTGAGAGAGACCGCATTTGATTTTCAGTAAATGGGTCATTTTTCAATTCCTAATTTAGAAAACTCATTCTTAGTATTTTCCTGCTCTGAGGATCTGACGGGGGTGGGGGGTGGATCAGGGGAATGTCAGGAGAAATATGATTCCATAAGTTTAAAAACATATTTAAATTATTGTGTTCTATTTTCTAAGTCTTTCCATGATGCATCTATGTAACTGAGTTGGTTTCTGAACACTTTCATTTGGTTTCTTAATTGGACATTTTATAGATCTTGTGGTACATGTTCAATATGTCTAGGGAGAAAAATCTAACTAGCCAATAACATCAAAATAGGACTGGAACCAGGAGAGAATCTCTTGCACCTGCACTCCTCCTATTCTACTTTGCTGTACTTTTGTGTGTGTGTGAGTAGGGGTGAGGGGGTGAGGGTAAAAAAGGGTAAAGACCCAGGCTCTACACCAGCAAAATAAATTAGGGAACTGAGGCAGCTAGTGCAATAATTCAGTTCAAAAAAATTGGGTGACCTGAATTTTGCAGACTGTAAGTCTAATAAGCACTCTTGCCTGCTAATGGTTCTATTCTCCATGCCCTTGTCAGTTTGGGATTTCTAAGGCAGCTCTCTTCAGACTGAGAGTTTAGGTTTGGGATCAGGTTGTTAACAGTGTAGTCATTGCATTTGGAGTAGAAGAAGGGGAAAGAGATGCCTTTCCCTCCATGGACAGAGCCAAGAAATCTAATCAGCCAAAGTGCTACCCAGAAATAAAGAGGATGTTTCTAATATGGAGCTAGACAAATGGCCAGTTTTAATCATGTTGCCTATTGGCAGGCAGTACTGGTGCCTAGCATTGTACCAAATGCAGCACATGAATACACACTGTCACCTAGAGAAAGGAAGTGAAAGCAAGTCAGGGTCCCAGCAGGAAACAGAATAGCCTCCAGATGATTTGAATAAAGAGACTTTAATTAAGGGGCTGCTAACAGAGGAGTGAGTAGAGTCAAGGAAACAAACAAGGGAGGAGGAATGGACAGAGAAGCGCATAGAGACTCGGGTTAGTGAAGGTCCCAGGACTGATGGAACAGGGGTAGTAAATAGTGTCCTGAGTCCAGTAAGAGCTGCGCCAAGGGAGAGGGACCAGGAAGCAGGAGCTGGAGTGATGCAGAAATGCCACTGCCTTCAGAGGCCTGCCCTTAAGGAAGGGGGAAGTAGGAACACCCACCTTCTCTTTGCTCCTTTGCTGTAGTCCCTGCCAGCATATTCCATTTGGCCAAATCAACGCTGGAACCACGGTCAGCCTCCTGGGACACAGAGCAGGGTATAAAGGATGTAGTATGGATTCAGGCATGGGAAATAAATGAAGAATAACTGTCTTCATTAGCAACATTCTTTAGATCATGGTATGTTGAGCAATGACTGGTGCTTCCACCTACTTCAGGTGTGTCCCTCACATTTTAGGTCAACCGTGTCTGCATGACCCTCAGCCAGCCCTGTGCCAGCTCCACATCCAGGCTTCACAATCTCCTCCTTATTCCATGTCTCTCTTTCTAAAGCCAGTCTTTGTCAAGGCTCTTCTGACCTATTGTCCTCTCTTAAGTCTCAATTCTCCTTACTCTCATAGCTCTTAGCAAACTATAATACCTGCTATTAGCAGTTGATAATTATTCACTAAGTCTGTATTTTTTATTCGCCAAATGATTAGTTAGTGAGATTTATTAGGTACCAGGCATTATACTTCCTGCTGAGGACACAATGGTATGTAAAAACAACAGAGTGCCTCCCCTCTGGAGATTTCAGTCAAGTAAGATAAAGAACGGTGAGTGGAATTGTCATAAAAATACACATGTGATTGCAAACTTTGTTGAGTGCTGTAAATAAAAAGTGCAAAGTGCCTTAAGACTATATGGCAGGCAGTCTGTAGGTTGGGAATGACTTTCTGAAAGAGTGAGACCTGATTTGAGAGGGGAAAGCTGAATCACTGAGTTAGAAGTCACTAGACAAAGGAAAGGTTGGGGAAGAGATGGAGAGTGGGGCTGCCAATGGAAATAGCATGTGCAAAGGCCCTGAGGTAGACAGAGTTGTGCTGTTTTTTGATGAACTAATGGGAGACCCATGGGCTGGGCCCTGTAAAGCCAGGCAGAGCCAGCTCAGTAAAGCAGGAGCCCTACTTGAACAGAACCGTGGCCATATTTGACCAAGCTTCTAGAAACTTAAAGTTCTGCAGAGAATAAACATAAGGCTTCAGCCTTTTTAAATGCATGTTTTGCCACTGAAGCCTTATAAAGATTGCATTAATTCCCTCCAAATCGCCTTTCCAACAGTCATTGATTTGCCGAATTTTGTTAAACAGCCCATTTCCCAAGGCAGAGAAAATATTAAATTGACAGGTCTCTGAGCTATAGTATTCTGTGAGTTCCTCATATTACCTGATTATCCAAAGAACTGCGAGTGCAAAGAACTGAAGTTGTTTGAAATAATAATTAAGAATTTAATCTTATTGTGTTTTCCTTACCTAGTTTTTGTTTGTTTGCTTGTGGGCTCTTTTGGTTAGTTTGGTTTCGAGTTTCTTTCTGCATTTAACCACGAAATAAATTTTGCAAATGAGGCAGAGGAGTGAGACATAGTAGACTTCTGAAAGGTATCAGGGATAAGAGAGGGAAGATAAGACAGTAGTGGATGATACACTCTTACTCACTGCCTTGTTTTCCCTGAGCTGCAAAGATCACAGTCAACTTCTCAAACCAAAGCTGTTTATTACCTCGTACTCCCTCTGCTGGTCTCAGGCTCTCAGAGCCCAGGTGTTTAGAGAGGTGAGTCTCTCCAAATTCTGCCCACACCTCTCCGCCACTTCTGGTTCCAACACTTCCAGGAGGCCTCCCTACCCCAACCCTCAATGTTGACTACCTAGAAAACTGCAGTTCTTCTTTCTCTGAACCCCCAAAGGTGGGTTGTCTTTGCCACTTGATGTAGCACTTAATTGCAAATCCTCTCTGTGCTCCCTTTTTTAAATAAACATCTCCCCTTTGACCAGTCCATAAGTTTCTCCAGGTCAGTAACCAGAGCTCAGGCTTTTCCCAAACCCCAAAGTACCCAGCTCAAAACTGGACAAAATAGTGGTGAGTTAACCATAAAATGAATGATATGGTGAGTCTGAAAAAAATTAGCAATTGAGAATAAAAATCATAGCCATGTCCAACCTTTTTAAAAAGAGGACATAACAAATAACATATTGTACAATTATCTTTGTCTTCAGATGTTCAATTAACATCACTAGGCTAACACTTTTTTTAGCTGGAAAAGACACTCCATCCTTCGTTCTCCTCCCTTTCAGCCACTTTCCCTACTTTTAATGGAGAGACTCAAAACTTTTGATCAAGAACACATATATAAACAGAGCATGCACACATATACATGCATGCCTGCACACACACACACACACACACGCCCCTCTCAACTCTTTTTTCCTTTAAAAGGCAAAGCTCCTTTTAAACACAACGAACATTCTATGTCCAGGAGAAGACCACAGCAGCACACCAGGCCAGCTGGATGGAATGGGCTCCCATTTCTCTGGGGTTGAGCCCCTTCATGCTTTCTGTCCTCACCCCAACACTTCAGGTTATGGTTTCTTTTTTGCTGATACAAGCTCTGGAGGTGTCCCCATGGAGACATAAAAAGGCTTCTGGTTTCTACTTAATAAGGAAACCTGAAAATATACAAGACCCTAAATGCATGGCCTCTGAGAGAATTTTCCCATGGGCCACATCCAGGTGTAAGAAATAATTAGGAAGGGTACAACGGTACCTGTATTAAATTTGATATTACATTTACATGCGTGCAAAACACTGTGGCCCATTCTCAACCAACTTTTTAAATTATGTCTGTTGTTTCTTTTTCTTTTTCACCTATACAATGCTAATGCAATGGTTTTGTGCTCTGTACTTTACTGAGTTTGTTCACATTATTTTTTTGCTTGATCTTCAAAATATTCTTGGACAGCAGGCATGAGAAAAAGGATAAGTGGCTTGCCAAGGTCGCATAGCTCATTAATGGCACCACCAAGGCTAGAATATTAATAGTCATCTTTACCCAACTGCCTATCTTAATGCAGATTTCTAATGTCAGAAATGTAAATTACAAAGTATGGGACTACTGAGTCAAGGAGAGAATATATCCAAGCCTTTCGAGT
Organism: Rhinopithecus bieti; assembly: GCF_001698545.2. NCBI lineage: Eukaryota > Metazoa > Chordata > Mammalia > Primates > Cercopithecidae > Rhinopithecus > Rhinopithecus bieti. Next base: position 1,903,728 of record NW_016813906.1, on the reverse strand, counting down.
GCCAACAACACCCCTTACAAACATCCAAATCATCACTAAGCTTTCATGGTTAGAATCCCTTTCCATTTGGAGTGTTCCTATCCTCATGGCACGAATCACGGTACTTTCTATTTTTCTGATTTTCCACAAGAACTGAAAAAGCAAGGGATGCTTATAAAGTACTTGGAGAGCCCCAAGTCATAAGTGCTGTGCTAATGATGTCAGCATCCATTGCAAGGTAGACTGTTTTATATCAAGCAATTGTAAATACCGGTGGCATCTGTAATCTCCAACAAGAGCAACTTATGGGTTCTGTTCTCAACTTTGATTTTGACTTGTTTCTGGGCCAGTGACTTAGATCCCTACCCTTACCTTAATGCACTTTTTATAGTTTAATTTCCTTTATGTGGCGCTGTTTGGAGTTGGAATTCTTTTAAAGCAATATGACTCAATTGAAATCAGATTTTCCCTAAAGAAATCAAGCAGATCACAGAGGGGTCCGATCTGAAAACTCTGCCCCATCGCCTGTGGTCATTCCATAGAGACTCAGATTTCCCCTTTTTACCCTTTTGTGTCTACCTGAATGATTTGTTTGCCTCAGTCTTACGATGGTGCAGTACTGGGGCTGATGAATAAAGCCTCCTGAAAATACATAGAATGAACCGGTATCACCCACAAAAGCTTTGTAGTAGGACATTTCTTTCAGTCTCTATTTAGTCCTTTCTGATAATACTGGATCTACTTCCTCCACGATTAGGGCTGCTGAGATATGAACATAGAGAGAGGAACCTCTAAGGAATCTGTTCATTGCACACAGGGCCAGCATGCAGTACTTATGAAGTGGCTATAGTGCCTCCTTCCCAGTTATTTCTCTGATGTGGCCACAGCATGAAATTCTCAGGAAGAGTATCATTTTGGGAAAGAGGACAAGGCAGAGAGAACCCCCAGAGAAGGTGATCAGGAAGAAGAGAAATGTCTAGAACAAAGGGCAGAAGGAAAAATAAGTCCTGCCTCTTCCTACTTAACTGACTTTGGGAAAATTACTTAATCTCTATGGGATTATCTCTTTTCTTTTAATTTGTAAAGTGGGAAATTCTCTAGAAACCACCTCATAGCATTTCTGTGTGTATCAAATGAATAACATATAAGCAGAGAACCTAGGGTTCTGCGGGGTGCCCAAGCTAGCTTTGGCAATGATAATGCTACTGCAGGGGCAGCTCTAGGACCTCAACTGGTTGGGGAAGCAGTGGAGAAGATCAATATAGAGAGGCAAGAGTATGCCAGGGACAAGCTCTGCTTCCATGACATTGCCTAGGGTGGGCTCTGGGGATGCTCCTCTCTCAGTGATGAATTAATGAGTTAATGAGATCAGACATGCTATACATACACCATGTTCATTTTTCTTTAAAGTTTCCATAAGTGGACCAAGGCTGGTGAAAAAAAAATTTCTAATATCATTTGCAGTAAATGTCTTCCATGCCATACAGTCAGTTACTTCAAGGGGAAGGAAAGAGCTGTGAGACAATAGGTAAGTTATGGATTAACAAGAGAGAAGTTTATGTTATTTTTCCTGAGTAAGATACCTGTATTTACTGCATCATTTTAAGAAATCCTGTCTCTGGGATAAAAATGTCTTGGTTCTTGAGTTGGAAATGAGGAGAGGGCATGAGGAGGGGCGAGAGTTCCTTAGAAGTAATCTTATTTAAAGAACAAAGCCATGTTTAATTGCTCTTATTATTTTTGAATGAAGATCCTCACAAATCTTTCAGTGACTCATTGATGGTTATGGATATTGCTATGAATTTTCTGCATATGTGCAAGTTTCAGGAGAATGCAAAAAATTCAAAAGGGACAATGCCCTTTCTCCTCTCCTCCATCTCCTTTTTTTAAAAAATCCCCAGGCTGAAGATACAATAAATTGTACCTATTATATAGAAAAGGGACATTTTATTTTAACTTCTGTTTGTCTTTTTAAGAGTCAAATTACACTATTGTAGTTTAAAATCTCGCAACAGGTTACTGATATACTCAATATAACAACCTCAGTATATTAATTAGTTTTCAAGACCCCTAAGTAATCAAAATCTAGTCGTTCAAGGTCACAGTTTGACTTATTTACAATTGACAAATAACTTGGCAAACTCTGCACTGAACCACTCCATACAATAGAAAATATATTGTCACTCAACTTAACAAAAGAATCTTTCTTTGCCATCTCACTACAATGGCCCTGCAAATGAACATCGCCTGAATAAAATCCTAACCACATTTTCACTCTCATTAACCACAGTAGGGTAGCACACAATTTGCCTGGCTCCTGCTTAGACCACTGTGCACCATTTTAGTAGCAGCAGTTTGATGGGTTTTATGGCAGGTGATATATGGAGTGGGAGTTTCGGGAGTCGTAAACAGAAGGCACTGTGTATCACAATGTGGTTTAGGGATATAATGACTGTGTTGTAAAGCAAGGGATGACAATACTGCACTAGGCTTGGGGTACTGAACCAATAGACCAAACAGCTCAATATAACTCAAGTAAGAATGAAAAAATCCTAGGAAGGAGTGTGTGTGTGTGTGTGTGTGTGTGTGTGTGTGTGTATCTCTGTGTGTGTGCGTGCCTTCTTCTAGCTTTCATTAATTACTTCTGATGAATTTGAACAAGAGCTACTAAAACTGAAATAAATCTGTGTCTCCCTGGAAAAATAGAACATTTCTCTTTCCTTCTAGTGCAATCTTTTTCTGCCTCCTCTGTCCAACCCTTAACCACTTTCACTGGCAGAATAATTAGGTAAACAGCTAGTCCTAGTACAAGGAAAGAAATAGTAGAAATTTAGGAAGATTGATGCAGAGGAGAAAATATTACCAAAATAAACTTTCTTTCCATTCTAGGAGAACCCATTTCCTATGACAGGGGTTCAAATTATGTTTGACGTAAGAGCTACCCCTCCTGCCCAGAGAGCAGAAAGAGTTTTCAGGGCTGCAGCCAGTCTCAGGATCCCCGCTGCTAACATCCCTGGGTGTCCTGGATCTGATTGTCTCTAAGTCACTTTAAGTCACTTTCTCCCAGAAGACTCTGGCATTCACCAAACAGGGAAGAGCAACATGTGATCTTCAAAGAACACAATGTTGGACCCGCAAATGAGGACTTGTGGCTACTTACTTGTGTGTGACCTTGGGCGACTTGAGAAACTTCTCTGAGTTTCCCTTTCCTTTTGGCATACTATCCTGTCTTCCTGACTTGTGGTGGGAATCACAACAGGTAGTAGTTTGAAATTGGAAAGCAATAAGCCAGTATAAATCATCATTCTTATCATCACCATGTCATCACCATCACTATCACAGCAGCATAATGTGCTGAGATATTATTATGTGTTTGGTTCTAACTGTATTTCCCCCTCCTTAGTTCCCAAAGAGTAGCCAAGTCCTTTGCATTCCTCACTTTAGTGGAGGATTTTAAAGGTTGAAAGTAGAAATTGCCTCCAGAGAAGTCCCTACCAGGCTTTTTCTTCTAAAAGTTTGCACTCCTTGAAGCACAGAGAAAGAAAAAAATGCCTTTGAATTTGGAGATTCCCCAAGACTGAGAAGGTGGCCTGTAGGTTTAGAGAGAAGTTAGAATCCAGGACTCTTGCAATGCCATGTAGAGGCTATAGGCCTCTGGCTGGGTGTCAGCATAATGAAATTAAAGAGGCTTAGCCTAGACAGGAAGGCCCCCAGCCTTGGCAAAAGCATGGTGCTGAGGAAGCACTGCATTCACGAGTTCAAGGAACCAATGCAGAGTAGGGTAAGCAGTGCCCAGGGTGGACTGATACCAGAGGGCCTCAGGAACTGTCTCCACCCCTACCCTTTACCAAAAAGACTGAGGCAGCATTTCTCATCAACCTGAGCTAAATCAGACTTAATCAATTTAAATAAAATAATGTCACACACCTGCAATGTTTTGCACACCTCAGACCTACTTTGCTATAACCTTGGATAATTGGATCAAGATGGGCAGTAGACATCAACCATGGTTTAAATTACACAGTACTAGTCAGCAGTAACACTCACATCCTTATTTAGTTCACATTTGCAAATTACTCCTTCAAAGATTTGACACAACTGAGGACACTCAAAAATAATACACCACTCCCTCAGGAAATCCCACAAAGGAATTACAAGAACAAAGACAGCATCTCTAGAAAGAGTTCTAGCCTCCCAGGGGAAGCACTAGGAGAACACCTTTCTTTGGAATGCTGAAGTTCCAATGCACTTTTAAAAAAATCTCCCTAGGCCGGGCGTCGTGGCTCACGCCTGTAATCCCAGCACTTTGGGAGGCCGATGCAGGCGGATCACGACGTCAGGAGATCGAGACCATCCTGGCTACCACTGTGAAACCCGGTCTCTACTAAAAAACACAAAAAAATTAGCCGGACGTGGTGGCAGGCGCCTGTAGTCCCAGTTGCTCAGGAGGCTGAGGCAAGAGAATGGCGTGAACCTGGGAGGCCGAGCTTGCAGTGAGCTGAGATCGCGCCACTGCACTCCAGCCTGGGCGACACAGAGTGAGACTCTGTGTGAAAAAATAAATAAATAAATAAATAAATATATTCTCCCTAGCATTGCCTCATCCACATCCACCCTTTTTATTTGCAGGACCAGAATGGAGACGGGTCCTGCTGTACCTCAGCCCACCCCGAGGCTCATGTCCTGATGCCAGACTCTAGCCAGGCATGTAGCACAGTCTACGTGGGTCTGCTGAAGCTGTCGCTTCATTTCCTCCTTTCTCCTTAATAAGGAAATGACTGACCCACGTGTACCACATATCTATTTATCAGCAGATCATAAGCCCAGTCTTCTGAGATCTTGTGACAGGTCCCATTAGCTATGAGCTACCCAATAATGTGTATAATCAGTTGTTAATGGCAATATGCTATTCTGCGATAACTGGGCCATTAGTGAGTGTCAACGCTACCTTAAGCAGGCAGTCCTCCACCTGACTGATACCTAGCTTTAGGGATGCTGAACACTCATTCCCATTAGTGATGATTCTCCTGCAGGTAAGAGGTAGAGTGGGTGTCTTCCTAAGTTACCCATTCTGGATACTTTGTGACCCTTTAAAGTTTCTGTTTCAGACCTCTATAGTAAACAGACTCTTGGGAATTTGGGTTACAAGTAGAAATAATGTACCATTTGAAATGATATACAAAGTCCAAAAGCAAATACACAGGTCCCTCTGACCCTCAAGGTACCTTCAGTCACAAGGAGATAACTGACACTTTGGGAACAATGCTAAAATTCCAAGTCCTTCTAAAGGCAGGTCTTCTCAACACCATTCCACATAAAAATGCCTTATAATGGTTTAGCTATAGTAGTTTCTTTTCTTTTCTTTTTTTTTCTTTTTTTTTTTTTGGCTATGGAGAAACTTGAACAAGAAGTCTCAGAGTTTTTATAGTTACACACACACACTCCACACTTCTCCACCACCCAAAACTTGGGTCAAATTCTCCATGCTCATTTCAAAACTCCCTCGGCTTCCTTTATGTATGCTTTCCATCTCATTTCCTTTAAAGAACCAAGAGTGAAAAGTTCCAAAATCCTCAGGCACATGGGAAATGTGCAAAACTCTACTTTAGTACATTTTCCCTTCATGCTCACCACAAAATCTGTGCCCATCACCCAAACAGGACAAGCTCCAACTTCAGCCCAAACTCAGCAGCTTTGGAAGTGTTTGCTAGCCTAGACCTTCACAGGTCAGAATTTGATTTATATGGGAAAGGAAAGTTTCACTGAACCTAGAAATCTGTCGACCATATCCAGCCAATGCCCAGGTGATTTACATCCACACAACAGCCCAGCACTGCCTATCAAAGGCCCTCGAGTTTTTACTGCTGCTTCCATAAAAAGGAAATTTAGCACGAAGGACGTGCCAAAGGGTCATCACATGTTGTTGGAGAGAAATAAAGAATGAGATGTTTGTCAAGAGCAGGGAGAAAGTATAAGGTTCAGCTTACACACTCCCTCCAGTTCTGGCTGCCAGGAAACCAGGGCCTGAGTCTATCCTTTCTGAAAATGCCACTTCCTCAGAGTCACTGAGGAAACAGAGGTACACCCAGGCCTTGGAGGAGATAATTCCTTACCAAGCTTAGCATCCTAGGAAAATGACAACAACCCTGGTCCAATCTCACCCCAGAAAAGAGAGCTTGGGTTTGGCATGTCATAACATGGCAGGGGTGGGATGGAGAGGCTAAACCTCTGGTCATGAACGTTCTAAAACATCAAAATACAGTGTTCATGTTCCTCTCTCAAGGAGAGGTCCTATACCAGTCTCAGGATACTGGACATCCCAGCACAACCGCGCAACAGTAAAATGGTAGAGAAGATGAGAATGTGGGGAATTGCTTCTCCCCGGGCAGCACTTCAGGGACTCATTCACTCAGGGAAAATCTCTCAGTGCCCACTAAATGCAACGCACTGCACTGAGGATGCAGAGATGAACCAACCAGAATGCCGCCTCTACACTCACAAACCCTGTAGAAGAATGAAGACCCCTCCTGACTTGAGGAGTCAGTCCAGGGGATGGGTCTGTTTAGGGAAAATCTGAGCCATGCCCAGATAAGAGGACTCAGCTGTTGATGCTTCCTGATGAGCCAGTACTGTTATACAATCCCACACCCTGATTCTGCTGTAGTCTCTGCTGTTCATTAATGTGCCCATTCACTCATGCATGCATGCATTTAGTCAGTCAATGAATACTTATTTGGTGCCTAGTATATTCCAAACAGCATATTATACTCTAGAGATATAATGCTGAGCAAATGAAAATACGATTCTTGCTTTCATAGAGCTTATTAACCAATGACTTGCAAGTAAATAAGGAATTTCAACTTTGTAAGTGCCACAGTGGAGAAATTGATGGTGCTCTACAAGGGCCTAAAACAGAAAGGGAAGATTGACCTGATCAGGAGATCAGGGGTAATTTCCCTGATGCTTGACTTGTGATTGGGCGGATGAACTGTTAGGTAGATCAAAGGAGGGGGAAGAGTGACGCAGGCAGAGGCAACAGCAGTCACAAGAGCTGAGTGCATTGTGCTGGGGACTAGGGACTGAAGGAGGGTCAGTGATGCTGGAGCACAGCATGGAGACCCTGGCACAAGACATGGCGGTAGGACATGTAGAGTTTGGCCACACTCAATAAGGAATTTCAATTTTGTCCTAAGAATCATGAAAAGTTTTTTGGGCTGACACATGATCGTACTGATTTTTTTAAAAGTCCCTCTGGCTGCAGGATGAAAAAAAAGAAAGGACAGAAGCAGTATGAAAGAAGAGATACCAGTTTGGGGTCTTTTCCAGTCCAAGCAAAAGATGATTTGGGTTGGTGAAGTGTGGAGCTGAAGGTGGAAATGAAGAAAAAAGTAAATGCTTTGAGAGATAAAAGCAAGGGTTGGATATATGGAGTGACGGGTTGTCAAAATGACCTCTAGATTTGTGGTCTGATTTCCTGGAAAGATAGCTGGCCAAACCACAGTCTACCTTGTGGTCATGATCTGTGTTCACCACCACATCTCAGCTTGCCTGACCCTTTTTCAACCTGTCTCTGCTCAGTTCCTTGCCTTCAACCTCAACAATGAACTCATTGGTCTCATTCTCAACTCACTGGACCAGGTGTTCTTGTGATGCTCTTTAGTGATTCACCTGGCTGCACATACCACGATGTCTGCAAGCCTCTTGCTTGGGTTCTGTGAGCATCTCTCATCACCATCTCTCCTCTCCCACCTCAACTTCAACTGACCAGATCTCTCTAGCTTGAGTTGCTCTACATCTGCCCCCTACCCATCTCGGGCTATGACAGGGGGAAAGATGCTCATTCCTGGCTACTTGCAAAGCCTTATCCCTGGTAGATAATATTGTGCTTTCAGGACTGGGCACAAAAATGAGTTCCCTCTCACTTATATAGTAATGGAGGAATCAGTAATGACACTATTTATTGAACACTGTTTACTGAATTTATGTACTGTGCATAGTTTAAACATTTTTAACTTCACAATAATGCCATGAGGAAAATATTATTATTCCTGTTTACAGATGATGAAACTGAGGCACAGATAAGTGATTAGTCCAAGATCACATGGCTAATAAAGGAAAAAGTGAGTTTCAGCCCAGGCAGTCTGAATCTGAAGCTGTTTCTCTTAGTCACTGTCCTCTACTGCCTGGGACAGGTTCCACTATGCCTGACACATGTGCTCAGGCACTCCCATACTCTCAAGACTGGCTATGGATCTTAACACCTCTGGGTCCAGTCATATTACCATAGTTATAAAATCAGAATCATCAAGTGACTCCCTGAAATAAAGCCTTTCATGTGCAGAATCAAAAGTTGAGAGTCATCTGTTTCTAATTAATTTCTACTGTCCTCGGATATCAGCCTTTGCTATGGATATCTCTAACTTTCTTTGGAAAACTCGATCTCAGTAGTAAGGGGGCTATGAAATAATGTGAAGCTGTTTGTTCCTCACACTAAATAACCTCACACAGTTGCACATTTTAGTTGGCTTATCTATTTATTGACTGACTCCCTCTCACCCTCACCTCTAAGTTTTCACATCTCAAGGCTACCACCCGTTGTATTTCTCAAAACTTCCTTCCCTCGTGGAATTCATTGATATTAATGTGTTGTTCCCAATTGGAAAAAATTAAGAGATTTTCCAGGAAGAAACATACTACTCTGAATAAGAGGACAGCTGCCTTCTTTGTTGTACTTTGTATTCTGTATAATAAATCATATCAAATTGGGGTAGTTCTCCTCCACTCCAACAGTAAAAAATGCATAAGTTTGAGGACATCTAGTCATTTTGCATATTAGGTTATTTTGTTTTAGGATTTTTTTTTCTTTTTTATTATACTTTAAGTTCTAGGGTACATGTGCACAATGTGCAGGTTTGTTACATATGTATACGTGTGCCATGTTGGTGTGCTGCACCCATTAGCTCGTCATTTACATTACATATATCTCCTAATGCTATCCCTCCCCCCTCCCCCCATCCCAGTGTGTGATGTTCCCCTTCCTGTGTCCAAGTGTTTTCATTGTTCAATTCCCACCTATAAGTGAGAAAATGCAGTGTTTGGTTTTCTGTTCTTGCGATAGTTTGCTAAGAATAACGGTTTCCAGCTGCATCCATGTCTCTACAAAGGACATGAACTCATCCTATTTTATGGCTGCATAGTATTACATGGTGTATATGTGCCACATTTTCTTAATCCAGTCTATCATTGATGGACATTTGGGTTGGTTCCAAGTCTTTGCTATTGTGAATAGTGCCACAATAAACATACGTGTGCATGTGTCTTTATAGCAGCATGATTTATAATCCTTTGAGTATATACCCAGTAATGGGGTGGCTGGGTCAAATGGTATTTCTAGTTCTAGATCCTTGAGGAATCGCCACACTGTCTTGCACAATGGTTGAACTAGTTTACAGTCCCACCAACAGTGTAAAAGTGTTCCTATTTCTCCACATCCTCTCCAGCACCTGTTGTTTCCTGACTTTTTAATGATCACCATTCTAACTGGTGTGAGATGGTATCTCATTGTGGTTTTGATTTGCATTTCTCTGATGGCTAGTGATGATGAGCATTTTTTCATGTGTCTATTGGCTGCATACATGTCTTCTTTTGAGAAGTGTCTGTTCATATCCTTTG
>NW_016813906.1:1826184-1891763 GCF_001698545.2 Rhinopithecus bieti | reverse complement strand
TAATTTTTTTTTTTTTTTAGTAGAGACAGAGTTTCACCATGTTAGCCAGGATGGTCTCAATCTCCTGACCTCGTGATCTGCCCGCCTCGGCCTCCCAAAGTGCTGGGATTACAGGCAACTGTTCTCATTTTTAAGAGGTGCATTCAGAAATATTTAGAGTGAAATGTCATGATGTCTGCAACTTACTTTCAAATGATTCAGTAAATATATGTGTATGTCTAAATAGGTGTGTGTTTAAAAGTTATTACAAAGTTCATCTGGTCTTGCATTTTTCTTGCACTCTTCCACCATGAGTTCATATCCAAGATAAGGATGGCTTCTTTAACCAGGGTTCCAGGATGAAAAAACCCATGAATGGATCCATAGTTGATCTTCAGCTTGGAGCAGAGCTGCAGCCAACCTGCAGCCCTTGTGTAATGGGAATGTGAAAGAAATGCCTTACATTATAGTCCACTGTTATCCCATAATGTTAACATGGTAGGAGGGGGGTTGTTACGCAGAAATGGCTAACTAGCACAGAAGATAATAACAGTACTACCTTGCAGTGTTCTTGTGTGGATCAAATAACATCCAAAAGGCAGATAGCATGGCATTTGACATAGAATAGATGCCTAGAAACTGTAACTGTTGTTATAAACAGGTATTAGTTTCATTGCCCTTCTCAGACAAGCTCTGTTTCTCTAGAGTCATCCACACCCATGCCAAGGACACTGAGCCACCATGTTGCTGATGCTTGCCTTGAGCCTCTAACACGCTGATGCCAATTCACTATAGATCTCCCCCAACACTTTGTGCAGTCTCTTCTCTCTGCCACTGCCCCTGTGTGCTATCATAATCTGTCTTTGGATCATCTGTGTTTCATACTTCTGCAAATGCATGCACAGTGGCCAACCCCACCTAGGGGGTGGCACTGACCGACCTGTCACCTCTGTTACCCTTGGCACCCACTTTCTTAGCTGATTCCAGCTGGTGCTTCATTACTGCCTCACTCCAGATTTCCAGATATCATTGGTCTTCATCATGAAAAGAAATACAGTTTCTTTTTTGCTGTGCTGTTTTGTTGAGGGGGGTGGTGGGCATAAACTCTCCCCACAGAGAGGGGAGGACTCATGCTCCTAGAACAGTAAGTCCTCACTTAACATTGTCAATAGAGTCTCAGAAATTTCAAGCAAAACAATGTACAGCGGGTCTTCAAATAAAGTTATTTCCTTCAACATTGGTTTACTATATGCCAATGAGAAAAAATAAATGGTTTCCTTATATGTCATTTCACTTCAGGTCGCAGTTTCCAGGAACCTATCAATGATGTTAGGTGAGGACTGGCTATAGTTTAATTATTTTCAGTTTTCCTATGGCTTGGATTCATGAGTGCCCCCAGGTGACCAGGGCAGTGAGGATTTAGTAGAGCTTTTTATTGCCCCAAAACTACTGTCCTTCACCAAATAAAGAGATGAAGGCTAAGTTGGGCCACTCCTCCTAGATTTATTCCCCATGCATGTGTGTATATGTGTGTGCTTGTATGCATGAGTGCCTGCCTGAGATGGGGGTGTTTCTCACAAAGCCCCACTGTCCTTTTCTGTAATCTGGCATCTGTCAGAACCAGCCCTTCACAAGTCTCCCAGGCATGGTCTCCGAAATCTGAATCTCAATGCTGGGAAGGATTTAGTTCATTGCCATTCCAGCCACAGTCTCCCCTAATCAAGCTTAGTTTTCACATTCTATGTTATAAATTAATTTTCACAATAAATTGCATTGAAATATTAAGGGATTCAGGTGGACTAGAATCTCCAGATCAGGGACCCTAGAATTAAATATCTGATTCCCCTCTACCTATCTCCACTCCTAGCTTTGCTGCCAGGTGGCCAAGTTGGCTCAGATGAGCCTCCTGACTTCTCAGGCCTTTAGCCTCTATCACTTGATCAAGTGTAACCTTGAAGTAGGAGTCTAACCTGTAGGTAGCCAGGAGTCTGGAGTCTAACTTGTATGTAGCAAGGTACATACAGCCTATGGGCCAACTCTGGCCTGCCACTTGTTTCCATAAGTAAAGTTTTATTGGAATATAGACACACCCATTCGGTTATGCATTGTCTATGGATGCATTCTCAGTTGTGACAGAGAATGACTGGCTGGAAAAATCTAAAATATTTACTACCTGGTTTAAAGAAAAGGCTGGCTTACCTTTAGGTTAGGTGATGGATAAGGTCTCCTCAAGTTGTAATACCCTCATTTTCTAATTCTTGTGTCATAGCCAGGTGCATTAAAATTTACAATTTTTAGGGAAAGTTATCTGAAAAAAATCCATCCTGCCCAGGATTTTGAAATGATTGCTGCTGCAGCATTTCTGCCAAAAACATGACTTATCAGACTGAGACCAGGAGCTGGGCTAGAGGGGAAAGGATCCTTCAGAAGTGAGAGAAGCTTGAGATGGCTGCAGTTTCTTTTTAGCTTTTCAAGTAGACTTTGTGTTTGATAGTGTTCGTGTGTGTGTGTGTGTCTGTTTGAAAGAACCACATATTCGGTTCCTTTCACATTAATAGACGGCACATGGTTCCTTCAAGAGGGAAAATATCTTTCAGAAACAGCATAATTTGCTCTAGTGGATAACAAATAGTTGGAAGTCTTCTCAGCGAGCAACCATTGTATCTGGTTTCAAATTCCTTTTTCAAGCCAAAGAAAATGATGATGATCTCTAAGCCATAGCTGTTTTTTGACACAGACCTGAACTCAGAATTCTAAACAGTACTATGCAGAATTGGATTACATTTCATCTCCCTCACCCATCCATCTTCCCCTTTCCTGCTCATTTGCTGTGGCTGCAAAAGTATTGAGTGCTCCAGGACAGATTTGGTTTTCCAAACCATGCAAGTCATTATGAATGGCCTTGTGTCCAGGTAAAGGTTAAGGAGGTCTTTTGTTGTTCTAGTTTAACTTGTCCCTGCCACTGCAGCCTAATCATTCCACATAATAACAGACCTGATACACAGGCCCAAGTCAAAGTCGCAAGTCAATAAATCCATTCCTTCCTCCCTTTCAGGCAAAGTGTTGAATAGTACCGAGTGTGCAGTGTCACCAGATCCTGTAGTCTATCACATCAAGGTCGTCTGGTATACAGCACTGAAAAAAACAACTTGCCTTCTTTTCAGTGCCTTGCACATTTGAAAGAGAAGCATTGCTGTCCAACACACAAGGGTGAATGAGGAGTTGAGAGGGAAAGATTTACCACCCTGCTTTAGGGAATGATGGAGCCATTGAAATTGAGGAACACAGGTCCTAGACATCAGCTACCTATGTTGCCCATCCCTTCATTTTGCAAGTAAGGAAACTGATGTCAGAAGAGGGGAAGGGATTTGTTCAAGAACACGTTGCCTCCTAGGGCTAGAACCAGAACATAGGTCTCCTGACTCCCAGTACAGTGAATACTCTCCACTTTGAAAGGGGAAGATGGGGAATGCAAAGGGAGAAGAAGAACAGGAAATCTCTCCCTTCCTAAAAAGGAAACACTAGCCAATTCTACACCCTCCTTACCAGAGTCTATTCTCTGCACTCAGATAACGTCCTATGTGTAGGTAAATTGTGTGAGGTCACATTCTCACTTAATTTCTATAGGAAAAATATCCGAAACTTCCAAACTTCTAGAAACCTCAATTTTCTCATCTGTAAAATGGAGATTATAACAATGTCTGTTTCAAAGGGTTGTAGTGAGGCTGAGACATGTTGAACGGTACCTGACACATGGTATTGGCTCAGCAAGTGCCAGCTCTTGTTGTCATCATTGTTGTCACCAGGACGAGGACAGCTGCTGCCTGCTAATGCGCAGGCAGCGGCCCCATCAGCCCCTCGCTTCCTGCATCACGCATGCAGTCTCTTGGCTGCTCTCAGTGGGACAAAGTGTGGCTCACCAAACTATCGTTCCACCTCTGGTGTGAAAATAAAACCTGCTGATAGAGGATCCTTGGAAGTATGCAACCCTGAGTTACAGTTTGTTTACTTTACTAAGGGACTTTCAGCTCCTCCAGGTTCATAAATTCCTTGTGGTGAAGGGGGGAGGGATTATAAATTAACTTGAATAATAGGGCTACATTTGTATACCTTCCAAAGGTTTAAATAGCTCCAAAAGGAGAAAAAAAAATCCCACTGCTCATCTGCTGTCTCTGTTTTTTCCCTTAATTAGCAGTTGGATTAGGTACACTTGGAGGGGAGGAATTAAAGGCACCAGAGAGAAACCTGAGCCACATGTCAAGAATTTTTCTGCCCAGGGACCTTAAAAACCATCTTTCCACCATATCTGTAAGATGGATATGATAGCTTGGGCCTGATGTCCTAGCTTCTACCCAATACCTGTTTTTTGTTGTTGTTGTTTGTTTGTTTGTTTTTGGCAAAGCCTGGGATTATTTGGCATAATCCCACCTACTATTGTAAAGAGTAAGTGCAGGAGACACAGAGGTCAGGTATAGAGAACTGGGGCTCCTCTGAGGAACTACAAACGTATTTAAAACCTGCCTAGCACACTACCAGGTGCAGAGTAAGCATTCTGTAAAAACTTCTCCTTTCTTCATAAACCTCTTCTTTGCCTCTTCTTCACAACTCTGAAAGCCACACCCTAGAGAAGAATGCTTTCAATCAAGGCAAAGAACAACCCTTATGAGTCAGATGTGGGGTAAAAATGAGTACAAAGGTCTGGCTTCTATGCATTGACCCTGAACCTGTCTGAATTAAAGAAGATATTTATTCTCATGACATTCTGAAATACTGCGAGGATGCATGGAATAATGTCCATAAATATTGCCTAATGTCAAATAGCAAAACCCTCTTTGCTTGTCTAGGCTAGAAATGGCTGCGTAAGTGTTCTCATTGGTACAGTACCATTTTTGTAAACAATACTGTGCAGGCTCAATAAGTTATAAAGAGCCTCATGAGCCTTGCCCCCTCAATATGAACATCCCCTTTCATTCTTCTTCCCTTTTCATGTTTAAGTTTGATCCTAAATTCAAAACTTGTACTAAAATAAAAGTGATCACTTTTAAGTATGACTTTTATTGCTTAAGTTTTAAAGACTAAATCCTACTTAAGAATAAATAAGAATTTCAAAGAAAATCCAAATTATCATCAACTGTTCCTACTAAATAATCCCATAGATTTTTGTGAAAACCTGAATATCTCAGAGACATGTGTGATATATAGAATATCTCATGTAGGTCAGTAGAAGACACGGGAAGGGAAAAAGGAAAAACGTACATCTTCAAGTGCTAGTAGTGCAATACTAGGGAAATACACTGTATTTTTTAGCCAATGAGATCAGCCCATGTACTGACATCTGATACTTCCTCCAAATAAATCAGTCACGAAGAGAAGCTTAATTAAATTAGCAAGTATGACACCTGAACCACCTTAAAAAAAATGTTAGGAGTGGCTGGCCACAGTGCCTCGTGCCTGTAATCCCAGCACTTTGGGAGGCTGAGGCGGGCAAATCATTTGAGACCAATAGTTTGAGACCAGCCTGGCCACCTGGCCAGGCGAAACCTTGTCTCTAGAAAAAACACAAAAATAAGCCAGGTGTGGTAGTGTGTACCTGTAGTCCCAGCTACTCAGGAGACTGAGACAGGAGAATTGCTTGAACCCGGTAGACGGAAGTTGCAGTGAACCGAGATCGTACCACTGCACTTCACCTAGGCGACAGACCGAGACCCATTCTCAAAAAAAAAAACGAAAAGAAAATTGTTAGGCGCTACCCTGGAATCTGAACACTCAAGACAACTTCCCAGAAAGCTCATTCCCAACCATTTTAGAAAGAGTAGCTAAGAAAAGAGTTGTCCATGCTACTGACAATACCCCACAAGAAATTTTTGGCATTCTGATACCTAATACATTTTTAGAAACAAGAAGCTTCACTTTTTCCTAATCCACTGGCAACTTTCATCTGCACAAGCATTTATCCAAGTGTTTTGTTTTGTTCTGTTTCATGTATTCTTTATATGCACAGCATTGAAATAGGCCCCAAAGTGTATGTGTGTGGGGAAAGGATGTAAACTCAGTGTTGAGAGTACAGTCCTATAACCACAGAAGGTATTGTTCTGGAAAGAAAAGAACTTGTCTTTACCAAGAGAAAGGTTCTTAAAACATATAATATATAAACAAAGAAACCAAGAAATCAAGGCAACAATTATGAATGCAGTGATTATTTCAGTGTGCGTTTTGTATGCACAGTGCAGTGTCTGAATGAAGTTTCTAAAACAGCGTAGATTAATGGCTAAGATTTTAGCCTCAGGGGCTGGACCACCAGGTCTGCATTCCAGCTCCACAGCTTACTAATTTGGTTCTGTTGGGTGAGTTCATTAAACTCTTTGTGCCTCAGTTTCCTCATCTATAAAATGAGTATAATAACAATGCCTACCTCATAAAATCATTATGAATACTCAAGTTAATACAAATAAAGAACCCATACTAATGCAAGCCTGAGAGTAAGAACTCAGTAAATGTGTGCTAGTATCCATCCTTACATCATCCCTATGATGAAGGCTGTAGAATTGGTGAAGGACTGAGACACAAAAGTTTCAGTAACCTGTCAGGCCCAGTGTCATCTCTGCTCAAGCAGCTGCTGTCTTCTGCCCTAAAACACTCCTTCAGGTTTCCATCCCTCTCTGTCCCCTACCTGCTATTGCTTAAACACCTCCTCAAAATTCAATTCAGATACCCATTCCAAAGAAAATTATCTGACTGCTCTACCTACACTCTACTTACCCCAACTTATAGCATTAAGGTAAGTGCTTCTGTCTTGGGCAATACCATAGTACCTACTATCTTCCACTGAAGATGTCCCCTTACTGTCTCTTCCTCCCACTGGGATATAAGCTCTTTGGCATTGATAGCTCCTAGCATAATGCTTTGCACACAGTAGGCATTTAATAAATCTTTGCTGAACGAATAACAAATAAGGTGGGGAATCACGAAAGTAGATCTCAGCCAGCCCTATTAGTCCCTAAAGAACTCAAAGATTTTTCCTCTTCATGGTTTCTGTTCTGAGGGGAATTTTCTTCAGCCATAGTGGAAAAATGTTAGCCCAGGACCATACAGCAAAATGCTGTAAATGTTCAGTGGAGAGGGCCCAAGGTGGACAGTGCAGTCAAGGAGCATTTCATAGACAACTCAAGCTTATCCCTGAAATTCGGGTGGAATTAACATAGGCAGAAGAGTGAGAAAAGCCTTTCACACACGAAAGGTGGGAAAGCGCAAGGCATCATAAAAGGATTGCAGCAGCACAAAAACAAGACTACATAGACCTTTGGATCCTAGACTCAGGAATCCCATTCCCCTCTGGCACCATCCTCCAATATCTTAAGAAGCATCGCTCTATGGATTACGTAGAATCACCAGGGATATTTTCAACCATCAGTTTCATTAGAAAGAAAGGCTGGTCCGAGAGATAGGATCAGACAGTCTGGATTTGAACTCTAGTTTCAGCCGCTGAATAGCTCTATGGTATTATGGTATTAGAGAATCCTATCAGCCTTAGATATGGACACCTATGAGACAAGCATATACTATTGCTTACAAGGTTATTAAGAGGATTCAAAATAACATCAAGTTGTTAACCCACAACAGGTGTTCAATAAATGTTAGCTGTCAATCTTAGCCTCACACCTTACATCTGCACCCATACCCACGCTTTGGGTATAACTAGAGTTCACATCACAGTCTCAATCTTCTCTGTGAATCCACACCCTCTTCCACACCTCTATGAACTCTCTCCAGCAAGAGTGTTGATGGTGTCATGTTGTTCTTTCCCCAACACGTTCTGGTCATCGCCAGACCAAAAGATTATCTGATGAAGAGTAAGTTCTCATTAAACCATGGGAAAAAAGAAAAGGCAAGCACCCCCTCCCTATAACCACCTCCTAATAGAATGATCAGGAACAGGCAGCAAAATCAATACCAAGCCCCTCTCTGTCACCATTTCACGAGGCAGCTTTGTATGCTTGTATCTTGCACCACTCGCCAGCAAACAAAATGGAGTGCTGTAGTTAATTGAAAAACAGCTCTGCCCTGCCTGCCATAATTGACATTAAGTACTGTTTGAGGTAGGAAATCAGCCATTTCCAATTGATATTAAACGGGAAATCATTTAACATCAATGGATATAAACCAGGCGCAATTGTGCTGAATTAGGGAGAAACGCGTTGGCTCGTGTTAAAAAATGTTTCTGTGAAGTGGGATTTTTCAGAGTAAGTGAATATTAAGTCTGCTTAATACCTGCATTAGGAAAGAGAAGAAACCACTTCTCAGTCTCCCCTCAGGCTTAGAAGAAAGCTGCCAAATGCTCTTTTGGAAGAAGCCATGTTCTAAGGTGGTCTTGTCTTTGAAAAACAAAGTAGAAAGAAGGTATAATCTGGGAGAGCAGATGAAAGGACAGAGAATCTCCGGCAAGTTTATCCAGCATCATCCACCATGCTGCTGAGGGAGAAGTTGGGCTCATGTGAAGAGTGAAGAGGCATAAACAAGGAATCTCTTGGTCTCCCTCTGAGAAGTCACAATGGGACCACGCCCCTGATAGAAGGGAAATAAATAAGGACAAGATATGCATAGGGAAAGATAAGCCATCAGTCTCCCCTCTTATCCGAGTCCATTTCCATAACATGCATTGAGATATTTTGACAGCCGATGACTTCTCCTCAGCCTGTGATATAACGGTGCTGAATGTCGTAATCAAAGCAGTGCAAACGCTTGTTCCTGTAGGCATGGCTATCTTATCAATTAGGGCTCCATTATTCTCCAAAGTCTCCATTATTCTCCAAAGAGATAATAAACCAGTTCTGACTTCTGATCCTCCATTTGTTCCACAAGAACAAGGAAGAGAGAGGAAAAAGAAGAGGGATGTAAGTGAAGAATACAAGTGGAAAGAGAAGATGAGAGCCTTATGGACTGGAGAGATACAAATGAACTGTCTGTGGGAAGAAGGAGGCACAAAGCCACAGTGGTAGCTTCACAGGGAATCTACTGATCCATTTTACAGATGAGGAAACTAAGGTTCAAAGAGGTTCTGTGACATGCCCCAGGCCACACAGCTACTTAGTGTAAGAGCCCGGTCTAGAGCTCCCCTGATTCACTGCCCAGTTTTAGCACCTGATACCACCTCTAAAGAAATAATGAGCAAAGAAAGAGATAAGGAAAAGAGGAAAAACAGTAAAGAATGGAAGAAAGAGTGTCTTAGGAGTTAAAAGCTAGATGGTCAGCATACAATTTCTATTTTAGGAGCACATTGAAAACATCATACCAATATCCGAGTTGACACCCCACATGTGGTTTGCAGAATCCAGCAAACAACTTGTCAGCCCTGCGAGTTTTCTGTCTGGAATAGTGGCAGTTGTAGATATAGACCTCTGAGGGTCTTCGGTCTCGTTACCTGATTTCCACAGCTAGGCCTTCCCATCTGCAGTGTTTCTGTGGCTAAAACAACCAGTCAGGTTTTATCCCAAGGAGAACTCTTAATCATGAATTCTGAGACAATCTCTGAGACCTTGTCCTTTTAAGTGGGTTTTTGTATGGAAATGAAATTTGTCCCTTATAGCTCCTTGGATAAAGAAGTTAAATGAGCGTTTATAGAAATTATATGTCCCACAAACATCTTTTCTAACAGACAAGCTATCTAGCTTGGTCCATGTGTGGTGAGCAATGAAGGTTAGACTAAGAGTGGAGTGTAAGAAAACCTTCTTCATAGTCTGTCCCCTTTCTCAAGACCTAAAGTTAACTCTTTTATAATGCTGTACCCTAAAAATGGAGCGTCAGATAAAAGCCTGCCTGCAGAAAAGTCCCCCAAGGGAGGCAGGAAATCAGGAGGGTGCTTCTACCTTGTCCTCAGGATACAATCGGGATGTCTATACCAGGGCTTGGACTGTGTTGAGGGGTGAGGAAACTTTTAGTTTTTATTCTCTAGGCTTTCTCTCCTCCAGTCAATGGCCTTCCCTTTTTTCACAACTGCATGCAAAAAGTCTTTGACTCCTGGTTCCCTCACCACCCTTCACTTACATGCAACAATTATGTGGCTACAACAACGGCCAGAATATCCTTGGGCACACTATGACCCCCTGGGTTAGAAAGGAAACACTGAGCAAGTGGGACAATGGCTATTTCACGGGCTTTGTCAAATAGCCTGCATTTGTGAGGTCAAGGCTAATGTATTTATTCATTTATTCATTAAGTCAATCAACAAGTTAGCCTTGCGTGTATACTCTGGGTGAGATACCACACCAGCCAGAGTATCCAGAGATGGACAAAACACATTCCCTGCTCTCAAAGAGTTTGCCATCTTAGAGAATCCATTGCATCTTACTCTTTGCCCAGCAACTACACCTAGAAACAAATGCTCATATTGATAAAGCTGCCTCATTCTCTGCTCTAGCCTTATTTCAATTCCTAGAAGGCTGATAATCCTTTCTGTCACAGGGTCATTTTCTCTTTCTGGGATGTTTTCCCCCTGCAACCTTCTCCTTCACCTGTTAGCTCCTATTCAGGCTTCAGATCTTGACCAAAACACCACTTCTCAGGAAAACCTTGTTTCCACATCCAGCCTGGGTCAGTTTTCTTTGTTCTATCTCTCTTTTCCTTTTCAGTTTGTGATTAGATTTCCATTATTTTATGTTTATCTCTGTCCCCCTGCTGGACAGTGAACTTGGAAGAATAAGGATGGTGGTTGTTTTTGCTCAACATTGACTCTTCATGCCAGCAGAGAGCCTGGAACATAGTGGGCACTCAGGAAATACTGGTTGTTGAATGAATCAAAAGGAAGTAACAGAACACTTCTGTCAATACAGCCTACATCCTAGTTCTTCATACTAAATGACCAGGTTGAAACTACTACTTATATAATTACATTGAAAACTTTACTCGAATATACATATATTCTAAGAGTCAGTGTGGAGGCTTAAAAGAACAGACTCTTCCCTCTCACCCTATACAAAAATCAACTCAAAATGGATCAAAGACCTAAATGTAAGACCTAAAACTTGTAGAACAAAACACAGGGGAAACACTTCAGGACATTGGTCTGAGAAAAGATTTTATAAATAAGGCCTCAAAAGTACAGGAAGCAAAAGAAAATAAAACAAATGGGTTTATATCAGACTACAAAGCTTCTGAACAGCAAAAGAAATAATCAAGAGTGAAAAGACAACCTATGGAATGAGAGAAAATATTTGTAAACCACTTATACAACAGGGGATTAATATCTAGAATATACAAGGAACGTAAACATCTCAACAGCAAAAAAATAAAATAAATAAAATAAAATAAATAAAACTCAATTTTAAGCTGGGAAAATGATATGAACAGACATTTCTCAAAAGAAGAGATACAAATGACCAAAAAGTATACAAAAAAGTGCCCGACATCACTAATCATCAGGGAAATGCAAATCGAAACCACCATGAGTTATCATCTCACCTCAGTTAGGATGCTTATTATTGAAAATACAAAAAATGACAAATACTGATGAGAATGCAGAGAAAAGAAAACTCTTATACACCGTTGGTGGGCAAACTAGTACAGCCATTTTGAAGAACAATATGGAGGTTCCTCAAAAAACTATAAACAAAGTTACCATTTGATCCAGCAATCTCACTACTGGGAATTTATTCAAAAAAAAAAAAAAAGGAAATTGATATATGGAAGAGACATCTCTACCCCCATGTTTATTACAGCACTATTCACAATAGCCAAGATATGGAATGAACGTAAGAATCCAACAACAGATGAATGGATAAAGAAAAAGTGGTATATATGCACAATGGAATATTAGCCATATAAAAGAATGAAACCCTGTCATTTGTGGCAACGTAGATGAACCTAGAGGACATTGTGTTACATGAAATAAGCGAGGAACAGAAAATCAAACACCACATGTCCTCATTCATGTGTGGAAGATTAAAAAATAAAGTTGATCTCATAGAAGTAAAAATTAGAACAGAGGTTACTAGAGGCCGGGAAGGGTAGGAGGAAGAGAGAGACAGGGAGATATTTGTTAAAGGATACAGAATTATAGCTGGATAAGAGAAATACATTCTAGTGTTCTATATCATTGTAGGATGACTATAGT
Source organism: Rhinopithecus bieti (assembly GCF_001698545.2). NCBI lineage: Eukaryota > Metazoa > Chordata > Mammalia > Primates > Cercopithecidae > Rhinopithecus > Rhinopithecus bieti. The sequence continues at coordinate 1,879,678 of NW_016813906.1, read as the reverse complement.
TAACAATAATATATAGTTTCAAATAGCTAGAAGGACAATTTTGAACATTCCCAATACAAAGAAATGATCAACGTTTGACATGATGGATATGCTAATTTCCCTGATCTGATTACTATACATTATATGTATCAAAACATCACTATGTATCCCATGAATATGTATAATTACTATGTGTCCATTTTAAAAATTAATTCAATTTAAAAAATGGACTATGAAATAAAACTTGGCTATGTTCAATATTCACCTCTGCCAACTGAATAACCCTGGACAAAGGCTTAACCTTTGGCTAAAAAGGCTAAAAATTAGCTCCCCAAAAGGTATTTATATCAAATCCCTTGAACGTGTAAATGTTACCTTACTTGGAAAAAAGGATTTTGCAGATGTGAGTCAGTTAATGATCTTGTGATGAGGATATAATCCTAGGTTAGCCAAGCAAGCCCCAAGTGCAAACACATGCATCTTTATAAACAGATACACAAAAGACAAGACCGTAGAGAGCAAAGTGAGAGACCAGGTGACCGTGAGGCAGAGATTGGAGTGAGGCTGCCACAGTCAAGGAGTGCCAATGGAAATGAGAAGCTGGAAGAGGAAAAGAACAGATTCTCCCCTAGAGCTTCTGTATGAGCACAGCCCTGATGACACTTTGATTTTTGACTTTTAGCTCCTAGAACTGTGAGACAATAAGTTTATCTTGTTTTAAGCCATATAGTTTTTAATAATCTGTTACAGCAGCCACAGGAAACTAGCTCAACCTCTCTAAACCTCAAGTTGCTCATACATAAAATGGAGACTATGATACATACCTTATAAATTGTGAATTTAAATAAATCAAAAAGTGCCCAAAGAATGACTTGACTCCAATGATCATGTCTATTCAAGATGAAAACATTTAGATCCAAAGGGAAATTTCTGTCAAGCACTGGGCAGTTAGGTCTTTACCACACTTTTCTATAGCCTGAAAATAAATGTTCCAGGCACACAGTGACTCTTTTTCACTTGTGACTCAAACAGCCTAGTGTCACTTCACCCTGCCATAATATTGTCAGGAAAGCCATGCACAGGCCATTTGAAAGGGATGATCAGAGTCTCCCTCTTAGTATCCCAAAAACCCATTTCAGCACCTGTCATATGACAGATGCTCAGTGAATGCTTGATGAGTGAGTGAGCTCTCGAGTCATTACAGTTTGGACAAGTTTACCCACTAAGTAAAAGAAAGAGGGAAAGGGGTTTCAGAAAGAATGATAAATACAATTTATCCATATATGAGTAGCCAGCCTCATCATTGAATCATCAAACTGAAGATGATGATGGTGACACTGCATAGACTATTCTTGCCCAGCATGCCATTGATTCCTGTCAACATCAAGATGACCCTAGTATGATCGGATAAGGGTTATTCTCCTTACATATGTCTGCATTTCCACATGCTTTTATATTTAGCAAGAAATATCTCTTAATTATTCCTGGATGACTTTGTATTACACATACTTAGAATGTTAACAGGATCTGTTTTTATTTTGTTTTTAACTTGAAACAAGGGCATAATGGGAGTAGGTCTATATAGGCTAAAATCAAAGAGGTTAGTTTCATTCTGAGAGGGATGTTCATTCAAAGGATTAATGTAAGTTAAACTCAAAGTTAGTTTTATGACTCACGTCCATTTTCACATTTTCTGCTAGCATGATCTCCATTTCTAAGCAATAGCTGAGCTGTCTGTATGTGGAGGCAGGTTACTTTCTTTTGATAGTTTTTTCCAGCCTATTTAAACTTTTTGAAGTGATAACTTTGGGAATTATAGCTACTAGCATAATATTAATGATAATTCTATTTTAAACACATAAGAGATATTTTATGCCTGTATGGATCACTAAGACCAGAGCCAACATAGTAAGACCAAAACTTTTCATGAATCTGTCTCTTTGCTAGAAGAGAGGTTGTTTTCTTGCTTTTTCACTTAAGGGTAAATAATAGTTGCCAGCTGATTTGAAGCTGAATCAGCACGCATAATCCCAGACAGGGAGATGGAGATGCTTTAATTTAAGTTTCTAGAAAATCTCAAGCTATACTTCAGGAGTTGCTGTCTTACAGACCCAGAATCACATGGTTCTTAAAGTTTCTTATTCCATTAAAAAGATACATGGGAAATGTAGAGGAACCCACAAAACATACTAAAGCACATTAGTTGGATATAATGCTCATTATTTTACTCCAGGGAAGAGTTCAACCCTTTTCAAGGTCATATGTACATTTACTCATTCTACACGTGTTTATTCAGAGTCAGTTATGTGCCAGCATGAACAGAAGACACTTTGGTGAATAAGACCTTTATGCTTACTGAGCTTATATCCTAACAAAGAATATGGACCATAAACAAAATGAATCAATGAATTAATAAGAAACTATCCGAAAATAATAAATAATAATAATAAATATAAGAAATAATAGTAATGGTGGGGCGGAGTGGCTCATGCCTGTAATCCCAGCACTTTGGGAGGCCAAGGCAAGTGGATCATGTGAGGTCGGGAGTTCAAGACCAGCCTGACCAACATGGTGAAACCCAGTCTCTGCTAAAAATACAAAATTAGCCGGGCGTGGTGGCGCATGCCTGTAATCCCAGCTACTCGGGAGGCTGAGACAGGAGAATTGCTTGAGCCTGAGAGGCGGAGGTTTCAGTGAGCCGAAATCACACCATTGTACTTCAGCCTGGGCAACAAGAGCAAAACTCCGTCTCAAAAAAAAAGAGAAAGAAATAATAGTAATAAATGCTATGATGAGAATAAAATTGGACGCAGTGATAGAAGTGAATGGGAAATGGTTATTTGTTGGGTTGTCTGGGAAGGCCTCTCTGAGGGGCTGGCGTTTAAGCTGAACTCTTACACCCTCCCCGCCAACCTTTCCCTAAATAAAAAAGATAACACAGTTGAAATAGAAGAAAGGAGGAATGAGTTACAATGTCAGAAAAGAGGAAGCTGAGATCCAGCATCTGAGTGAAACATTCTAAAAGCTTCATTTGAAAAATCACAGTGATAGGAAAAAGGTCATGCTTACAATACTCTCACTTAACAAACAATGGAAAGCTTCCCTCTGCCCTCCCATCCTTGGAGGACTGTGTGTAGCCAGAGGTCCATCTATTTCTTGTGCCTTCATGCCTTTCATGCTAGACCCTATATTATAACTCCAAGAGGACATCAACTGTGAGACACAAGCCAACTAAGAGATGTGAAAACATTATACTATACATGTTTTTAAATCTATGAAATAGAGTAATTCTGGCGTGTTCATTGCCTTCAGACTAAGTTTATATTTATTTCCTACTAGAAATCTCAGTACACTCCACAACTTTACTCAATTGACTTGGTTTCATTTTCCCAGTTTCTGCCACACTTTCTAAAAGTCCTTTAAGCTGCCATCATAATTCATGCAATGCCCACTGGGCAATATTTCAGGAGGAATGGGACTCTTCCACACTTACTAAGTTGCCTTAGTTCTGAACTCTTCTCTTGAACCATATCTCCCACCCAATTCCACCCTGTTCTTAACTCTCCCTTGCATTCGGTGGTTATTCTCTCACTGATCTTTTGACTTGAAAGCACTGTTTCCCAAATCCTCTCAACCCCTAGTGGTACCTGGTATGCTCACTGAGATCTTTTTATCTGCTAAACCAACCAAGTTGATCCAAGCCCCTCCTGGTGAAGGTCCTCCATGGGCAACTCTCTGCATCAGACTTGTTCAGGATACAAGAGAAAGGAGTTAGGTTCTTGTTTACTTGGAATTATCAACCTCTATACCACTCCTCCTATGAACTGAAACCCTTTTCTATGGATAAAATTACAAGTTCTTTGTTCTGGCTCCAAGGAGAACCCTTAAGCAAAAATCAGTAAAATATGTCCCTTAATTTTTGGGTAATAAAGGGTAAGAAATGCAAGATTTTAATTTAAACAACAGGGAATTTATTCCGACTGGGAACTAAAGGAAGGGTGAATAACGTAGAAACACTTCAGGGGCTTGTTCGATCCAAGGCAGAAAAAGGTGTTAAAATATCAAATAATTATCAACACTTTGTCATTGAATATATTTAGGTACTTAACTTTCACTCTCTGACAAAATAACTAAGGTAGAGAAGGATTTTTGTGAACTTTCCTGAACAAAGTTAGGTCAGTTGATAAAATCATAAAACAAAGACCAGAAAGCATAGAAGACACCAAAGTCTTCTCCATTTGGTCTGAAGGCCAAGTGGAGCCTAGCAGTGAAGGTCAAATGGAGCCTAGAGACGGGACCACTCTCTGTGGCACTGTTTCCCAGTCAGGGCTGAGGAGGCTCAGCTCCTATACAGGCATGTTTGAATGGGTGCTAAAGGGATTGGATTCCTTAGAATATTCTCTGCACAATTTAGGAATGGTTGCTCCTGATACTGAAAAGGAGAAGATGGACATTCCCACAACTGCACATCTGATGAGACTAAAAACGCTAAAGATTGTGCAGTGAATTAGCAGTTCTGTCCTGAGGCACAACTCTGAATGACTGACTGTTGGTCATTTAATGAGACTCCAGTAAAATAAATAATAAGCAGGGAATTTTGACACCTAGAATTTGTAAACATTCCTCTTATTTCTCTAAAAGACATACTGTATATTTAAACATTTTGAGTTAGCAAAATTCTGATGATTTTCATTTTTTATTCCACAGTAAAGAAAGAAGTAGAAGAGACTCATTAAATGAGAGTAACATTGTTGGGAACTGTGGCTGTGATTAGCTCTGCTCAGGGTTGAAGTTAATATTGCTTCTCCCCTGCAGTATTTTTTAATTACACTCCTGATTTTCTATTTGGAGACATCATGGACCTGTTCTAGTAAATTGTCACACAATCACAAGTCAAATATGTGTTAAATATGAGAAAATGCTGCCACTTTTATCTGATTTGTGGTTCATTCATGCACCGTTATCTACTTTTAATTAAATAATATAAGATGCATGTGGTCAGCAGTTTGATTTTTCATTTCCTTACAATGTCAGTAATTCAGCTTGGTTGTTCCCACCTACCCTTAAATTACACATAAAAGATGTAACTCTTGCATGGTACTGATCCAGTATCTGGATAACTTATGCGCCTGCTAAAAATAGCTACTGTCCAACTATACCTGAAAAAAAAAACCCACAAGAATATGCCAAAGAATATAGTCCATCAAAAACACAGTGTGCTTTTTTTAGTAAGAGAGCAGCAGCAGGCTTCATTGTCTGATTTTCTTGTTTCATCCCTTTTCCCAGTGTCATATCCCTTGTTGATTTATAGTCTACTAAGTTCATTAAAGATCCAGCTTCACTCCCATGGAATTGCCTAAGGCACTGGAAGAAAGAACTTGACTTGCAGGTTGCTGTGGACTTAGACTCTTTACTACTTCATTAAGGCTGTTCTGCCACTGGACAGCTTGCGTATGGCTGTGCCATAGATGCCACTTGCTTCTTCCTCGGCCTCCTACCCCCACCTTCATCACAGGCTTTTAAAGTACAAAGACAGATGAAAGACAGAGGAATGAGGAAATAAAACCTAAAATCTTTCCAATCCCTAGTATTGTTCTTACTGCTATTATTATTGTCATCAAATGTAGCAGATTTATTCCTCTGTCCTATTTGATAAGACACTGTTCTAACTGTATTTTTTTTTTCAGTGTAGACCTAAATTAGGAACTCTTCACAGAAACTCTTGTATGTAAAGTAAGGCATAGAGTTTTTCTTGAATAAATACATAGCCTCACTCTTGAGGAAACGGGTAGTCTCTTTGGGTATTTATTTTTCTGTGATATTCTTGAAATTATCTCAAAGAAGTTTTCAGGATGAGGCAGGTCTATTTGTAATCCAAAGGAGAATAAAAGAGATTAGCTAAATGATAATAACAAGGAGGTGACCCTAAAAGGAAAACCCTCTTGTAAATAAGCTTGATTTATTTACAGCTAAAAGTGTGATTGCAAAAAAAATATTTTCAGCTAAACCATAGAACTTCTGCTTAATAATAATAATACTTAGCACTTAAAAAGCACTTTACATCTGCAAAGTGCTTTATAAACATTAACTAATTAATTGTTAACAACACCCCAGTGAGGTAGGTAAGTATTATTCAAGTATTCTCTTGAATGTTCAAGCCAGGATTACAGCGAATCCAGAGTGGGTTGTTGCATGTATGTATGTGTGTGTGTGTGTGTGTGTGTGTGTGTGTGTGTGTCCTGCTCCACTCTTACTAAATACAGGACTTTGGATTGTCTTACAAATGGGAAGACAACTCATCTGGGGAACATTTGAAGGCTTTCCAAAACTATGGTTTTGGAGTTTCCTCAATAGAACTAAAACTCGGAGATGGCTTCTCTAAATCTTGCAGGAGTCTGAAGTAACTGGGTAAGGAGGGGTTTGTGCACAGGAAGTCAACTACTATCTCCCTTTCCACATTCTTCACTGATTAGTGTTTTGGTTCTCCCCTTATTGGATAAGAAGGACTAAAATCTCACTTCTAGAAGAATTTTGCTCAGTAGTCAGGGAAGGGTAGGCACATTAAGACATGGCCCAACATGGAAGAGACTGGCATCCCATCCCCAAGGATAGGGAAGACATGCCCTCTGAGAGTGTTAGGTGCTGGAATAGTGAGTTCAAGTGCTTTAGAAACAAGGGAAATAAGTATCAAAGGCCAAGGGAGGGCCTTGTTACGGCACAGCATTTGAGTTGCCCCTGCAAAAGGGTCAAGGTGGACACTCAAAATGCCTGTGATGTATTACTCCCACTGTTATTTGGCTGAAAGCACTACAACCATAGCAAAAGAAGGCCACTCCTGAGCACTGGTGTCTTTTCTGGGTCAGGTAACATACTGCCAGAAATGACCTTGGCTTTTTCATTGATTCCTTCGTTTACTCATTAATAATAGCTATTGTATACCGAGCATTTTCTCTGTGAAAGGCACTATGTTGAATTCTTTAGTTTTATTTGGTCATGGAATCTTCACCACAATCCCCTCAGGAACATTCTACCATTAACCTCATTTAAAGATCAGTAAAATGAGGCTTAAAGAGTTAAGTAACTAGACTGAAGTCACACAACTGGTAAGAGTCAAGACTAAAACCCAGACTCTTAGGTTTGTGATCCCACTCTTTGAACCAAATTCTATTTTTTCTCCCATTGATTCAACTACTATTTGAGTATATTCCTGGCCTAGAAGTAGGTTTTTGATGTAACTACTGAGCAAACAGACATGAGTTTTGCCATGGTAGAGAGACCAACATTAAAAATATATATATGCTATTTCAAATTAGAATCAGTATTGTGAAGGAAAAATCAGAGTGGTGTGAGAGAAACAGGAAACATAATTTAGATCAGAGAATCAGAGAAAGTCTCTCCAAGTATAGGATGTTTAAACTCAAACCTGAAAGATGACAGGAGTTAGCCAGGCAAAGAAGGAGTAGAAGAGCATTCCAGGCAGGGGAAGGACAGATGGGAAGGCCCTGAGGTGGCAAGGAGTTCAAGAAACTGACAGAATAACACTGCCGAGAGTGGATCAGGATCCAGGGGAACAGGCACACGAGAGGAGGTCAAAGAGGAGAACAAGGGCTGGATCATCACACAAGGCCTGATAAGCCATATGTAGCAGTTAACATTAAGTTCAGCTGCATATAACCCAAACACAAAATAACAGTGGCATGAAGAAAACAGAAGCTGATTTCTCTTACTCGTATAAGAAATCCAGAGATGGGCAGACCGGGGCTAGTATTGCAGCTTCATGGCATTCAGGACTAGGATTTCTTTCATCTTCTTACACTGTCATCGAGCAAGTGGCTTGCACCTGACAGGTCCTGTCATGATCCAAAGAAGCTAGTGGAGACCCAGCCCTAATATTTGCATTCCAGGCAACAGGAAGGAAGAATGAAGGAAGGGCCAAAAATATGCCCCACCTGAGCTTCCTTAAAGGACCCTTCCCAGAACTTCCAGACAACATTTCCACTTACATATCTTTGGTCAGATCTGTTACATAACCATACCTGTTTTTGCAAGGGAGGTAGGAAGTGTAACCGTGTAACCAGGCAGATTCTAGTAGGAAAGGGACCGGAATGGATATCAAGAAGGTCACCAGAGTAGTCTCTGCAATATAATGATGACACAGTGTTTGGACCTTATTGTAAGTATAATAGAAGGCTTATGAAAGGTTTTAAGAAGGGAAGTAACATTACCTAGTTGGTGTGTTTACAAATGCTGGCTTCTTTTGTGACAACAGACTACAATGCAGTTAGAAGACATTGGCTAGAAGCTATTGCAGTGATCCCAGAAAAATGCTGTGGATTTGATAAAAGCAGGATCATTCGAAATAGGAAAACATAATGAAATTGAGCTATGTGTTGAAGAGCAAAAGAATAGAAATGTTTATAAATTTGATGTGGGACTGGAACTGTAGGATCTTTCTGGGATAATGCCTAAACTAGTGGCATGTGCAGCCATATGGTGGAGGTACCACTTACAGATATGGGAAATACTAGAGAAGAAAAAGATTTGAGTGGGGAGGATGAAAAAGATTTCAGTTCTGGACATCTTAAATTTAAAATGCAAGTGAGATATCCAACAGAAGATTTAAAGTAGACAGTAGACAGTTGGACATCCAGGCCCAGAACTTAGAAGAGAAGCTGCAGCTAGAGATCGACATTTGGGAGCTATTACATGTAACTGGCCTTTAAATCACTGGGAGTAAAATAAGTTCTCTTTGGGAGAGAATACAAAATAGAAATGATTATCTGGGGAAGACAACAGTTAGGACCAGGTAGGGAAGCGAAGTAGGCTGAAGAATTGACCAAGAATAGGGAAGGAAACCCAGGAGTGTGGTATTGTGGACATCAGGAGAAGAGAGTATCGCAAGAAGAAGGGAGAAGCCAAGTTTGACAAATGCTGCTGAGAAGGGATCAAATAAAATGAGAGCTAAATAGTCAACATTAGAAGTTGCAGCATAGAGGTCACTGATGACTTCTTCCAGAGCAACCAGGAGAGGTGGAGAAGATACCTGGGATGTATTGAAGAACAACTTGTGTGCTGAGGAAGTGCAGGAGGAAGCATTTATACAAACCTTCAGTGTGGTTTGGCTGTGTACTAGAGTTAGGGTAGTAAGTGGAAGGGGCATGTGGGGTTAATGGAAAATACTTGAAGAGTGAGAGCTACTAATGCTTGCTTGAAAGTCATTGGAAAGGATCTCGTAACGAGGGAATGGTTGAAGATGAAGCAAATAAAAACAGGGCTCATCAATGAAGAGCACTGCCCAAGAAAGGGACTAGAACATGTATCTAGAACATATATAGATTTTTTGACTGAAGAGGGTATACCCTTTTCAATGTTATAGGTAGGAATCAAAAGAGACAAAAGTGGAATCTGATATGTTTATGGTTATGGTGGAGATAAAATTATGGAAGTCTTCAATGGCTTCAATATTCTCTGTGGAAATGTGAATTACAATGACAGTAAGAAAACTTTTCCCATCTATCAGATGGGTAGAGATTAAAAAAAAAAAAAAAAAAAAAGATGAGTGGGCCAGGCACAGTGGCTCACGTCTGTAATCCCAGCACTTTGGGAGGCTGAGGCCGGTGGATCACTTGAGGTCAGGAGCTCGAGACCAGCGTGACCAATATGGTGAAACCCTGTCTCTACTAAAAATTAGGTGGATGTGGTGGCCTGTGCCTGTAGTCCCAGCTACTCAGGAGGCTGAGAAAGGAGAATTGCTTGAATCTGCGAGGAGGAGGTTACAGTGAGCCAAGATTGTGCCATTGCACTCCAGCCTAGGAGACAGAGCAAGACTCCATCTCAAAACAAACACACAAACAAACAAAAAAATGGGTAGCATGTTGTGGTGGCAAGCCTGAAGATACAGGTAGTCCTGTACACTGCTGGAGGGAGTGTAACTTGGTACAATCTCTGTGGAGAGGAATCCAACAATATCTATTAAAACGGCAAGTGACACAGCATTTTACGCATCCATAATACTTCTAGGAATTTATTTTATAAATATATCAACACATATGCAAAATGATGTAGGTTTCAATGTATTCACTATTGCATAATTTATACTAGCAAAATACTGGAAGTGACCATCAATAACAGACTGGCTAAATAAAAAATGCATCCATATAATGGAATATAATAACATCATCTACAAAAATACAAATTCTATGTACTGAAGTCAATTTATTTCTGATGTGTGGTTAAGTAAAAACAAAAATCAAAGTGCTACCATATATGTAAAAGAAAAGAGAGAGAGGAGAGAATATGCGTATGTAATATTTGCTTTTATACATATATAAATTGTCTCTGGAAACATACAACTGAAAATATTGGTGGCCCATTGGAAGGAGAACTGGAATTATGAAGAAATAAGGTAGAATGTTGATTTTCAGACCTTTTGAATTTTGAACAATTTGAATGTATAGCTTAGACCTAAATAAATGAAAATTGTGTTTAAATGATGTTAGAGAAAAAAACATGCATATATGTATTTTGAGTCCTGGTAGTCCACTGAGGTGGAAGACAGGGATGATAGAAGAGGAGGAGAGGAGATGATGCATTGGTCACTGAGGAGATGGAGAGAGAAATCCTACTGGATACAGAATTATAGGGGAAATGCTGGGCAATGTTGAAAGCCCAGCTGAGGGTAGTGAAGGTGAATTTACAGTGGAAACAACCTGTTTAGTCATATGATGATTCTCTTTTTCTCTTTCTTTCTCTTCCTCTCCTTTTCTCTTTCTCTTCTTTCTTCCTTCTCTTTCTCTCTTCTTTCTTTTCTTCTTTCTCTCTTCCTTCCTTTCTTTTATTTCTTCTTTCTTTTCCTTCCTTCCTTTCTTTTTCTTTCTTCCTTCCTTTCTTCCTTCCCTCCCTCCCTCCCTCTCCCTTCCCTCCCTCTCTCTCTCTCACTGTCTTCCTTCCTCCCTTCCTTCCTTCCTTCCTTCCTTCCTTCCTTCCTTCCTTCCTTCCTTCCTTCCTTCCTTCCTTTCCAGCAATGTTTGGCTGTTTAATTATAGGCACAATGACAGTATATTGCTGGGCCTCTCTAGAGGGTGCATTTTCTGGGCAGGTGGGAAGAAAGAAAAATGGGGAAGGGTATTTATAAATCGAGAATGTGATAAGCTAGATACATGACATGTGGAGGTGACAGAAAGAAAGTGAAGGAATTGAATTATTCAGGTTGCAATGAGGTCCAAAAGAGTTGCAGAGAGGCTCTTGAGCAGGTGAGCTATAAGGAGAAGGTTACTTTTTCAGTTCCTTGAATGAGAAAAGGATAGTTTTCCTGTTGCAGGATGTTATTAGTGGGAAATGGTCAGATGAAGAATAAGGCAAAGAGAGATGGGGGTAGGACACGTGGGAGTCATGAGGGTGCAGCCCAGAAAGGGTTGCAGAATACAGAAAGAATTGGCTTCTCTAGATCATGACCAAGGCATGGCTGACTTTGTCTACAAACAATCAAGTGTAGACTCTGTAGGGAAATGTTGGTAAGGCTTTGTGCTTGAGATAACTGCAGTCCAATGGCTCAACTTGGAGAGGAGAGGGTTACAAGAAGATTTCTTAAACTGTATTGAAAATGGAAAGAGGGTCCTTAGTCATATAAAGAATGGCAAATCTATGGTCAAAATAATTTCACTATCAAGAAAAAAACACTGGCCTTTGTTCATTTGAGAAAGGAAGCGCCACAAAGGGACTCCCATGAGACCAGTTACATGATAACCACTATCAAACTAACAATTCTAAAACTGATTTGACCCTGAAATTCCCAAACTCACATGCTTCCAGTGGCTCTAGACTACCTACAGAATAAACTCTAAACTCTAAAGAATATGGTAAGAAAACTTCTACCCTTGCCCCAGCCTGCTCTATCCAGGCTGAACAACTTTGATATCCCACTTACATTCATATGGATGAATTCATAGGGCCCAGAATATTCATTATTTTACCTGCTTCCACACTTTTTCTCAAGTCACTGGCTCACTTGAAATAATCTTCCTCCCTTCTATCTAAAGGCAACATTTCCAAAGCCCATGCCAAGCCCCACCTTCCCCTCCAGAGCCATCTGTCCAGAAACTTACAAAGCCGAAGAACACAAAAAGCAGCCCAACTTCCAAAAATGGTTCCAGTTCTGTTGGCCAGAAGCCTAGGGAGCAAACTTTGTTCATTCATTTGCATTGAAGGGAAAGCAAGCACTGGACTCAGGTCTCCCCAGAGGGTTGTAGGCAAGAGAAGTGCCTTTCCATTTTTCAGGGAAGCAATTTCAAGTCCTTGAAGATCAAGTTTAAGTCATTTCCTGACCCTACACCAATACTGTTTCTCCACAACTCCAGCCAGGTTCAACTCCTCTGGAAGTCTCAAATGTAGTTTTTGAATTAATAATTCCTTGCAGCTTTGATGTCTTTATTTGAAAGTTCCAGAAGAACAGAGTGTTTTTTAAAGGAAATGGGAGAAGTCATGCTCAAGGGGCGCATTATGGTAGACAGAAAAGAGCTGTAACTTTCAAAAATGCATCTGGATGAATGAGACTAACTTCCTATGACTAATGTCCCCCAAACATTAAGCTAATGATTAAATTAAAAATGCAAATCCCCAAGATGTCATATGCTGCTGGGCGGACTGATGGAAAGGAGCCTTGCAAACAGTCCCAACACTGTGTGGGGAGCTGGAGAGGAGATGTGAATGAAAACAACAGAGAGCCATATGGTCCTAGCCAGTGGTCAACAACCAAAAATTCAAAATCCAAGGACAGAGAAAACTCCACAGCTATAGAGCAATGTGTTTCTCCTACTCTCTCTTTTATTCTGGCACTTATCCGGATGCGCTAACATGATGGGGGATGGAGAACAGAGCAATGTCTCAGGAAGCAAATATGTAGGCATCTCTCATAGAGCTCTGCTTGGCAAGCTGTGTGACCAGTAGTGAGCTCCACCTACACAGAGAATCACCACCCCAGGAAAATGAGTAGGTGCGAGGTTTGTGTGAACTTGCAACAGTCATGCAGGTCTGCTCATTGATCCTCTGTCTGTTAGAAATGAGACCAGTCCCCAAAAATCAAGGGGAGCCTGAAGTTGGCAGGATGTCCCAGGAATTCCAGCAAAGACTCAATACAGGACTCTTGTACCTTGGTGGCAACAGTGACTCAGGCGGTTCTGCTTACAGCATACAGGAGACTTAGCAATCTTGTGTCCTCTCAGGGTTTGAAAATTGTAATTACTTGATTTTAGGTACCTTTTTTCCAAACTACCTCTGAGCAAGTAGCTGATTGTGTCCCATTCTCTTCAACATACAGTATCCTCCCTTATCCCTGGGGGATACATTTCTGGATCCCCAGTGGATGCCTGGAACTCCGGATAGTATGGAGCCCTACATACACTATGCTTTTCCTATATATGCCTATGATGAAATTTAATTTATAAATTAGGCACAGGAAGAGATTAACAACAAAAATAATAAAATGGAACACTCATAACAATGCGTTACCATCACTACTGTTTGCACTTTGAGGCTGCCGTTATTAAGTAAAATAAGGGTCACTTGAACATGAGCACTGCAATGCCATGACAGTGGATCTGATAACTGAGATGGCCACTGAGTGACTAATGGATGGTGAATGAAGACACCATGGATATTCTGCACAAAAGCGTGAGTCACATCACAGGTGGGACTGAGCAGGACAGCACAAGATTTCATCACACCACTCGAAACAGCACACAATTTAAAACTTATGAATTATTTCTGGAATTTTCTATTTAACATTTCAGACCACTGTTGACTGCCGGTAACTTAAACCACACAAAGCAAAACTTCGAATAAAAAGAAACTACTGTATTTATACCTGTACAGCAGGGATTCTCAATCTGGCATTGAAGACCTTCTGGACAGTCTGAAAAGCCCCTGACATTGTATGCAATATCTTGCACCTACGAGCATTTTAGGAGAAAAAGGTCATAATTTTTATCCAATTTTCAAAGAGATTTATTAACTAAAATTGGTTTAAAACCATCAGTCTGCTTATGTAGCCAAGAAATGATGGTCTTACTTACAGAGACTATGGGATATTTTCTAGATATGTGAAGAACATTATAGTAGAAACTTATTAGAATCTGTTGCTTTGGTACAGAAACACCCACATTATAAACCCTCTTTTTTAGGGTAAAAGCAATACAATACGCATTTTTCTGCAGGGTATGTAACTTGATCAGAACCCATGCTATCAATATGGGCTCTTTAAAGAGGTATTATTTTTAGTGTGATTAACGAAAACAAAAATGCCCAGACCTACCCAGAGGTCATTCTCATAACTTTATGAACAATATTAAATTACAGATGTTATATGAGATATTACAAGCATGTCATTCAATGCACATATATCTGTATAGTATACTGCATATTATTAATATAGTCATACAATTTTAGAGTTGGAAGAGACCAAGGATGCCTCCCTTTCTGTGGAGAAGTAACTAAGACCTAAGGTTACAGAAAGAGTCCTGCTCCAGAAGAGCCTCATCTTCTGAATTAAGCCCAAGGAAAGAGCTATCAAGGGTCTGAAACTATGGAAAAGCTGGGCCAACTTTCCTGGAAGACAATCTGGCATTTTCTTGGGGGTGGCATGGCTTTGTGCCCTTCCCTCCATTTCCAGAACGCTGCTCCCACAGGGCAATGCTTGAGCAAGCTGTGCTGAGGGTGGCAATTTCTATAAACATGGTTTGTTTTGTTTTGTTTTGCTTTTGTGTTTTGAAATTTCTACCCTTTCTCTCCAATGACCACTTTCATTAAAAAAATGCTATGCATGAGCTAGCCAGCCAGTCATCTCCTCATAAGGAAGAGCAGAGAGTCGTTGCATTTAGTGGTAGGAGGAGTAAGGTTAGCATGCTTGTCCTTGTTTTCCTTCACCATCTAGGGCTCTAGTAGGAATGGGGAGTCCTGAAATCTTACACAAAGAGAGGTGTTATTCCCAAGGCAGCCACCATCAGCGGTCTCAGCAGAAACCTCAAGCTGATCTTAAAGTTAGGCTGGTCTTTCACATTGACATTTTTTAAGAGTACAGGCCACTTATTTGTAGCATGTCCTTCAACTTCAGTTTGCCTGAAGTTTCCTCATGATTAGGCTCAGGTTATGCATCTGAGGCAGGCGTCCTCAGTGCATCACACTGTCTTTCCACCCTCCTGCTCTCTGTCTCAGACCTGAGCTGTGCATCAGGACTAGGGAAGGCGATTGTCAGAGACACCAGTAAGACAGTAGTGTGCCAGGCTTCTAACTCACAATGACCAAGTATGAACTTCCTGAGTTGATATCTTTGCCACCCCACCCCCAGTTCCTCATTCAAGCAGTATGATTTTCAGTTCATTTCAAGTTTCTTGGAGATGGCCTATAGCAAAAGCATTGCAGCCTGGCAGGCAAGAGTGGGCAGGGAGGAGGACTCGGCTGAAGGGACAGTTGCCTCTGTCCAGAACTTGCACCCTTCTAGGCTGACTGTGGCAGTGATGGAGTGAAGGGTCACCTCACTCTTGCTTTTTCCTATTCAAGTCCAGCAATCTAAGGTACCTTCGGAATAACCCTCATCAGGGATGGGTAGTCAACACCTACTTGGGTAACTTGTTACTAACCACCGGTCACCTAATCATTCCAGGGTTTTTTCCTGAACATTCAGTCCCAATCTATTATTCATCTAGGCAGAGCCAGATGAAGGGACAGAGGAGACCTAGTTGGAAGCATGAGATCAAGATAGCCCTCGGCAAAACCGTGGAGACTAAATAGCTTGTTTTCAACGACCTCTGCTCTTTCCACTTTCTTTCCCCTTCTTCAAAAATAATTTTCTCCCTGGGGCCTAAGGCTCCCAAGCTTTTCTGAGTAAAGAAGATATTCACACTAAAATGCTGGGTGCTTTCTGCATATTCAGAGTACTATGCACAGTTTTTTTAACAGAAGGTCTCTTTTTTATGGTGCCAATATTATCCAAAAATAATAGCTAGAGAATGGTAGAATGTCCAGCAGCAATGGGGGAGCTATTTTGGGCCTTCTAAGCACCCTTCAAATCATTCCAAGGAGACCACATACTGCCTACATGAATCTGAAACTGGTCAGCAAAGCCTTAATAGCTGCACTTGGAGCTGCTGCTCTTTCTAGCAATCCTAAGTCCAAGAGAGCTCTCAAGAGGAATGAGGAGAAATATTTGCAAAGAGT
Source organism: Rhinopithecus bieti (assembly GCF_001698545.2). NCBI lineage: Eukaryota > Metazoa > Chordata > Mammalia > Primates > Cercopithecidae > Rhinopithecus > Rhinopithecus bieti. Next base: position 1,863,490 of record NW_016813906.1, on the reverse strand, counting down.
GTGCTCAAAAGATCACTGGATTAAATACAATCCACTCCACCACTCAATCTGTTTAATATGTTTGTTAGTTTATCTCTCAGGACTCCAGTTTCTTCATTTAAAAAATGAGGGGTGGTCTGGCTGCTTGATCATGAAGATCGTTCAGCTCTGAATTGCTGAGATTTTTATATCCAGACCTACTGTGATCGAAGCATTCAAAGAGCTAGAAATCACAAGTAGCATAGTAGCATAAAATTGTAAAGTTAATAACTTGTAGAGTTTACTATGTGCTATTCTAAGTACTTAACCTGAATCAACTCATTTGATCCTCATCATAACCTCCAAAGTTGTGGCTCTTACCATCCCCATTTTACAGATGAGGAAACTGAGATGTGGATCACTTAGCTAGGGAATTGCAAAACAAGAATTTGACCACAAACAGTGTAACTGTTCATGTTCTGAACCACTATGTTATATTACTCCCAAAGTGGGGGAAAAATGTTTGCCACAGAGGAATGAGGTCAGTGGGATGGGGCTGGGGACAAGAGGAAAGAGGGTTAAGGATGTTGACAAGGAGGGGTGATTCTGCTACCCTAACTGAGGTTCACACACCGTGATGGGAGCTCATGGCAAGAGAGTCAGACCCAGCCTGTCTGAGGGTATGGAATTAGCTCCCTTGCTGACAGATGAAGTCTCAGAAAGCCTGTGGACATCTCTCAGCAGAACTGGCAAGCGGAGAGAGGTTCCTCATGGCTTGCTGTGTGGTTTGTGCCATCCTGCACCCAGATCAGCTTCTCCAAGCCAGTCCTATTTGGGCTAGCTGCTGCCAGGTCAGGATGATTTCAGAATCCAACGACCTGAGAGTTGTTCTGAATTCCTTTCCCCTGAAACTCCCCAGGCCTGATCACACATAGACACACAGATCTCCAAAAGAACATCCAAGAAGGAAACTCTTTCGCCCCTTTCTGGAATTCTGATGGCAAATAAGCAAAGGTATATGTGTTGTTGTGACTATGCAAGACAGACAAAGATAGACAGACAGAGACAGACAGACAGACAGAGAACCGACTCTCAAATAGCATGGAAGCTTGTTTAAAACTTTCGGTTTAAATAAATGCAGATTCTATTCTGGTGTTTGGGAGCCTCTGTTGGTATCTTAAAATCAGTGTTTTAGCTCCACCTAACTTTTACATTTTTTTTTTTTTTCCTAGTTACAGTCTGGCATAAAAGTGTCAGTTTGTTATGTGGGTGGGTAATGGTATGCTTTTAATTAAGGAGGTAGAGACTAAATTAAACCACATCAACTGGCTAGTGTTTCTTTAATTTCAGATTGTGGGTCCCTTACCCTAAGCATAAGGAGTTGGGCTAGATCATGATTCCTCTTTAATGGTTATGGCTGAAAAACTCCATCTCGTGACCAGCCTCATAATTGATTAAACACAACTGTGGACTCCCATGATCAGGAAGTGCAATTTTGCTGGTGTCGCTTCAAGTCTAAAATACCTCCAGGGTAATTACAGGCTCAGAGGCAACGCAGAAGGCTTTGAAGTAGGGAAAGAAAAGATTAGGGCATCCAGAGGATCTGTGCCTGTTCATTTGTCCTTCATGGCAAAATCTTTAAAGCCTTTGGGGAAAGATGCCTCTGTCTGGGCATAGGGGGTGGTCCGGGGGCCTGGGAGTCCTGGTCTGGTTGCAGTTGTGCAGGGGATGGCTGTGTCCCAGGTCACAGCAAGCTTCAGGGGTCACAGCAGCATCCCCTAAGAAAGGCTGCCTTTTCCTGTTTGCTCCTAATGAAAGTTTCATGCAGCTCTGATTCTCTTTGCCTTGGGTTTCGTATGCCCGACTGGCCACGACTTGCGCTGTCCACTTGAGGCATAGAGAAGTGCACTCTGTCTGACCAGCTAAATTATTTACCTTGATAGCAATTATCAAACACTACAAGCCACACTCTAAAGGCCTCTTTGCAGTTCACGCAGAGAGAATATAAACCTTATTCAGAAATAGAGAGAGTGGAGGACTCTTCTTTACTTTTTAATTAATAATAGGTTAGAAGTAAAAACCATTATTAGTGACAGTACATAATGGGAAAGTGAGACCTGCATTGTTAACAGGACTATTTAAGGAAATGTTAATGAATTGAATTTGAAGTTCCTCATAGTCAACCTGGAGACAACTAATGGTTTCGAAGTAGAAAAGTGAAGAGTTATTAAATGTTGTATATTTATTGCACTAATAATCAGATTGCCAGAGGCTGGCAGAGATGCAAATATTGGTCCACATTCTGTTTAACCATTAGCTGTGGAAATGCAAGAGATTCACTGGGGGGAAGTTAGCACATACAAACATTTGCCAATGCCACTGTGATGAATGGTGTGTGGATTAGGACCATAGCTACTCCAATCCCACGAAAGCCCATTTCAGCAGAGGATAGAATCATAACTTAATTTTTTACTGGCACTTCGAGAGAGACGAGGACAATATTTCTGCCAGCTGCCATTTTACATAGTCTGCTGTTTTGCTTTGTATTAGGAAAAAAAAAAAAACACCTTTCTAGTTGCCCAAGTTTTCCAGCTCTCCTAGGAGCAGGTGAAATCACCTCCTGTCCTGGTATGTAAGGAACAGCCCTTTCTAAGGCAGAGGCCCCTCTGAGGCAAAACTGCAAAGATCCTCTGGCACCTTTGTTATAACTTTCCTCAAAGAATGACTCACTTGACTTGGATGGAGCAAACCTCACAGAGTAAAAGAGCATGACCTCTAGAGACGGAGTCAGAATTCTGAACTCAGAATTCTGGACGAGCCACTCCTTCTCTGGATGAATCAGGAAAAGCCATTTCTCTCTCTGGACCATAGTTGCTTCATCTGCAAAATGAGGATCCTAATTCCTGCCTTGAAGGACTAGAACAAGGACCAGTGTTAAATTGTGCCAAATGCCTAATATGGGGCTGTAACATAATAGGTTCTTGTGTCAGGGAACTTCCCTAGATTCAGACCCTAACATGGAGACTAGAGGATTCAGGTATCTGTGACTGGATGAGAAAGTCTTCCCAGGGCATATCTAGACAGGAATAGAGGAAGCTGGTTAAGAAAAGGGGGCCAGTCAGAAAAGCACTTTTTTTTAGATGAAATCTCATGGAAGACAGCTTCAGCTTGATCCCCACGGCAACTCTAAAGTGTAAGTTATGCCTCTGAGTTGCCAGAAGGCAAGAAACTGGGTGTTTATATTCCTGCGCCTTTTAGTCATCGGTTAAACCCTCTTCAAGGGAACATAAATTCCCAGAACTTTTCAGCTCTTCAAACCATAAGCAAAGCAGGCTCTAGCAGTCTGAAGACAGTGCTCTAGAAGAAGAGCTGCAATTCTTGGCTGCTGGAGGCAAAGCAACAAAAACCCCAAAAGCAACTCATCTGGGTTAGCACAAAATGGGTTAAAAAAAAAAAAAAAAAAAAAGGAAGAAAAGAAAAAAGAAATAAAAGAAAAGATCCAAGGACATTTGGGCAGAGTATCACATTATCCACTAGATTGTCTGATACAGCATAGTTATTGTTATAATTACCATCGATTTTATTAACTACCGTGAAGTTACCCCACAACCTCTCTCCAGCAGGCTTTCAACTGAATCTGAAGACATGGAGGAAAGGGGCCCATCACCTTCTTCCCTGAGCTCACTTCAGCAAAGACATGGTGAGCACTTGCTCTTCAGTGAGTGCTCTTCGCCACACCAGGTCCGTGGGGAATACACACACAAGAAGTGTAGGCTCCATCCCAGTCCACAAAGAGAGAGAAAATCACCCAACAAAAGTCAAAGAGCTACACAAAGTAGAATCTCATTCTTTGGAGGAAATAGAACAAAAGCAGGAAACAAAGCAGTTCCTGATTCTGATGTCACTGGTGAAGAAAAAAGACGTCAGTGGAGAAGGTATTGAATATGGAATTTGCAGAGAGAATAAATGGAGGCTCCAGGGGAGATGATCTATGGCCAGATAGCAAAAGAGTGGAACAGCAAACAGGCACTGGATGAAACATCCCTTTCTCCCCCAGATTCCCCTAAATGTCAGATTTTTGCCATTAAGAACCTTACATGAAGATGAAAATGTGGAGAAAATTTTCTTTGGAGCCCATAGTTTACAGCTACCAACACTCAGAGGAGATCAAAATTTTTCCACTGCCAGGACCCATAAAAATCATCTAGTATAAACCTTTTGTTTTATTAATGAAGAAATTAAGGTATAGAGGTTAAACAAGCCACCACAAGCCATAGCAGAACTAAGATTAGAGCCCACATCTTCTCTTTCCTAATTTAATAATCTTTGTATTGTTCCATATTAAATCTACAAATACGAGATTTACAAGTGCCCAAGAATGGCATCCTTCAACCCCATACACCAAGGGTCAGTAAACTATGGCCCTTAAAGGTCAGACTCTGCTTGCTGCTCATTTTGGTAATAAAGTCTTATTGAAACATAGTCATGTCCTTTTATTTGTGTATTGTTTATGGCTACGTTCACACTGCAATGGCAGAGTTGAGTAGTTTTGACAGAGACTGCTTGGGCCACAAAACCTAAAATTACTATCTGAATATTTACCAAAAGGCCTACTGACCCCAGTCATAGACCATTCAGAGGATGACACTACCAAAGGAAAGAACCTTCACCTATCTGTGAAGATAGGATTGGTAATTCAGTCAGGAAGCTGTTTAAATGCCTTGCTGAGTAAACTTGGGAATGAAAGGGAGTGGAATTGGCTGGAAGTTCATGTCACAAACAAGTGTCTGCCCTGTTTTCCCAAGGTCAGCCCACTCTAGGGCAAAGAGGCCTCACACAACACATAGACAAGTGGGCCAGGATACCTTTCCAGCCCATCTAAAGCCATGATTCATCAGTGAGACCCTCAAAGCTGTCTTCCATTGCTGTCATTAAACTTCCACCCTGGGGACCTTCCACCTCACATCTTCATGCTGTGTGTTCCAGTCCTCCCTGCAATGCCACCTAAACAAAGGTGTACACATTTTCCTTGCTTCAGCTCTGCCAGGATTATCTCTGTTTTCACTTATGGAATAATCGTATGTATTTAACAATGACAGTCTATAAATCTAATTTTCCAAGAAGAAAATCACTGATATTTGTTCTCTGCTCAGGTTGATTCTTGGACAAAGGAAAGTGAATTTCTTCAAACCACATACTTCAAAGAGTTTAAGGAACACGTCACTAAGCATTCAGCCCACATAGAAACAGTCTAATGCTACACAGGAAAAGCTTCAGAAATGCTGTTACTCCTCTAATAGATAAATATGATTCAAAGCACTGACAAATGATTTCATTAACATGGTACCTTTCAGTTGGCCAACGGGGTTGGCTCAGAAGCTGGTTAAAGCCAAACTATTTGCAGGTATCTTTCTGATTGTATTGCTACTGGGGAATATTTTATTTGCACAAACCTGAGAAGATTTTCTCTCCCACATGTAAAGGGAGTTATTCTTTGGGAGCCTGAAAAGACGTATCATCACCAGAATTAATAATATAGTAACATATACAATGTAATTAACATATGGAACATAATGATATATTACATGATATTTAAATTTTTAAAATTAGGGGAAATAAACAGATGGTCTGAAGACCACTGCCTATGTCCAGTTGAAACCCAGCTTTCAAAGGAAACACAGCATTTCTCCATCAGCGCCTCAAAAGATAAGGTAAAATCACATCTGACAGCCTCAAGTGAGCCTCAGGTGCTACCTGCTCTCACACATTCAGCATCCCTCTAACAAGAAAGAACACTGTGGTGAGTAGGAAACTAACACTCTAAAGTGGAGAGGGTAAGAAAATGTCCTGCAATATCAGCCAGAAGAGCTCCTCAGAGACCCACACCTACAGCAGTGAGCAGGGGAACCAGCTCCACTCAGAAATACTGATAAACTGTGATGTGTACAGCTGCTCCCCTGTGGAGACAGGATGGAGGCCTGGAAGTGGCCGATGTTTTTAGAAAATCTTGCCCAGGAGGAATCACTTTTCCAGAGTGTTGGTTACCTGGGTGAGAGGTAGAGGTGGTGGTTGCATGGATAAATATGGCCAGTGTCCCTGATTAGCAAGAATGTCTAAATGCCCATATTGTTCAAGTATGCACATATCTGCACACCACATTTGGACACTTGAATAAGGACAGCCTTAAAGATAATGGAAACAAACTTTTAATAAGCCTAGCATCATTTATACATGCAGCTTGGGCTCCGTTCCTTCCTGAGAGCTATCCTGGGAAGCTGAGCACCTCCTGCATGGATGCTGCCAGAACAAGAAGAGTTTGGAACTGTCCATTAGGACTATTTGTCAGATCCTTTAGCAAATTCTTGGGAAAGACCCCAACATACCAGTCTTTGTCTTTTGAGAGTGTATTTGACTTTTGGAATGCTCTGAAAATTGCTCAGAACCAAGCCTAGCAAACAAGGTGAGTAATTGAGTTGGGGAATATCATGTCGGGTTGAAAATGGGATTCAGCTAGGACGCCATGAGTCCACTTTCCTTTACAGACTCAAATCCTGGTTCTGAGTTCGGGAGCAAAAGACAAATCCTCCACCACACCTTGAGCAATGGCAACCTAGACACAAGGGCATAATATTGAAAGATACACTGAGATGTCACTTGGCTTGAGAAAATATTAATCCCATGACTTGTCAGTGCCACTAGGTATGTGAGAAGAGGACACACAGATGGAGTTTCAAATAACGTAGCCAGCTGTGAATGTCCATATATTTACAAGGCAAGGGAGGTCTGCAAATGCCATGGAGTGTTTTTAGGGGTCATCAAACTACTGCCTGGGGGCCAAATTCATCTCACCAGCCCACTGCCTGTTTTACAAAGTTTTATTGGAGCAGAGCCATGCCCATTTGTTTATGTATTGTCTATGCTGTGTTTGCCCTACAATGGCAGCATTGAGTAGTTGCCACAGAGAACCCATAGCCAGCAAAGAATAAAACATTTACTGTCTTACGCTTTACAGGAAAAGTTTATCAACCTAAGTCGTTTGTGATTAAGTCTGTTTTAGAGGCTAGTTAAAGTAGGGAACATGTGGTAGATTGTCTTTTTTTTCCAAATTTTCCTCAATGACATTTGACCTTTTTATCTCCATGGAAGGTGATAATAGAATTTGGCATAGACTGTTATTCATCTCCCATGGCTGCTGTAACAAATTGTCACAAACTGTGTGGTTTACAACCATTCACAATTCTGGAGGCTAGCAGTACAAAATCAAGGTGCTGGCAGGGCCTTCCTCTAAAGGCTCTAGAGGAACATCCTTCCTTGCCTTTTTGGCCTCTGGTTATCTGCAAATAACCCTCAGCATTTCTTGCTTATAGACTCATCACTCCAACCTCTGCCTCCACCTTTGCATGGCCTTCTCCCTGTGTGTGTGTGTCTCTGTGTCCCAAGTTCCCTCTTCTTACAAGGACACAAGTCATATTGTACTTATCGCCCACTATAATTCTGTATGGCCTCATCTTAACTTAATTACATTTGCAAAGACCCTATTTCCAATTAAGGTCTCACTCACCAGTTCTTGGGGAAAACACTATTCAACCCAGAACAACTTGGTACATAGTACTCAATAAATGTTATTCCTTTGCTGTTCGTGATATATTCTGACTAATTTCCAAGCTAATTGGCTGCTTTCCCTCCACAACAGTCATAAGAAGTTTGTTGTTCTACCTTTCTGTACCCCCATATCTGTTGTCCTCTACTTAGAAATATCTTCTCTCTTCTCAATCCAATGACTCTTCTTAAGTTCCTCCTGAAGATGCACAACAGAGTAGCCCATTCATGTCACTTCTGTTCTTTTTATTTCCTAATTCTTCACAACACTGGGACTTCACACACCACATGGACAACTGGGCTAGAACACCTTTCTCTGATTTGACTTGTGGGTAAGACACAAACATTTAGTGCATTCTCAATATGAACAGAGATACTGTCTAGCAAAGAGCGCCAAAGCTACGGCAATTGTCCACTGCTCTCTTCCCCCTGTGTTTCAATGGTCATCCTTAGGTATTTTGCCATTTTAAATAATAGTTGCCTTTGTCTAGTGCTATCAAGAAGCCACAAATGTTAATGGAAATCCCTACCTACTACCAACAGTCAATATCAATAATGGATGGGTTGCCAGGTAAAATGCAAGACTCTCCATTAAGTTTGAATTTCAGATAAACAATGGATAATTTTTTCATGTAAGTATACTCTGTGCGATATTTGGACATATTTATACTTAAAAAATTATCCATTGTGTATCTGAAATGCAAAATTATCTGGGCATTATGTATTTTTATTTGCTAAATCTAGCAACCCTAAATAATAATCCATTGGCTACTTACGGGTGCAAAGGACTTCACTAACTGTACTACATAATATTTACCTCCCTTACCCTGCTATCAGTACCTTAGAAAGGTCAGCTTTTAAGGCTAGCTATTAGCAACTAACACTTTGCAAATTTTTTTCCTTCTGCATCTGAGGAGAATTCTCTACGAATTCTGGCAGTATAGTCTATACATGTTGCTAGTACTAACATCATACTGCCAACACTCAATAGCCATGTGGCTTTAAGAAAGTCACTTAACCTGTCTCTCTCAGCCTCAGTCTACTCATCTGTAAAGCAGGAATAATTAGGGTTGCTATGAAGATTAAAGTAAATAGTCCTTGTAAAAGCACAGTACTTTGCATATAACAATCACCTAATATATTTCCATAGCTTATAACTATCATTACCCTTTGGGATTTATTGCATGAATTGTGGGGAGTGCGTCTGCCCTGGACCTCAGATTCTCAAGGACACCAAATGTAGTCTTTTGTTATGCTCTCCAGATGAAATTATACCATGATAGCTGGCCTCATCAAGATACCCTGACAAGGCTGAAAAAAGATGCTCACTGTGTAGCTTTAAACCTGTGTGCCCCACACTCTATGGATATTATTTTTATAAATCCTTTCCTGATGGAAACAAACGAATGAGAAAAAAAAATCCTGTGGTTATCAAGTGAATGATGTATATCCATTGCATCACAGTTTTATAATGCTATTTTGGGCCTTTCTTATTTTTTAAAATACCGAGCACGTGAAAAATACAGATAATTCAGGGCCTGTGCTGACCTCTGATGACAAATCTGTGAATCCACTGCCAAGGGTGATGAGCAGGGACCCTCTGCAGCCCAGGGCTTCCAGCCAGTGGACACACAGGTGTGCCTCAGATGGGTCACAGGTAAGGCCTCAGGAAGACAAGATGGGACCAGAGTCCAAGTCGCAGCCATAAACAGCTCATCCATCTCCTGCAAAGTGCCCTACAAATATCATTTTACATTTGTGCCATGACATGAAAAATGTTGGGAAGCACTGTTCTAGACTCTAGGGGAAGCTCACAGCTTTGCCACCTTGACCCCCCAAATCTACCCTTGAGGAGGAAGAGGAGCTATGAAACGGATCAATGCCAAGTTGAGTCCTTAGAGACACACAATTATGGGGCCCTCAATTAAGGGTAGAGCCTTTAATGAATGGGAGGAGTAAAGGGAGAGTAAATAAAACCAAATTGGAGAAAACTCTTCTTGGAGTGTTTCTCTTTTACCCTCCTTGCTGTGTTTTTTTGTGTAAGGTTCCACTAGCTGTGTGTCTGACGGGAATATCTTACTGTTTCTGATCCTAGATTGAAGGCTAGAGGGAGAGAAGAATAGAATGAGGGCTTGGGTAATTTCTGCTTTGTCCTTTGGTGGGGGAGCTTTTTTCTCTAATGTACTCATTTCTTCCCACAATTGTGAATGAGGTAAGATCCAGGCAGCCCAGGCCAGGAGGTCTGTGGGCACTGTGGGTGGTGGGCATTTACTGTCTCTGAGACAGTGGCAAGGCATGTCAATATCATGCTGTCAGGTGCAGTGAGAAAAGCAGAGGTTTAGAACTTGAACAATCCTTGGGATGAAACCCAACACAAAAAATGGTTTGGTAACTTGGGCAAGTCATTTTCTCACATGTGAAGTGGAAATCGTAACATCTTCCTGGCTGAGATGTTGGGGGGATTTAAGGAGTCAAAGTAAAGAAGAAAAAGCTGGCATCATCCTGCCTGACACATAGAGGAACTTAGTAAGTGTTAGTTTCCTGCCATGCTTCTCCCTATTTCCCCACTTTTCTTGAAGAATCCTAAAGAAACACATTTCCACAGACATACTGTCTAGGGAGGCACCTTGCCCTTTGGATCCACCGTCCAATTAGGTTTCATATGTAGCCACCTCATTGTCCACTCCCTCACTCTCCCGAATGTCTAATGACTACATCATCATCACGCTATGAAGGTTCCCAACTACATCAGCCATTCAGTCATTAGCACTTAATGTCTGCTCTTAACAATTCCATTTGTTGAAGAGAAACTTTTTTCATCTTTTCAAATATTTTTTAACATATTTCAACAAAATAGGACCCTTCTGAATGAGGTTCCTCACTCTCTCATAATACTCCCTGGGCTTGAGTCATCCAGTAATTACATTGCCCATGCCCCAAGCCAAGCTAATCTCCCAAGACCACAGACCCAATCAGGCCTCTCTCCTCCTCAGACACTCTGCAGCTCTCCAAGTCCCTTGGCCTGCCAATCAATGACCTCCATGATTCTGCTCAAGCAAATCTTGCAGCTGTAGTCACTCTTGCACTGGCATTCCAACTTCAGCTAAAATGAAAATGAATGCTGCACATGACCCTCACTTTCTTCTGTCATTCCGTGCCTGGAATGCCCTTCTTCATTTCCACATGCACAACATCCCCTCAGAAATATGCTTTCCCCAACAGCTCATGTTGATATGTTCTCTTCTCTGAACTCCCAGAGCAATTAATTATCTGTCTTGAATGATAGATATTTAAATAATAATAATAAAAACAACCATCTCAACCTCTTATGGAGCCCTCACACACCCACTGTCTCCTAGTATTTACATCTATGTGATTGCATAAACTAGATTATGATCTCTTTTTATTTCTTATTTCTCTCTATGCTCTCCAGAGCATCTGACCCACTGCTTTGCACATAGAACCAGACACAATAAAAATTAAAAGAAGAAATGAATGAAGAGGTCTCAAGAGGGACCCTGCCTTGGGGAATCAGATGCTGTCAAGAAGACAGATTGATAACTTTGACTTCAAGTCTTCTCTTACCCTCTTTAAAAGATACAGATCTGATATTTTTAATGCTATGTACTTGTTTCACACATATTTCATGTCCTCACACTATGTGCAAACTAAGTGCCTTGATAGCGTAACAGAAACAATGGCCACAGAATCATCCTTTTCATCAACTAAAGGGACTTGAGACATGATCATAAACATATATTGATAGCACAGCCTCAGATGGATGACCTGAGGCAAGAGATAAAAACAAATGCTCCAGAAGTTTAAAAAAGGTCCAAATCTTGTAATTGTGAGAGCTACACCCGGACCAGTTGGGCTGGAGTCTACAGGGGCTAAAGAGATTCAAGGATCAGTGAGTCCAAGTCAGTGAACTCTGTCAAAGTTATGAATATGGAAACCAAGAACCCGTTGCCCTATACCTTGCCATGCAGTGATACATGCAGAGATTACCAGGTCCAGAACTGCAGAGGAGAGAGGGCCTTTAATATAACTCATTGGCTATGGGCCTTGGTTTCCTCATCTATAAAATGGAAATCACATTAGCTCCTTCATAGGGTTGATATGAGATTGAAATGGAATGATATTTGTCAAAAGTCTTCTGTTATCTTAGGGACATTGCATATGCCAAGAATGGTAGCTAGCATATTTATTATTGCAGTATTTCCTCAACTTTAAGATGCCATGAGTTGGAAGGCACATATTTGATTTAAAAACATCTTTTAAAGGGAGTAAAAGGAGGAAAAAAAATATGTTAAATCTACACATAGACTATAAGAAGGATGCTGATTACAGATATCTTCAACTGCTAAAAAGATATTTCCTAGAACTGAGGAAATATGGTAGGTAGTAAATAGTATGCCTCAAGAATCTGTTGATTCTGTTTAATTTCTTTGAAGTTTAAATGCAAACCAAGTCTTTATAAGTCAGAGACCTCAGGATATTCGTGTCTGCCAAAGAAAGGTCCTGTAGCCCAGACCCCGACGGGTGGAGCAAGGACCCTGAGCACACACACACAGATACCAGATATGGAAACCCAGGAACAAATCACCCTTCACAGTAAACTTGCTCATTGTCTGAGCAGAATCGTGTTCTTTTAAAAATAAAACTGTGAGTGGGAGTGCTTGCATTCTGGAATAGAGTCTTTTTTTCTTCCCTTCATCCCATGTTCCTTGGCTACATGCTATTATGTGATATTCAGGACTGTCAAACCTTCTGGAGCCATAAGCATTTTTCAGACAACCAATCTCAATATGCATTATCAAAATTAGATCTTTCTGTGCAGATGACAATTATGTATTATATGGTTACACGCTTATGAGTCTGTGACACCGTATTGTTAGACTTGGGGTATTGACTTTTAACAATATGTTACCTTATTGTATTTGTTGTTGCATTATGCCTGGATTGCAGCATTTGTCTCGTGGCCCCACTCACGCTGCAATTAGTTACTCAGTAAGTGTCAAACAGCACTGGGGGAAAGAGTGGGTGAAAGGTAACTTGGACATGATTTTCTTTTACAACTGTCATTTATAAAAGAACTTCAACCGTTCCAGAAAAATACAAGTTGTATTCTCATCAATAAAATTGCTTCTAAACAGAATGACAACTCCAGTTGGGAGTTTGAATATTCCAAAGGTCTTGGATACCACCCCATGGTCACAAAAGAACAGGCTGCAGGGCGGGGAGTGAGAGAAGGAATAGGACATAAGAAATCCCCGTATTCATTTCTATAAACACAAGCTCAATGCAGTTTAAACTCATAAACATGCTAAAAGGAGCTAGAGGTAGCCTGTTACTTTGTCATATATTTTTATAGGCCTATCTGAATGGTTTCAGATTTGACATAGTAACTGCCTGTTACTAGAAATAAACTGTAAGTCAATTCCATGCTGCCATAATTCACTGCCCAGAGTTGTTCAAAAAGATTTAGTGACGCCCATGATGGACAGCAAACCCTGTGATGTTTTCATTTTCATTTGGTGTTTTGTCATGCCTCCAGCCTGCTGACCTCTAGAGACCCAGAAGGAGCAGACCTTCCCAAGGTGTCACTGTTTCTGCCAAGTCAGTAAGAGACTCGTTGTTGCAAGAAAGCAAATGAGACATTCTTTCCATGTCTCTAGGTCTGTCTGCCTTCCTCTTTATTTCGAGAGCTTGACAATCATCATTCCCACAAAAGTGACCTCTTTCCGAATAAATGGAACCAAGGTTACACATACCACCCAGCAGGAATGAGGTGCCTGGAAAGTAGCAATACCTCATCTCCTTGGCTGGCATTTTCTTTTGGCTCAAGGTTTTGGCTACATCTCTACCATGTCACGCACCCAGATGGAAAGTGAAAAATCCATTCAGCCATCTGGCTGTTTCTGTCTACACAATGCCATGCATCTGGAGCCATCTGGGAGATGGACTGAATTTTTTCACTTTCTGCCTGGTTGTTTGGTGTGGTGTAGGTGCAGTCTTTTACTAAGCTGAAGTGCCTCATAACCCTCTGCCCTATGTGAAAGGCTGAAAAAACATTAGAAGGCTCCAGAATAACGTGGCCTATAGCGTTGTTCTGGAAAATAAATGGAAACTTTGTGAATTACAGTATAATATAAACTGCAAGAAATAATAAGAGTAAGACTATTGTTTATCAAACAAAACAAACACAAGAAGTGAGTCAAGTAATTATTTCTCAACTTAGTTTGTCCCAGACAGCTAACACAATATTCTCAAGGGCATATTATTACAATTCCTTCCTGGGATTGGACAGTAGTCTAAAAGACATCTCAAATGGACTCTTGTGCTTAGAATTATGGTTAAACTAAAAAATGTATGACTACCATTTGACCCAGTAATCCTGTTACTGGGTATATACCCAAAGGATTATAAATCATTCTACTATAAAGACACATGCACACGTATGTTTATTGCAGCACTATTCACAATAGCAAAGACTTGGAACCAACCCAAATGCCCATCAGTGATAGACTAAATAAAGAAAATGTGGCACATATACACCATGGAATACTATGCAGCCATAAAAAGGGTAAGTTCATGTCCTTTGCAGGAACATGGGTGAAGCTGGAAAGCATCATTCTCAGCAAACTAACACAAGAACAGAAAACCAAACACCCCATGTTCTCACTCATAAGTGAGAGTTGAACAAGTAGAACACATGGACACAAGGAGGGGAACATCACACACCAGGGCCTGTCAAGGGGTTGGGGGCTGGGGGAGGGATAGCATTAGGAGAAATACCTAATGTAGATGACAGGTTGATAGGTGCAGCAAACCACCATGGCAAGTGTGTACCTATGTAACAAACCTGCACTTTCTGCACTTGTAACTTAAAGTATAATAACAAAAAAAAAAAAAGTATGACTTCTAGGCCCTAATTAGTGTCTCCAAAAGGAGACTCTCTCTGTTCCTCAGAGTTCATTCTAAAACAAATAATAGAGAAATTTATGAAACACTTCCCAAGAATCATGTTCAACTTAACAGAATTGCCATTCAAATTCCAGAAAGTCAGTATATTTAGTAACATTAAGAGCTTAATAGTATGAGGTGGAGGGGTGAGTATAAGGGAAGTATAAATTGTGGGAAAATGTAAATAGTGATTGTGCAAATGAGGGTTTCCCTGGTATTGTAATTAAACCTCTTGGAATTCTGGGGTATTTTCTCTTCCTCTAGCTCCTTCCTGAAGCTTATCTCTGGCAGGGTCTGGCAGCTTTCCCTTCACTTCAATCTCGGCAGACAGCAATGCTCAACTCAGTTTCTGGAGTTTTCATTCCACATACTATTGGGCAAAATATGAAAATGATTAAATAATAGAAATAGATATGTAAAAACCATGATTAAAACATCTGGCCAAGGGAAGGGGGATAGAGGATGGGCTAGGTCAGCAGGCACCCCAGGACTTGAGACCAACCTTTCCCCTGAAGATAGCTTTAGCTTTGTCTGAGAAAGGATGGAGGGCATTTAGGGCCCAGAGGCAAAAAGAAAAGTAAATTTATGAAGAGTGAGCTTAGGGGATAAAAACAAAGTCCTTGCTGCTTCTATTTCAGCATTATGAGCAAGAATCCCCCTGCACACATTTAAATGGCATGTTCACATTTTATGAATCAGGCCCTTAGTTTTAATTGCTTCTTGTACTATGGGCCAATTAAGGATGGGTCTGGAGGGCAGGGATCATTCCCACAGCCTCTGAGGTTCTGAGAGGTGGGGCTTGCTTAGCCTGAGGCACCCATTCACACTTGTATTAAAAAAAAAAAAAAAAAAAAAAAAAAGGGAAAAGAAAGACCAAGTGCACCATTAAACACCTCTGATAGGAATGCTTACTTTATACAGGCTGAAAGCAAAAACTGGAGGCCAAAAGTTCCCCTTTGGCCCCATTGCTTGCTTTCAAATAAAATCAATTACAACATTTCTCCTTGTCTGAGCCATGCAAAGCTAAATACCAATATATACAGACCCAGTAGTGTATCTTGAGAAGCTGCCAATAGGTTTGTAAGCCCTCTGAGATCTCCTGTCTTTTTATCTACAATTGATCCCCTGAACCTTTATGCAATAGTGGGGTTAAAGATTAAGAGGGTTTTTTAAAAATATATATATATATATGTGTGTGTATATATATATGCAATACCGACTGCATAAGATACACATATTAATGGACTCCTAGTTTCTACATAGCAACTCCAATATTGTAAAGTACCAAAGTAAGTGAAAAAACTTGAAACAAAAATAAAATCTGTTATTAAGCTATACATTATATCTTATATACCTTGACATATGTAGAGTATTTCCCCTGCTTTGTTTTCACATAAGAAAATTAAAATTTGTAGAGCGTATACAAGTAATATATTTTTCAGTGGTTTCCAAAGCTTTTAAAATAAGCTTTAGGTCTGATCACCAGATGACCTGCACCCCACATTTCAGAGCTGAACATGTCTCAACGTTAATTTTGAAGAGCCAGCGGGAGGCAGGGAGAAGGTCAAGCTAAACAGCACATGCACCTAGCAATAGCAAAGATCATTTCTCGCTTATAGGTCACTGGTTCAAATCCCGCTCCAGTCAGCAGGACCCCAAAGCCAAGACCATTTAGTTGCTCAGGGATCTGCTGAATTGAGTTGCTATGAAAATCTGGTCACCATCGCAGCTGGACATCTCATCAGAGCAAACAGATTGTTCAGAATTTACCCTATTCCCCCCAACTTTCTTTCCTTCCCTCACATTGTCCTACCAATGGAGCCTTCCAAGAAACCCCAAGTACCTGGAACTTGGGGTTCCAGAAATGTAGGCTGCCAACCTATACATTTCATATATAGATACACACATACACAAACACACACACAAACACACATACACATTCCCTCTGTCTACTGTCTGGATTATATATTCACAGTCCACACACATATACACAGTGTCCAGTCACTATCCGTAGTCTCAGGAGGTAAATCACCTTTCTCTGCTATGAATCCTGCACCTTTTACTAACACTAGATTTGCTTGTAATTTTTTCCCTCCAATATACACATCCACGCTACTTTGTAGATAACCAACTAATTGAACAATATAAAAATAATTTCCCAATTTATGATAAACATTACAATGATGCTTCCTCATTTCCCTAATGAAGAAAGGAAGCATCGAGATAAAAGTAAAACAATTTATTAGGTTTTGTTCCTGCACCACTGAAATAAAATAGTGAACCAGCTTGGCAGTTACTACAGGGACCCAGCATGTGCTCATTAACTCTTTGCCAGGTACAAAGGTGTCCTAACAGCTCTGTTTTAATTCCATGATCCGGCCCATAATCCAGTGCTAAACAATAATTAGTATTGACTTGTTAAACAGTAGTTGAAGCCTTCCTTTAAGCACCTCAAATATGCTTTAAGTTTCATAGACGAAGAACCAAAGGAAGGGGGAGGCATAATTGAGAGAAGAGAGAGAAGCACGAAGGTATTTATGGTTTTTTAACTGTAGAGAAAGAACTGTTCTCTGCCTGGTAACTTTGCGAGTATTAACGCATTGTTTGCAGACCCACGCCGGCACTTTATTCACCCCATGCCTGCTCATTGTTTGAGAAAGTCTTTCCTTCCCTAATAGCTTGCCCCCACCCCACATTCCCTTTTACCTTGTTAGACTGACCAAATGTTGAACAATTTTCTCCCCTCTTCTAGTGCAGTTTAAATTCTTTCCTGAAAATGGCTCTTTTCATCCTATGCAGCAATGTTCATTTAAAATCATCAATGAATGAAGACCTCTGGCACTGTGGATTTTCCATGGTTTTATTTATTGTTCAATTGTGTATTTGGATACACAAGAGAGGACACTGACCACATTTGCTGGGGAAGTAATGAATGCACCCATATGGGCATAGGGAACAATGGGTTACAACCCCTTGCGTGCACTTGGTAAGGGCAGAGATGCAAAGCTGGCTCACCAGCTCACCTCACATGCCACTCCCACTTTGTCACCTGATTCTGCCATCTCTTCCTGGTGCACCACTAAAAGAAGAAAGAAGAGTACTAGGTGTGAGAGGTGTCTACATTTTATTGCCTCATAGCATTTCCACTGGTTACATTCTCTCTACACCTGAGTGGAGTTAGGGGTTCGGAATCCAATTGCTGCTCCTCTGCTTGGATTGCTGGCCTTCCATAACCCACCAGCATAGAAGTCATCCTTCTCAACCTAATTGCAGATTGCTAGATTTGCAATCCTAAACCAAATCAAGTAGCGGCCCACTGAAGGGTTCCTCCATCTATGCATCCATTTGCCCATCCAGCCAATCAGTCAAGTGCTTTTTGAGCATCTCCAAATGTGTTTCAGAGCAAAATAAGAAACGGTCCCTGCCTTCAAGCAGTTTTGCAACCCGATCATGGAGAACAAACGGTGTGCCAGGAAATCAAATAGCAGTTAAAGAGGGTAATTAATGAAGCACAAACAGTGAAAGCCTAGAGGTTTAGAGAGAAGACATGTTAAAGAGAGCGGAGATGGTCAGGTCATGCTTCTGTAAGACGGGGGCTTGTGCTAGGCCTTGAAGAAAGAGTATTATTCTAAAGAGAAGAGGGGAGGAAGGGGATCACTCTGGAGACTGGAAGCAACACAAAGACTCAGAAGCCAGAATCAGATCTCTGTCTTTCCAGAACACAAGAAAAAATTAAGCACGCTAGTAGAACACTTTAAATTTGCAAGGTACATCCATGTTTCTTCTTTTTTTTATCTTCTCCCATAAAATCTGTGGGGTGGGCATGACAGGAAGATTCGATGTAAAACAGCAATAGATGATAGGAAACATGTATAAGGTCACTGTAATAACTCCTAAGAAAAGTAATGGGGGTTATTCTGGAGAGTTAAGGGCATTAAATAGATGAAAACAAAGTATAAGATGAAGGAGAAACAGGCAGTAACTGTAGGAGGTGAGAAAGGAGGAGAATGTAAGACTATTAACAAATTCTTCCAGTGGGTGACAAGAAGAGATTAATAGGAAGGAAGAGCAGGTTGAGGGAGAGTGGAAAGGATGTTTCTGTCCTGTACTGAGTAAACTTCAGGGGACTATGGAAAACCTAAGTAGAGATGGCCAGGAGATAGCTACATGGAGACATCTGGTGCTCAAGGTCGAAGGCAGACTGGAAACAGATTGAGGAGTCATCAGTATAAATGCAGGGTCACAGGGATCCCCTATAAAAGGGGATATGGCCAAGCATTAAACCTGGGTCACTCCATTTAAGGGGTAGAAGAGAAAAGAAAGCTCATTTAATTAAGGCCCATTACATATAGAAGGCCCTTGTCAAAATGTAAGAATAACGTGTACAGGTTCATGGATCATAGATTGAAAATGAAATTGAAAAAGATGGGATTTTAGAGCTACTTCAGTCCTGTCTTTTCATTTTCCCAAGGAGGAAACTGATAGAGGAAAATAGTGACTGCACCATAATTTATTAATCCATTAGCATCTAACAATCTCCATGTTCATGTAGAATTATTTTATTCACTATCTAAAGAACATAGAGCATAGCCTGTGAGGCAGGAACATAGGAGTTATACTTACTCCTGTTATTGGAGTTATACTTCCAATAAGGAAGTGGCTAGGTAGGAATTGGAAGGAAAGCCCCAAAGAAGTTCCAGATCATGGAATATTATTACCTAAGGAAGGCAGAACTGAAAGGGGATGTCCTCGGAGAAGGAACAGATCCTAGGGCATCCAGAGGACAGAATGGGGGAGGATGCCAGAGAAGTGATCATGAAAAGCGGAAGAGAGGCACAGGAAAGGATTTCCTGTTGTGCCATGGTAAAAAGTCTGAAGGTGAAGTCTAGATGCCCATTTAACACTTGCAGTCGGAGGGGTCTGATTCGTCTGACGGCCACCAGTTCAGAGATGTAAAATTTTACCAAGCTGAAAAGTTGAGTTGAGTCATGTTAAGAGCTGGGATTTGACATCAAATACACCTAAAACGAGTAGTGTAACCCCGGGCTAGTGGTGTAAACCTAGGCTCTTTGAGGAACCTCGGTAACCTCGTGTGTTAAATGTAAGTAATCTACCAACCTCACTGGGTTATTGAGAAGATAAATAAAAATGGATGAAGGGACCTGGCACAAAGCAGACTTTCAGTTCATATGAATTCTCTTCCTAGGGAGCTTTCTTAAGAAGATATGCAACACACACACACACACATACATACCTCATTCATATTTTCTAATACATTGTTTTAAAATTCTAGAGAGAATTTTCTCTAGAGAGAAAAAGCCTGCAACAGATCTTTGTGCCAGACCTTGAATGGAATATTATCTGGTAGAAGCTATTCATGGCATAAATAGGGGATTCCACTGGATGCCACTAGTAACTATGATGAAAGCAAACTGGGAGCTGGGTCAACAATAAATAAATAAATAAGCAAACGAATAATAAATACTACCTAGTCACCCTGAAGAAGAAGGTCTAAAGATTAAATGTTCAGACCAACCTCCTTTTATATGGGTGCAATTTTTGTACCTGCAATTAGCTCCCTCAGCCTTCAATCTAAGAATCAGCTGGTTAATTGTGCATGTAAGTGGCTAATAGCTCCAACTGGGGGATAGTGCAGGCCTAGAGGGTCACACACCTTCCTCCACACATGTTCTGCTGTTACACATTACAGGCAGACATATACATAACACACGTACAAAAGGAGTAAAATAAAAGAAATATATGACTTGTAATACTTCAAGAGAAACAGCATGGGATAATTTACAGTGCATTCTCAAAAAAAAAAAAAAAAAAAAAAAGCAACCCTAAGAAATGTCATCATTCTTGTGTCTCAGCCATAGTGGTTGAGACTTATCTGCAAATCTGGGATCAAATTGAGTCTTTAATTAAAAAGGAGACAAAATGATGATGTCAAGAATCCCTTTCAAAGAGCCACTGGATAGCTCAATGGTCTGGAGAGAGTCACTCCCACAATCTCAGAGAGAACAAGGGTAACCCGGTTTGGGTTGGGAGTGGAGGTGGGCAGTGAGTGAAATAAATTGAAATGAATTTTTGTGGTCACAGTTGGGCAACCCACAAATGGCACAGTCATCTCTAGTCTCTACTTTAAGCCAACCTGATGCCCCAAACACCATCCACAGTTAGACTATCAGGCAAGTACTTGCCAGTGTTTTGAGACCATCCAGCTCCAATCGGGACTTACAACCCAACACCCTAGCTCCTGGCTCTACATTGCCCCCTGAGGGGTCCTTCTTCATCAGTTCTTCCTACTTTAAATTTGCTATCCTTGGGTTATATAAATGTCTGACCTTGTCTCTTTGGAAACCCAGCTCATGTGTGGTTCAAGCAGTGTTCCTATCTCACATTATGGAAGAAAATGGACCACCGATCCCAGTCTTAGATATTTGAGTGATTTCTGATTAAAAATAATACTTTGATAAATCTCCTTATAGACTCATCTTTGCCCTTATGTCTGGTTAGTCCATTAAAATAAGATTCTAGAAGCAGAAATTATTGAAGCCCTTAAGATGCCTGAAAAGTATATCTGGTTGGGAAACTGGGGACGTAGAAGTCCAGCAGACTCAGCAGATTAGAATTAAAAGGTCAAGGACTTCCTTGTATATCACATTCAATTTTTCTACATGCACCTGGTTTAATAATATGGAGCCCAAGACCCTTTTCCTATAGGGGACAATGAAGAATGGCCTTAGAGTCAGAATATAAAGCAGAAAGAATTGCTTTAAAGCTAAGTAAGAAGGACAGGACAAAGTGGGGTATCACAAGGAAGGACTAATTAGTTGCCTAATCTTGGGTAACTTGCTTAACCCCTCTGAGACTCAATTTCCTTACCCATAAAGTAGGAATTATATTAATGCCTGTTGTACACATTCAATTCATCTTGAATAAACATGTATTGACCATCTACTATGTGCCAGGCAGATCATGAAAATGGTCAAAGGGGCACATATAAAATTGTTTTGCTTACTTTTCTATTTGTCATATAAGTTTAATTTGTTTTTTAAATTTATAGTTTAATGTACTCAAGGCCAACTGCCAATGAGCCAAGAAAATTTCAGAGATGCTAGATGAGATTTCTAGTACAAAACGCTAAGAACAAGTTTTTTTTTTTTTTTTTTGAGACGGAGTCTCGCTCTGTCACCCAGGCTGGAGTGCAGTGGCCGGATCTCAGCTCACTGCAAGCTCCGCCTCCCGGGTTTACGCCATTCTCCTGCCTCGGCCTCCCAAGTAGCTGGGACTACAAGCGCCCGCCACCTCGCCCGGCTAGTTTTTTATATTTTTTAGTAGAGACGGGGTTTCACCGTGTTAGCCAGGATGGTCTCGATCTCCTGACCTTGTGATCTGCCCGTCTCGGCCTCCCAAAGTGCTGGGATTACAGGCTTGAACCACCGCGCCCGGCCAAGAACAAGTTTTATAGAATTGCTCATATCACCTGAAGAACAACTCTAAGGCAAAGTCTGAGATTGGTCAAATTCACCTTGATGCCCTTGTAATTTTTTTTTCTAAAGTATTTTCCCCATTCTTTTTGCTTCCCCCACCCCAGCCTTCTGGACCTTTCGTCATGAGCCCAGGCGTCTTTATGGTGCCCCAACCTGGCTTGCCTTCCTTAAGCAATTCCAAAGAAATTCTTTTTACACTGTCCTGTGTCCGACTCTCTTAAGGTCCTGATTGTTCAGTTGGATAAGTTCTTATGATACTCACTATGGTGTTAATGACCGATAAATGTCTACTCCTTTTCTCTGGACATTTGCATTTCAAATAGAGGTTCCTGGAGAGTCCCTGCTTTGAGGGAAATAGCAGGTTGAATGGTGATCATGCTAGGCAGAAAGTTTTATCCTGCACAAACCACATCATACTAGTAGCTGCCAAATTTGTCCATGCATAAAGCGGCATAAAGCAGCTAGCTCTGGTTCCCTTGGGATGTCACTAAGGGGCAGGGTGAAGAGAGAGCAGAATGCAGAGTTTGACACGTCACCTACCTGGAAAATGTACACTGATCTCACTTGTCAAGGGAAGATGCCCCAACCTGTCCAGTCCCCTGCTCTGTGCAGACCTGGCTTGGACCTAGGAAGAAAGTTGCCAGAGGCTGAATTTTCTCCCTTTAGTTCTTGAATTCAACCATCCTTCCCACAAGCCATCATTGTGCCATCAGGGGTTTCTTGTTACAATTTAATTTTTCTCAGTTGCACACTGGGATTCTAATCTGCATCACACCAGCAGTGGGAACGTTTCTAAGAATCATTTCCCAAGACACTTTTAATATGTTTCCAGTAAATTGTACCTCAACCTGTCCAGCTGGCTGGGTCATTTAACGGTGACACACCCACTGAGTCCTGAGGGCCCCTGGAGATTTACCTTGGTGTTTTCCTAACAACAACAACAAAAAAGCTGCCTTCAGTGAGGGGATAAAGCTTTGCTAACATGCAAGTGCTACGGGGAACACAATGAGAACTGCCCGTCAGAGAGGGCCAGACTGCTAAGGCTCGTTATGGAAAAGACTACACACAGGATTAGACAAAAGGGGTTTTGAAGAACTGCAGTGAAATTAAACCAGCTTTGGGGGAAGGGGCATTCAAATAAGAAAAAAAAAATACATAATATATATATATATATCCGGGTGATTATTTAAAGCCCCAAAACAGATGGTATAGTTTATCAAGTATTGTTAGCCAAATTCAGTGCTGCTTTCAGGGACTTAAAAGCATACAGCCAAATGTAAACAAAGTTTTCACAGAACAAGAGCCAGTGAGCAATCTCCTTCAAATCTGCAAAGTCAGAAGGAAAACGTAACTAATCACAACTCACTCCTAGCTGGCTCGTCGAAATGATACCAATGAGAAAAAGTGAAGAGTTAATAGGGAAATTTGGAGTAGGGGAGGGAGAGGGATGGTTCCCTCCTTTTCTTTCAAGAGCTGGCATTTGTATTTGTGTTTGTGTCATCTGGATCCAAGCCCAAGAAATAAACGAGGTTTTTTGTTTTGTGAGTTTTGGTTTTCATTTTCATAATCCAGTTTATTTGACCTTTATTTTTCTGATAATGAAGGGAAAGAGAGAATGTGGTTGAGACAAATTCCCCAAAAGTACAGACGGCGAGACCAAAGGCCTGGGAGGCCAGGAGCCAGGACAGCCACAGGCACCCCACAGGATGGTCCGGCAGCCTCCAATTTCACTCTCCAAGAAGTTTTGCTTTTCTTTTAAATTTTTTTTCTTTTGTAAAAAAATGTCTTCCCTCCCGAAATGTAAGGGAAAATAAATTAAGGAATGGGTGATCTGTTCTCATTTCCTATTGGGAAAGATGCTGGCTTGGTCTAGTTTCCTTGTGTCTCTTTGGAAAGACAGAGAATTCTGTCTAGTTCCACAAGTAATAGAAAAGTCCCTTCTGAGGGACGCGGTCTGCTCCTTTCTCCTGCAAACTCATCATCGGCACATCACCCAAAGCTTTGATGTCCCCACACAGCAGGCCTCCTCATGGCAGTGGGCACCCTTTCAAGAGCGGCCCCAGAGGTCCCTGTTTGCTGACAAACTGAGGAGGGGGAGGTGGGGACTGACACCCAGCAACACCCTCACCAGCAGCTGCCACTCCCACCCCATCCAATTCATAAAAGTTCTGAAATATTGGCATCTTTGCTGCCGCTTTTCATCAATGCCATTTAAGTGAATTTAGAATCATAATTGTATTAAAATGTTTTAGATGCCGTATCTCCAATCCATAAAATTTATTGTACCTTTATGCAGAATTATACTAGAGTTGAAACACATAAATCAATTTATAAGGTCTAATGACACACAAACGCTTAAAAACTAAAGGCGATGTAGTAAATTCAAATTACCATTACAAATGTAAGCTTTGTAGTCAGTGTGTGACCCGCTAAGGATTATATTTAACTCCCCTGAGAGTGGTTTATCATAAAACTTTATACTTTTATTACAGTGAATTATTAAGTCCTCCATGACATGAGTCATTCCTCGCACTGACTATGGCTTTTTTAATGACACTGTAATAGACATCTTGCTAATAGCAGGAGGGTTGCTACCTGTGCAGCAAGGAGAAGGGGTGGGAGGAGGAGGGAAAAGACAGTACAGGACTCATGCTGGAAGAGTAGATTTCCCAAGGGACTCACATTAGCAATCATACAAAGAAGTGTCAGAAGCCTAAACACACATACCCCTCCATGTTCTGTCCTGGGTAAAACAATCACATACTGCCTAAAAGAAATTCAATTTAAAAGTCACATATGGAGAAAGCAAAACAATCTCGATTTTCCTGAGCATTTTAAATTCCATCAAGACTTGAAATTCCTCTCCCTGCTGCTATGCCATAGATAGGCTTCCTTTCATTCCAATAAGCTCTTCACTAATAACAGATCACCACCATCATATAACGCACAGTGACCCAGGGCTCATAAACATGACTTCCCTGCGACACCCTTCTCCTCTTTCCATTGTGCCCACACAAGGACTCCATAACAGGGAAGTCTTTCCAGAATCCATTCGAGCCCTCAGATCATCACATGTGTGAAGTCTCCAGCCAAATCAAGGAAGGGTTTTAGATCATTGTCCAGGTTTCAGAAGGCAGTCCTGGTGAGCTGATGTCACTGGGTATCATTTACTTCTTCCAAAAACTACCTAAAGCTCACAATGCTGGTGTCACACAACCATTCACACACAATGCCATTTCCACATCTAGGACATCTGAATTTAGGAATCCCAATCTCCTAACCTGGGAGAAGAGCAGTTCTCATAAAAGATGTCTCTGTGTTCTAGCCAGGCTCAGTTGTGTGAACCTGTAGATCTAGTTACTTGTGAGGCCGTGGTGGGAGGATCCCTTGAGCCCAGGACTTTGAACCTAGCTTGGGCACAATAGCAAGACCTGCCTCTAGGGAAAAAAAAAAAAAAAAAAAAAAAGACATTTCTGTGTTGGTGAATAGACATGGGTTAAAAATAAGACTGGTGCATTTGACCAAAGAGGAGAAGAGAAAATAGATGCCTAGACTAGTTTTCTACACATCTGTATGCAAGAGTGACTTATTTGTAGGAATTTCCCATGCATCCTATTATTAAAAAAAAAAAAAAAAAAAAAAACTACTATATGGTGATTGTCTCTGTGCTCTCATTCCCATGGGCATTTGGTCATCTCTAAGGCCATGATGCAATGACTGTGAATTCCCCTTCTTGTCCAGTGGCTTGCTAATTCCCACTGGGCATTCGTTTGCTAACACATGCTTCTCATGACCACCAAGGTGAGATTTCAAGAACCAACACATACGGCTTCTGACTGGATTATTCTGAACATTTAAGCACAGAGATTTTTGTGAGCATGGGGTTACCAAGGCATAGGTTTGACTTAATGGGCTGAATGATTCTGGCAACCGACAATAAATTTTTCATAAACTGACTGGTTGGTTGATTAATTACAGGAATCTTATTTGTTGCAAATATTTTTATAGGCACAGACATATAAAATCTATAGAAAACCTCACCCCCCCCAGACACACACACATACACACATTCCTTAATATGAATACATTTTGAAAACTTTCATTAGAAAGTTAAACAAAATTAAACAAGCTTTCACATGAATTGCCCCAAACTTTCAAGCCATAAACAATTTTCACCCAAAATGCTATAAACTCTCAAGGCTAGCCACTCTATCTCGTTCTCAGATACTATTCCATGAGAAACTCACTGAATTCAACTTAATTTAGTAAGTATTTTTGGAGTGTCTATTTCATGCCTGACCACTACACTGGGGACCCAGGGTTGGATTTTGTAAGCACAGGACCTTGCCTTCATAAAGGTAATAGTCTAGATTCTAGGGCAGAAGTCAGCAAACTACAGCCTACAGGCCAAATTCAGCCCACCACTTGTTTTGATAAAGTTTTATTGGAATACAGCCACATCCATCAGTGGCTGCTTGGAACCACAATGGCAGAGCTGAATAATTATGACAGGGAAATATGGCCTGCAAAACCTGAAATATTTACTATCAGGCCCATTACAGATGATGTTTGCTGGCCCTTGGTCTTAAGCAATGGTTCTGAGTCCCAGCTGAAACTTAACATCATCTGGGGAGATTTTCTAAAATACAATCCGAGCCCAGACTATCCTAAATCAATTAAGTCAGATCTTTGGGGTATAGAACCCCGAAATTTCTCTCTCAGGGGAAAAAAATGGTTTACCCAGGTGATTCTGATACTGAGCCAGGATGGAGAAGCAAACTAGATTAAACAGACTTCATAGACATAATGGCAAAAGCAATCATGAGTGTTAAACAGGAAATGAGCCACTTTCCAAGACAGCCACTGAATAACCCAGATGTTCTTAGCTTCTTCAGGAGGAGAGACAAATGTTCTCCACTGCTCCTAGATATTCTGCCTCAGTAGCGTGAGTTGGCTCTAAGACACATGACTCCAGGGAGAACAGCCAAAATCAGAATGTTCTCATGGAGAAGATAATCCAACATTTGTCTACCCATTTCTCCTCACCCTGGTACCTAAGTACATCACACTCTGAGGGAGGTTTAATATTATTTCAGTAGCTAAAACAGGTAAGAAGCCCTCCTCTGCCTGTAGAGAGGACCTGTTCAAATCAACACACAAAATTATTCATCAACAGCACCGAATCTGAGGGGTCCTGAAGGACACTAGTGCCTATCAAAATATATGAAGTTGGGAATCTCTGATCATCTCTCGGATGGGAACCGGGACCACTCTGGAAGCCTTCATTTGGGCTTGATTTCCCTTGGACACTGAGTATATTGTCCAGGTGGTGGTGGAAAGGGTCAAACAGCAACTTAAATATGATAGGGCTCCTGCAAACCAGCCTCATTTGGAAGAACTTCAGCGTTTCCACTGAATCTGGGAGGCTTTCAGAGACCTGGAGAGAACCTCACATTCAGGCAATCTATATGGCCAAACTTAGTTTTAATAAAAAACTATGTGTTGATTAATCACTAACCATAGATCCAGAACTGCCTAGGCATTGAGTAATGCATAAATTCACATTCCAAAGTATTTATAGTCTCTACACACACTCATAACACACAAACACACACATTTCACACAGGCACCCAAGAAATGCTTGCATAACAGCAAAAGCAACTATGTGATTATGTACCATAGGGTGCACTTCAGAGATACAATCCTTTTCCACCAAGAGGCTGGGGTTGCAGGCCTTCTGTGAAGGAGAGCAAACCTTGAAAACAGGACCACGGCCTGTTTGAAATGAAAAAATTCTACAACCACAGGGGAACAGCAAGGGGCTTCAGAATGACCTAACAGTACCTGTAAGGGAAGCAATACAGGAATTTGTAAGCAACAACTTACAAATTAGATTTGTAATTTGTAAATCAGAACCTGGGGAAAGGAGAGACTTATGGACTAAGAAAAAAAATCCCCTGGGAGACAAGAGCACAGAGTTTCACACCAGACCAAAGAATTGAGAGGATCTTTCTTCTTTGACCTTCATCACCTTCTCAAATAAGGTCTTTGGGAGCTCAGAAGAAGAGTCTTGGGTGATCTGGAGACCACTCTAGAAAGGCTCTCTCATTTCATACTTTGCAAAGCATTTTCATACCTGTTATCTCACTGTGCCTTCTCAGCAACCCCACGAATAAAAAACTATCAATTGCTTCCATTTAAAAAAAAAAAAATAGATAAGTATAACTGACTTTCTAAGAGGTTAAGGGATTTTCCCAAGTCATAAGCTAGCAAATACTCAAACTGGAATCTTACTCCTGTTTTTAAAGTTCAAGATCAGTGTGGGATTTTTTTTTCAACTCCATGACAGTGTTGGGAGATGAAGTGAAGACCTGCTCTCCTGTTATAAAAAATGTCAGCCTGATCCAGGGTTCTGCACAGGGCTTCCCCAACCCTCAGGCCCCAGCTCTGAGTAACAATGCCATCTAATCATCAGAATTTCAAAGACAAAAGCCACAGCAACTCTATGATCACCGTGATAAATTAGGGCTCCGATCCTTTATATACACACTCAAGGACTGGAAGATGTTAACAGAAATAAATGAAAAATCCGTATATCACCCCGAGGCAAATTTTAGTTTGTTTTGTACAATCAATTCATATTTCAGTACCTTGGCCTTTTGCTAAATCTTGGAAGAAAAACAGAAAGGAAGGAGGGAAGAAAAGAAATGGAAAAACTGATGCTGAAAAGGCAAAGCCCACTTTTTGACAACCTAGCTGGGTCATGTTGAATGAAAGGGACACTGGCACATTTAAAAGGACCATTTAACTGGATTCCTTAGACTAGGTTTTGACAAGAAGCTTGAAGCAGGAATTTACTCTTTCTACTCATGGAACCTGGCTGTGAAAACTGTCTGCCTTAGCCAAGTTTTTTTGAGTTCAGAAGTCAGCTAGATTTCTGAGCTTATACCTCCAACAGCACAGCCAGCCCACACAAGCCCCTCACCCTGTTCTACAGACTAGAGCATGGGCTCCAAATCACAGGTGAAGAAGATCATCTGAGCGGGAGGGAGCTGGGTTGCAGTGGAATCTACAGCTGCTGAGAAAATCCAGCGTCTTTTAAAGTCAGGAGGCAAGTGCTGTGACTTAGGTTTCGAGTTAGAAAAAAATGAGAATTGGGAGTCACTCAGCAGGGATGTCATATTAATGCAAGCATCTGAAACCCACCCAATCCTTCAAGTGGCAGTAAAAATGCTACCTCCCCCAGGGGCAGTCTCCCCTTATTCATTACTACTCCTGCCACTTCTGTCTGCAGCTCATGCTGTCCTGTGTCAGTCACGCACTTAGGGGCAGAGATGCAGGAAGGTGGGGCTGTCATTTAAACTCTGTGTTTTCTACACCAGGGGTCAGTAATTGACGGTCCCTGGGCCCACTGCCTGTTTTTATGGCCCACAAGCTAAGAATG
Organism: Rhinopithecus bieti; assembly: GCF_001698545.2. NCBI lineage: Eukaryota > Metazoa > Chordata > Mammalia > Primates > Cercopithecidae > Rhinopithecus > Rhinopithecus bieti. Next base: position 1,834,027 of record NW_016813906.1, on the reverse strand, counting down.
GATTTTATAGTTTTAAATGGTTGAAAAGAATCAGAGAAAGAATAATGTTTTATAATCAAGAAAATGATATGAAATTCGGTGTCCACAAATTTTAGTGGAACACAGATGCACCCATTTATTTACCTATGGTGGTTTTCACACCACAGCTCCAAGTTGAATAGCTGCAACAGAAAACGGACTGCCCACAAAGCCTAAAATATTTACCACCTGGCTTTTTGCAGAAGGAACCTGCTGATCCTTGGTCTAGACTATATCAAGAACTTAAGCAATGTTTGGGGTATAAGGGAAAGAAGGGAGTGTGAGGCAAGAAGGACGAGAGAAGGAGGCATGGGAAGGGAAAGGAGAAAAACTGGTGTAAGAATTAAAAGTAATAAAGAAAGGAAATAAAGACAGTTAAAGAATTCGTTTAAGGAGTTAAAAGGGAGCAGAGGTCAGTCATTCAGGTTTTCATAAGCCATTGGATGTAAGAATGGCTATTTATGTTCCCAGATTCAGAGGATCCGTTGTGAGTATTAACACCAAATTGCTGGCTGCCCAAGAAGACATACCAGGAAATCAGTCGGGTGCCCAGCAGAAGTAGCTCAGAGCCAAGATCCCAGGACAGAGACAGTGTGAAGGGTTAAGTTTCCCAAGCTCTAGACAGTGGTCCATATTTCAGCCTTTTAACCATTCTTTTCACCCTTTCCTCCTTCTATGCTCAGCCCATTATACCCCATTCCCGTGGAGGAGAAGAGTCTCTGCTAGTTCTCCCGTTTACTCGACTTTCCAGGCTCATCACTTTACCTTTTGCACATTCCTATTTGGACACCTTCTCAGCAACCTCTCAATCAATTTGTGTCATGGAAAGTTTCAAGTCCTACTGCAGGTCTTCTGGATTTTTGGATAACCCATCCACACTTGGCTACTCTTTCCCCTCTGGGTTCTCTCAGGACTTCCCCTGCAGCACTTGGGATACCGACTCAGCACCTGCCCTGCACTTAGGATGTTGCATTTAACACAATGACAGTTAAACACTGAGCCAGCTTTGAAGGAAGTTGTACAGCCAGTGCCTGCCTTTATATGTCCAAAATCTCACCAGGGCTATCCCAACTAGAGTCATCTTTTTATCTCCTCAGCATTTGTAATTATGTCCTCTCTTCTGAGCCTCATTTATCTTATTTTCTCTTTTGTTAGTTAATTCTTCCAGAGATTTATTGTTAGTGCTTCCAAATGATCAACTTTTGGCTTTGTTGATTTTCTCTATTGCATATTTATTTTCCAGTCTACTCATTTGTACTTTTATTCTTTCTTCATTATTTTTTCCTTCAATTTTGTTTGACTTTATACTGTTCTGCTCTTCTAACTCCTAAAATTTAACACTGAGTTAATTAATTTTGAGCTTTTCTTATTTTCTGATATAAGTACATAAGTCTACAGCTTTCTGTGTAGGTATTATATTAACTATACCCCCATATGTTTATGGGGGTATAGTTTATGTTTTGATACATAAACTACTACTCTCCTGCAGTTCTAAATATCTTGTGATTTCTCCTTTGATACATGACTTACCTGAATGTATTTGTCTTAATTTTCAAACATACAGGTTTTTTCTAGTCAGTCTATGCTATTGTTGTATAATGTAACTGCATTGTGGTCAAAGGGTGTGGTCTGGGTAGCTATGACCCTTTGAGATTGGCTGAGACCTGCTGTAGGGTTCAGTACAGAGTCGATGACCGTACATGTTTCATGGGTCCTTGAAAGAATGTGTGTTCTGCTGTTGTTGGCTGTAATGTTCTACCTATGTCCATTAAATCACATTTGTCAATTCTGTTGTTTAAATCTTTGTAGCCTTATTAATATTTTCTCTCCCTGTTCTATGCGTTACTAAAAGAAGTATGGTAAAACCCAAACACTATGGTAGGTTTATCTATTAGTCCTGCCCATTTTGTTGTGCGAATTGAAAAGATATGTTATCTCTTAGAGTTGTAATGTTTTCCTAGTGATCTGGATTTTTATCATCGTGTGATGACTCTCTTTAATAATGCTTTCATTCAAAATTAACATAGAAATCTCAGATTTGTTTTGATTAGAATTTGCATGGGGTATCCTTTTCTATCATTTGTCTTTCAATATTTCTGTGTGCTTATGTTTTAATTTATAAAGATAATTTAGTTTAGTTTTTTAATCCAGTCTGGAACCATTGTTTTTTAATGGAAGAGTTCAGGTTACTTGCATTTATAATGTTTACTTTTATATTTAGGTTAATTTCAACAATATTGTATTCTATTTTCTTTTCTTTTCTTTTTTCTTTTTTTAAAAGACAGTCTTGCTCTGTCACCCAGGCTGGCACTATCTCACCTCACTGCTGCAACCTCCACCTTCCGGGTTCAAGCAATTCTCCTGCCTCTCCCGAGTAGCTGAAACTACAGGCGCCCAACACCACGCCCTGCTAATTTTTGTATTTTAAGTAGAGATGGGGTTTCACCATGTTGGCCAGGCTGGTCTTGAACTCCTGACCTCAGGTGATCCACTCGCCTCGGCTTCTGAAAGTGCTGGGATTACAGATGTGAGCCACCACGCCTGGCCTATAATTTATTTTCCATTCCCCTGTTATTGTCTGTTTCTCTTTTTAAATTTTCTTTACTTCCTTTCTTTTAGATTAACTCTTTTATTTCTCATTCTGTTTTCCTTATTGTTTGGAATGTTTATGCTATATGTTCTACATTTTCTCTGTCTGTGGTTACCCTAGCCACTTTCTCTTTTTTAACATATGGGGGTCTCACTATGTTGCCCAGGCTGATCTCTAACTCCCGCCCTCAAGTGATCCTCCCACCTTGGCCTCCCTAGTAGCTGGGGACTATAGGCTAAAACCATTGTGCCCAGCAACCTAGCCATTTTAACATGCAGATGTAAATTATCAAAGTCCGAAGTTGGTTAATATTGTTACCTTTGTCCCAAGAATTTCAAAAACCTAGAATATTTTAACTTGGATCCTTTATCCAATTCATAATTATTTTAGTTATATTCTATTTCATAAAAAGAAAAAACAAACAAGACTTTTTTTTAAAATACAGGCAGTGTTTGCTTAGTTTTGTCCACCTGTTTACAGGGTTCTTTGCTTATGATTCATTCCTGTACCCCAAACTTCCATCTAGGATCATTTTCCTTTTACCTGAAGTTTATTCTTTGGAATAACTTTTGATGAGTATGTTTATTTGTTTTAAAATGTTCTTATTTAGACGTTATTCCTAAAGATTATCAATAAATAAAGGTTTTCTTTACATAATATCCAAATTGAGTTGTTTTCTTCCAGTACATATGCTATATTATTCCACTATATTGTTGCTCCCAAAATGTCTAAACACCATCTTTTGCAGGCAATGTGTCATTTTTCGTTGGCTGCTTTTAAGACTCTTTGATGTTTTGCATTTTTTAAAACCTAGGTGTGGATTTATTTTTATCTTACTTGATATGTATTGGGTGGTTTGATTCTAAGGATAAGTAATTCAGAAAACTTTCAATAATTGTGTACTTGATATACTGACTATTTTCCATTCTTCCTGTAATTACTGTCTGAATCTCTGATCTGACCTATGTAAAATCTTCTAACTCCATCCTCCATATCGCTTAACCTCTCTTATATACTCAGGTCTTTGTCTCTCTGGTCTGCATTCTCAGTTTGTTGTTATTGCTATTGTTGTAGATATCTCTTCCAGTTCACTAAATCTCTGTTTAGTTCTGTCTCCCTTGCTCTTTAACCTATCTACTGAGTTATTTCAATTATTCTATTTTTCTCTTTTAAAATTCAATTTGACCTTTTCATTTGAAGCACTTTGGTCAATCTTTATGGTTTCTTGTTTCGTTCTCATACTTTGAAGCTTTTCTTTTATGTTTAAATATATATTGAGCATAGTTATTTTAAATTATGTGTCTGGTAATTTCAATAACTGAAGATTTTACAAGTCTGATTCTGCCTTCACTGTTTCCACCAGCCATTATTCATATTGCCTTGCTTCCTTGTATATTTTATTATTTTTGACTGAGCTTAGTATTTTTTAACTTCATCTTTGGGAATTTTTAGGCACGGGTTGCAGTTGTTTGTCTTCAGAGAAAGGAGGAAAGAAACCCAGCTTCTAAATAACCCAGAACCATTTTCAATTCAATTCTCTATTTGAACATTTTCTGGATTATATAGGTAGCATGAATTCTGACCTCAAACTCTCATGAGGGCTAGGTGTTAGTTATTTCTCGTGTTCCCCCTTCAAACAGCAATGAAGGCAAATTTTTGTCCTTGCTGTACTCTTCTGCATTGTTTCACCTTTATACTCCTAATGCGATCCCTGGGGGTTCTACATTTATATGGGGAACCCCATCAGACTCCCTACCTTGTGGAGGACATGTCTTATTCCACCTTCTCATGCCCCCTTTCATCACTGCAGTAGAATCAATGTCATTAGGACCCACCAGAGACCCCAGTGCACAAGCAAACATTGGTGCTAATTTACCTGTCATATTTCCTACCCTCCTTTCTATTTGGCCTTTAAATATTTCTTCACTTCATGCCATCTTTGTGAAACACAAAAAGTAAGTATTGTTTATATTTCATGTGACATTTTTTGTTGTTCCAATCAGAAGTATTGGTCAAGGTATTTAGTTTGCCACTCCACCAAAAACTTACAACTACTGTCCAATTGACACATAAGCTCTGGAGTGGAGCATTAATACATTCAACACAGTGGAGACTCTGAGATGGTGAAGAAGTGAAGACTAGCATCTATACACTGACACATCCAAGCTACAAATGGTTTCACTCCAGTTTAACTCTGGAAAGAGGGTCGGATCTCTCATGCACTTTATCCTAAATCCAGTTTCTGTTTCTCACTACATAGGTTCCCTGGATCTGGCTACTTTCTTTCTTTAACTTGGGACTGTGAAACTGGAATTACAGCTTCATTCTGAAGGCTAGTTTCAATATTTATCAGTTAATGGAAAACTCCTTCTCTTCCATTTATAAGTTAATGGAAAACTTATTGTCTTGTTCTTTTGTTTCATATCTTCACTCCTTGCTGAGGATTTGCTCTCCACACATGTATTGGTCACCTGCTGTGTGTCAGGCATTATTCTTGCCCCTTAACAGAATCCCAGATCCCCACAGGAATTTCTAAGAGCCTCCAAGAAATGAGAGCCTATCTCTACGACAGCATGACAATTTCATCTGGAATTTATGCATATCTGAGACTGGTATATCCAATCCCAGTATGATTCAAAGTGTGATACACAAATGGGCAGTTGGGACCTGAATAACAACCTCTGAAGGTAGAAACCAATGATCGATAATCTGCGTTTTGGCGAGGCATAGTGGCTCACACCTGTAATCCCAGAATTTTGGGAGGCCGAGGTGGGTGGATCACTTGCATCCCAGAGTTCGAGACCAGCCTGGCCAACGTGGTGAAACCCCGTCCCTACAAAAAATTAGCCGGGTGTGGTGTCACATGCCTGTAGTCCCAGCTGTCTGGGAGGCTGAGATGAGAGGATTGCTTGAGCCCTGGAGGTCAAGGCTGCAGTGAGCCACAATCATGCCACTGAACTCCAGCCTGGGTGACAGAGTGAGACCCTGTCTCAAAAAATAATAATGATCTGTGTTTTAACAAGCTCTCTAGGTGACAATTAAACTCATAAAATGTTAGAGCTAGTGTTCTATCACACTATTATTTGATCTTTGCTTTATCTAACAATAAAGTCTGAGGCTCATTGATCCAGATTCCTGATTTTAAAAGAGACCACTAGGTTTTCAAACACCACCGTAAAGAAGCACTAGCGTCAGCTCACGTGCTTTCATGATACAGAAGAACTAACTGTGAAGAGATCGTAGATGCCACTAGGTACAGAATATAGCATTCTAAATGTAATATATTATATTTTCTGTTTTTTAGAAACTATTTGTAACAGCGCTGCTGGCAAGCTCTCCCTGTTTCCCCATCCTGATATTTGGGCAAAACATAGCTAAGTTCCATCAGTGAATGCAAGCTCCAACCAATCTGCCCACCTTGTGGCTGCAGAGGGAAAACAGACTAAAGAATTACACAATCAACCAGCACAGGAGTCATCCCATAGCATCTTGGAGGGAGGAGATAGGGTAAAAAAACAAAGTTTATGCCTGGAATGAGCTTAAGGCCACACAAAGAGAGAGAGGAGAAGTGAATTGAACTCAGAGGTTCCCAGATATGGTTGGAAATAGCCCCCCCACAACAATCTGTTTAATTAAGTCCAAGACCAAAATCTCACTGGAAGGGAAGTAAAATGATGTAGTGAGAAGGAAAGGTTAGCCAAGGAAGAAAAAAACTTGTCAATCCAAAATTTCCTTGCAAATCTTCTCCCCAAGAACTGTTAGGAGGAAAATCTACACACCCTTGAGAGAAAGAATACACTCAATATGCACATGTCCTAATAATTTAATCTGCTTTTTTTTCTATCTGTTGTATGTGCCACATCTTTGTAACACATAGATGTGTGCTTGACATGCTGAAATCACAGAGTACCTTCCCCATATCATCTCAGGAAGAATTTGTGCCAAAAGACAAAGTGGCAAAGACATTCCTGGATGGCTGCTTGTGCTGGAATTTGTTTCCACAACTAAAATAAGAACAGAGTTAATTTGGCTTTTGAGCTGATATGTAACTAAAATGATTAAAACAAAATTAGGAGTCAACATTATATTACAGAATCTTAGAAAATCAAGTCACTAGGCATGTTTATGGGCAAGAAACAAAAAAACTCTTTCTGGACACATTTGGGGAGAAGGAGGTTCTCAGCTTGCAATGCAACTTAGAAGCTAGATGGATTCTCCTTGACATTTCCAAAAGGAAATTGAGTATGGTGTTTCTGCTTCATTGCCACACTCAAACAGCATCAACACATTTGTGGCAGAATAGGAAGTGTCACCATTTTCCATCTCTGACACAGAACAGGACACAGAACACATTTCTTATGCCTACTTTAGTCCCCAAACTTGTATTTCCTAGAAAAAATAAAAAATATAAGGTTACCCAGGTTCAGTAAGGAAAAAAAGTCGAGTGACATAAGTAATTTCTGATTCCTATCATTTTAAAGAAAAAAATAAGATAAAGAAAGAAAAGGAAAAGAGGAGTCCCCTCATGCTTCTTATGGCAGGCAGAATAATGGGTCCCCCAAGATGTCCACATCTTAATCCCCAGGACATGTGAACATGTTATGTTGACACATGACACATGACATATGACAAAGGGGAATTCAGTATGAGGATGAAATTAAAGTTGTTAATCAGCTGACTTTAAAATAGGCCCATTAATCTGGGTTAACTGGGTGGGTTCAATGTAACCACAAGGATCTTTGAAAGTGGAAAAGTAAGATGTGAATAGAGAAGTGAGAACCAGATAGATAGTAGCATGAGAAGGTCTGAAGCCCAGTGTTGCTGGCTTTGAAAATGGAGGAAGGGGTCATGAGCCACCAAAATTGGACAATCTCTAGAAGGTGGAAAAAGCAAGGAAACAGGTTGTCCTTAAGAGCTTCCAAAAAGGAATGCACCCTGCTGACAACTGCATCTTAGCCCATGAGATTTTTCATGGACTTCCGGTCTACAGCATCATAAGATAAAAAAGTTGTGCTGTATGAAGCTACTGCATTTGTAATAATTTGTAATAATGGCAATAAAAAATTAATATACCCCCTCTCAAACACTGACTTGCCTTGCTCCCCAAAAGTGATGACCCTAACTTCTAACACAATAGATTAATTTCACTTGTTCTGAACATTTGTTAAATGAAATAACACTGTATTATTTTGTGTCTGAATTTATTCTGTTTTGTAACTGTATATTATATATATA
>NW_016813906.1:1819139-1825931 GCF_001698545.2 Rhinopithecus bieti | reverse complement strand
TATATTTTTTTTTTTTTTTTTTTTTACTTACTCATGCTATTATTGTTGGACAAATCTGTGACTTTTATAAATAATAATGCTGGGGGCATATTTGTACATATCTTTTGGTGTAATGTGTTCACATTTCAATCGATACATACCTGGGAGTGCATTAGATAGATAGTAGGGTAAGCACAACTGGAGTGTGTCATGCCTAAGAATTTTTTCCAAAATACTCTTATAAGCAAGGTATGAATAAACAAATCAACTCTATAGTTGGCATGGTTAGTATTTTGCTTTGTTTGTGGTGGTTGTTACAGATGTTCCATTCTGGTAGGCGTGTAGTAGTGTTTTAAACTTGCACTTCTCCAATTACTAATGGTGGTCACTTTGTCTTATGTTCTTGGGCATTTGCAGTTTCTTTTTTTGTGAAGGGCCTAACTCATTTGCCCATTTTTCTATTGGGATGTCTGTGCTTTTTACATTGATATATGGGAGCTCTTAATATAGACTGGTTATCAATCTTTTGTTGGTTGCATGTGTTGAAAATATCATCTTCTACTCCAGCTTACATTTGTATTCTCTTTACACTATGTTTGGATAAGAATAAGTTCTTAATTTAATGTAACCCAATCTATCTGTCATTTCCTAGTTAGTGATTTTTTCATATTGTTCCAGAAATCTTTCCCCACCCAAAGTCATGAAGATATTCTATATGATCTCCTAGATGTTATTGTTTTGACTTCCATATTTAGACCCACAATCAACATAAACTTGATTTTCAAGTACATGTGAGGTAGAAGCCCAATTTCATTATGAGGATATGCAATTGACACTGGACAGTCATTGAGAAAAGGCCTCATTTCTCCCATTGCGCCAAAGTGCTACTTTTAACAGAAATCAAATATCCATATAGGCATAGTTCTATTTCTTGACTCTTTTAGTCTAGGCACATACCAATACCACACTACCTTAGTAGCTGTAGCTTTATAATATGGCTTGTTGTTTGATAGAGTATGTCTTTCTACCTGCTTCTGCTTCAAGATTATCTTAGATATTCTTGGCCCCTTGTGTTTTGATATAAATATTGTATAAATATTGGAATCAACTTTCCCATACCCACAAGATAATGTGCTCAAATCTTTGTTAAGATTGTATTGACTCTATAGATAAATTTGTAAAGAACTAATATAAACTTTTATTTATTGAGATCATCTTTAATTTTTGTCAATATTTTGCAATGTTTTGTGTAGTGGACAAGTAAACATTTTCTTAGCTTTATTAAAAGGAGCTTAATATTTTGATGATATTTTGATGTTATATTTTAATTTTATAACTTTTTTCAGGCACTTAAAAATATATGTTGGTGCATTAATGTTGTATTGAATAGTCTTGCTAAATTCATTTTTTAATTCTAATAAATTATATATAAATATTTTAGGATTTTCTATGAACATAATTATGTTGCCTATAAATAATGAGAATATTATTTCTCCTTATGAACTTTGTATCTTCTATTTCTGTATGTTGCTTTTTGTGCTGGAAGGACTCTAGTACCACGTAGAATAGGAGTGATGACAGCTAGCTTCCTTGTCTCATCCCCAATTTCAGAAGGAAAGCATTGATCATTACACATTTAAAATGATAAATACTTCGTATTTTTCAGAGCTTTTCTATATCATATTAAGAAAGTACATTCTGTTGATTTTATGCTAAGAATTCAATATGAATTGGTGTTGAATTTTCTGTACTTATGAAGAAAATCACATGATTTCTCTGATATTCTGTTAATGTGGTAAATTACATTGATAAGTCAAGAATTCATATTTTCATTTCAAGGGTAAATATTACATAAAATGCTACACACAAAGTGATATAATACCATTGAAGCAGCTGCTAAAATAATACAGCAAAATGAATAGTTAATAGTTATAGTAACATGTCAACAAAGGAGATAAAATTGAATCAGAAACAGACTCATGTAATACAAAAAAAGAAAGAGAAAGGAAACAAAGAATAGATAAGAAAAATAGAAAATAGATTTTCTTGGGCAGCCCAACTATATCATAATCATATTAAATGTAAATAGCTTAATGCTCATAATTAAAAGGCAGAGATTGTCAGATTCAATAAGAAAGAAGACTCAACTATGAGCTAACAACAAGAAACTCATTTCAAATATAAAGATATAAATATGTTAAAAGAGAAAAGACAGAAAGAATATATTCTGTGTTAACACTAATCAAAAGAAAGAAAGCATATCTACATTAATATCAGACAATATGAATTTCAGAGCAAATAATGTTACCACAGATTCAAGAGGGTCATTTCAAAATGATGAAGAGGTAAATTCAATATGAGAACATAACAATCTTAAATATCTGCACATTTAATAACAGAACTTCAAAATACCAAAAGCAAAATCTATACAGAAAAGGAGAAATAGACAAAATAAGTATTATTTTCAAAACATAAACCCTTTTGTCAATAACTGAAAGAAAAACTAGACAGAAAATCCATAAGTATAATGTAGAACAGAACAAGGCAATCAACCAATTTGATCTAATTAACATTTATACAACAGCTTCCTAACAACAGCAGAACACATTCTTTTCAAAATCACATGGAATATCACTCAACAAACTAGGGAGAGAGGGGAACTACTTTAACATAAAAGGCTGTATATGAAAACTTACAAGTAATATTATACTTCATGGTAAAAGATTGGAAGCTTTTTCTCTAAAATCAGAATCAAGAAAACAAAATCTTGCTTTCACCACTGCTATACAACATAGTAGTGGAAATCTTTGACAGAGCAATTAGGCAATAATAATAATAATAATAATAGGCATCCAAAATGGAGAGGAGAAAGGAAAATTACTTCTGTTTCTCAGACAACTGATCTTATATACAGAAAACGCTAAAGATTCCACACACAAAAATTGTTAGAAACAAAAAAACAAATTTTACATGTTGCAGGATATAAAATCATCACTCAAAATTTAGTTTCCTTTCTATATACTTACAATGTATAATCTAAAAGGAATTTTAAAATTCCATTTACAATAGTATCAAAAGAACAAAATACTTAAGAATAAATTTAACCAAAGAGGCAAAAGACTTTTACACTACAAACTACAAAATGCTGCTGAAAAATGAAAGACCCAAATAAATGGAGACATCTGTGTTCATGAATTGGAAGACTTAACTATTTTTAAGAAGTTAGGCCAGGCACGGTGGCTCACACCTGTAATCCCAGCACTTTGGGAAGGCAATGCGGGTGGATCATGAGGTCGGGATATCGAGGCCATCCAAGCTAACACGGTGAAACCCCGTCACTGCTAAAAACACAAAAAATTAGCCGGTCATGGTGGTGGGCACCTGTAGTCCCAGCTACTCAGGAGGCTGAGGCAGGAGAATGGCGTGAACCTGGGAGATGGAGTTTGCAGTGAGCCGAGATCACGCCACTGCACTCCAGCATGGGTGACAGAGCGAGACTCTGTCTCAAAAAAAAAAAAAGAAGTCAACACTACCAAAGTAATCCACAAATTTAATGCAATCCCTAGCAAAATCCCAGTGGCATTTTTTGAAGAAATGTAAAAATCCACCCTAAAATTTACACAGTATCTCAATGACCTTAACTATCCTAAATAATCTTGCAAAAGAAGGACAAAGTTGAAGTATCCCAATTTCTAATTTCAAAACCTAAGCTGCAATAATCAGAATAGTGTGGTATTGCCATAAAACAAACATATAGACCAATGGAACAGAACAGAGAACCCAGAAATAACCCTTGCAGATATAGCCAAATGATTTTGACAAGATTGCAAAGACTATTCAATAGGAAAAAAACAGTCTTTTCAACAAATGATGCCGGGAAAACTGAATATCCACTTGCAAAATAATGAAGTTAGGCTCTTACTGTACACCATCCACAAAATTTAACTCAAAATGGATCAAACTTAAACATAAGACCTAAAATTATAAAATGCTTAGAAGAAAAATATAAGGAAAAAGCTTCATGACATTGGGTTTAACATGGATTTTCTGGATATGACACCAAAACCACAGGCAACACAAGTGAAAATAGAACAACTGGACTATATCAAAATTAAAAACTTCTGTGCATTAAAGGACACAATCAACAAAGTAAAAAGGCAACCTGTGAAATGGGAGAAAATATGTGCAAACCATATATCTAATAAGGAGATCGTATGTCAAATACGTAAAGAATTCCTTCAATGCAACAACAAATATAACCCAGTTTTAAAATGGGCAAAGGACTTGAATAGACATTTTTTCAAATGTGATAAACAAATGGCCAGAAAGCATATTAAAAGATGCTCAACATATCTAATAATTATGAAAAAATCAAATCAAATCAAAACCATGATGAGATATCACCTCATATTCATTGGGATGGCTACTATTTTTTAAAAAGGCAGAAAATAACAAGTGTTGGTGAGGACGTAAAGAAATTAAAATCCTTGCTGGTAAAAACGTGAAACACACAGCTCCTATGGAAAGCAATATTGTAGTTCATCAAATATTAAAAATAGAATTACCATCCAGTGCAGAAATTCCACTCCTGTCTATATATCAAAAAAATTGAAAGAACGATTTCAAAGAAATATTTGTACATCCATATTCATTTCACCGCTATGCAAAATAGCCAGGAGGTAGAACCAACCTATGTACCCATGAAAAGAGGAATTCATAAATAAAATGTGTTATCTATCTACACACATGTGCACACACAATGTGATATATATGGAATATTACTTAATATATTCAATTATAACATATATGGAATATTATTCAGGTTTTAAAAAGGAAGGAAATTCTTACACATGCTGAAACATCACTGAAGCTTGAGGACATTATGCTAAGAGAAATAAGCCAGAACGAAAAGACAAATATTGCGTGATTCTATTTATATGAGGCATCTATAGTCACATTCATAAAAAACCAGAAAGTAGAATAGTTGTTACCAGAAGCTGGGGTGGAGATGGGATGGAGATGGAGAGCTGTTTGATGAGCATAAAGTTCGTTTTACAAGATGAAAAATTCTGGAGATAGGTTTCACAACCATGCAAATTTTCTTAACATACTGAACTGTACACTTAGAAATGATTTAGATGGTAAATGTTATGTTTTTTACCACGGTAATAAAAAAAGAAGCACAGGGAACATTTACCAAAATAGACCATATTCTGGGCTATAAAACAAGTCTTAGTAATATAAAATGACTCAAATAATTTGTGAGATGAGAACCTGAAAATTTCTTTGGGGAAAGTTTTAAGTGACAGATTAAATGTCCTCAATTATATTTTTCTTATAATTTTAATAAATTATTTCCTTAGAATTTGTTCATTGAAATTTCAAAATTTGGGGCATAAAATTTTCTCTAATATCCTCTTGATAATTCTTCATATCTTTATTATATCTTCTTGTTCATTCCTGATATGTACCTACCTGTCTTTTTCTTAATCATCCTGACTTAACGCTTTATCAATTGTCAGTCTTTCAGAGAACTAACTTTGGCTTTATTGAATTTCTTTACTGTATATTTGCGTTCTATTTAATTAATTTTTCCTCTTTTTATTATTTCTTTTCTCCTCCATTTTGAGGTTAATTTGCTGATATGTTTTTAATGTCCTGATATGAATAATTACACGGTCATTTTCAGCCTTTTTTTCTTTTCCTACATGTTTTTATTATGACGTGTTTCTTTCTAATTATCTCTTTACCTGCATTTCTGAAGTTTTGGGATGTTATATTTTTCTTATTTTGTTCAAAATATCTTTTAATTTTATTGTGATTATTTTAACATAATAATTATAAGAAGTCTATTACTTAATTCCAAGCACTTGGAGATTTTCAAGTTCTCTATTTGCTTTGACGTCTAGTTTAATTTCACTCTAGTTAGAAAATAAATTCTGTATAATTTCAAGTTTTTGAGAATTTGTCTTTACTTGCTTTGTGGGCCATTGTAACTATACATGTAAAAGTCGTTAAAATAGTTAATTTTATATTATGTATATCATACCACAGTAAAAAAAATACACTATTGGATACTGTGTTCTCTTTGTCTTTTAAGTTTAGTTAATAATATTGTTTAGAGGTTCTATATCCTAACTAACTTCTTGTCTGTGTATTCTGTTGGTTCCTGAGAGATATAAGTCAAATCCTCTTACTCTGATTATGAACTTCTATATTTCTCCTTCAGATGGTTTTATATCTACTTGAAGCTCTTCGTAGATAGCTATAAATTTAGACTTGTTACATCTTCCCAGTGAACTGACTTTTTTGTCATTATATGTCCATTTTCATCTCTAGTAACGACACTTTTTGTTTTAAAGCTTCTTTCATATTAGTATAGCTATATCAGCTTTCTTTCAGTCAGTATTTTTCTATCCTTTTATTTTCAGTCTTTCTATATCCATACATTGATTTTGAATTTCTACAGGCAGCATATAGTTGGGTTTGGTTTTGTATTTAGTCTGAGGGCTTACATTTTTAATTTGTGCATTTAATCTATATACATTTAGTGCATTACTGATATATTTGAATAGCTCTATTATCTTCCTACTTACTCCTCTTACTCCTTCCTACAACTGTTCTGGTTTTCTATACTTTTTTTTTTTGAGATGGAGTCTTGCTCTGCTGCCCAGGCTGGAGTGCAGCGGCGCGATCTCGGCTCTCTGCAAGCTTCGCCTCCCGAGTTCAGGCCATTCTCCTGCCTCAGCCTACCGAGTAGCTGGGACTACAGGCGCCCGCCACCAAGCCCAGCTAATTTTTTTTTTTTTTTTT
>NW_016813906.1:1775281-1818955 GCF_001698545.2 Rhinopithecus bieti | reverse complement strand
TTTTTTTTTTTTTTTTTTTTTTTTGTATTTTTAGTAGCGACGGGGTTTCACCGTGTTAGCCAGGATGGTCTCGTTTTCCCGACCTCGTGATCCACCAGCCTCAGCCTCCCAAAGTGCTGGGATTACAGGTGTGAGCCACCGTGCCTGGCTGGTTTTCTATACTTTTTATATCATTTTCTAGCCTTCTTTTGGACTGATTAAACGTAGTTATTTATTATATTCTCCTTCTATTATGTTATTATGTGTCCTTTTAATGTAAGTATGTGTATTTTATTTAGGGCTGCCTAGAGATAAAGGTATACTTATAAAGTCTGTCTAATGAAAATTAATACTTTCATTCTTACTGTACAGTTCAAGAACCTCAAGACGCTTTAATTCCATTAACTCTCTCAATTTATATGCTATTGTCACAGTGTATTTTAATTCTATGTATGTATTCTTCCCACATGACATTATTATTATTTTATATAGTTAAAACTTACTTATATTTTTCTACATACTTATTTTTCTCATTTCTCCTCTGTTCTCAATCTTCAATCTAAAATGGTTATAGAATGCCCTTCATACCTTCTTTTAGTATAGGTCTGCCAGTGACAAATCCTCTCCGTTTTTTCTTATCTGGAAATGTTATTGTTTTGCCTTGATTTGGGAGATATTTTCGATGAGTATAACATTCTAATTTGCCATTTTTTTCAGTGGTTTGACTATACCACGCATTAACCCCCAGCCTCCACTGTGATTATTAAAAAGTTAGCTGCTAGTCTTGTTGCTCTTTCCTCTCTGGCGACTCTTAAGACTTTCTGATTGTCGTTGGCTTTCAGCAGTTTAACACCATATGCAACTGCTTTGTGTTTATTCTACTCTAGGTTCAGAGTGTTTCTTTAATATATGGCTTGATACATTTATTCAGTTTAGGGAAACTCTTGGCCATTATCTATCAGAACACTGCTTTTACCTAATTCTCACTTTCCTATCCTGCTAGGCTTCAAATTATAAGTATATTGGAATTTTTTCTCTATTCTTTTTTTTAATATATTTTTTTCTTCTTTTTTTTTTTTTTTTTTTTTTTTTTTGAGACGGAGTCTCGCTCTGTCGCCCAGGCTGGAGTGCAGTGGCCGGATCTCAGCTCACTGCAAGCTCCGCCTCCCGGGTTTACACCATTCTCCTGCCTCAGCCTCCCGAGTAGCTGGGACTACAGGTGCCCGCCACCTCGCCCGGGCTAGTTTTTTGTATTTTTTAGTAGAGACGGGGTTTCACCGTGTTAGCCAGGATGGTCTCGATCTCCTGACCTCGTGATCCGCCCGTCTCGGCCTCCCAAAGTGCTGGGATTACAGGCTTGAGCCACTGCGCCCGGCCATTTTTTTCTTCTTTTAAACTCAAGGTTCATTTCAAATATTTTATTCTGACCTATGTTGCTGTTCACTTAGTCTCTCTTCAACTGTCTATTCATTGTTAATACACCCACTAAGTTCTTAATTTCCCTTTTATTTTTCAGTTCTAAAATATTTATTAATGTGTTTGGCTTATCCTCCAAATTTCTCCATCTTTGATTCCCTTAAACATATTAAAATCTCATGATTATTTAAAAATTCGTGTCTAATAACTCCATTCTCTGGATTCCCTCTGATCTGGTTATATTTTATGTTGCTTCTCTTAATTTTTTAACATGATCTTATATTTTTATATGACTTTTTTGTTTGATACAGAACATTGCAAACAGAAAACTGATATAGTCATTTCAGAATTAGGAGTATAAAATTATCCTCCAGAAAGAAGTTACATTTGCTTTAGAAAAATGGCCAGCACCACTAGCATTCCAGGTCACTCTCTTCCTATAGGAGATTAAGATAATTTGAAACTGGGGCTTCCATTTCTGCATGTCAGTATAAAATCAGTTTACTTTTACTCCAACTGAAAGCTTGTTGTGTTACCAGAGTTCTTACTCCTTCATAGTCACTCAACTCCAAATTCCCCCTTAGCCATATGAGACTCAAGAGTCACGCCCAGGCTCTCCTCTAAGCAACCTCTTCTAGGGTGCTAGTAGATGCCCCTGGGGAACGCTGCTCCAAATGCTGGGCTGACCTGTCTAGATATCATTCTTCTCCAGATCTTGGCCCTGTTAGTGTGAATGATCTTGTTAGCTCTACTATGTCCTTCAATAAATGTTTGTCACACTTTTTATTCTAACTTTTCTAGTTGTTTTGAGTGGGATGGTTGTTCAAATTATTTAGTCCTTCACTGAAGAAAACAAACCTTGCACAAAAAAGTTTTTAATTTATCAATAACAGTCAATGTATTAATTAAATTTTCCTCATCTCACTCAAGCAATTTGACAGTGTCACCCTGAAGTATTTCCCTTCCTTAGTCATCCATTCCTCCATTACAACATCAAAGACAGAATCCAGGTCTAGGAGAAAAGATTTAAAGATTGTAAAATTGATAACATTTACATTTGTCAGCAACCTCACATATTTGTTTAATTTCATGTCATGTAACAATTTTATGGCATGCCATGCTTTAGGCATGAAGACACTTAAGCTCTAAGGATAGAATCAATTTCCAAGGCTACAAAACTATGGCAGAACAAAAGTCTCTCTCACTTCATGCTTGGACCCTATTTCATTAGATAACAGCTAGAAGTTCCTGAAGGGATGCTGACTACCTAGGTTGGAGCATGGTGAGGAGGTAGAAATAAAAAGCATCATCCTCTCAAAGTCAGGAGCATAAAACCTGTGAAAGCAGCTATCTAGAAGAACAGAAGAGAACTTTTTCAATGAAATAATTTTTTTAAAAACAGCAGAAAACATCATCCAGCCTCTCTCTTTCTGCACATGGTTAAACAGTTTCAAGGGCTACCTGATGGGTCATTTTACCAATACAACCAATTGAATATCTAAGAATCTTTCTTTTCTTAAAGAACCAGATCCTATCACAATACAAGATGACTCATGCTTAGAAGTAAATCATAGAGAACCTTGATCTTATGAGATTAAGATCCTTTGAATGGTCCAGGCTCTTTGCTTAAATAAGATTCTATTTCCAAATCTCTTTATAATTCAGTTCTTTGGCTACTTACAACATGCCAGACACTGTGATGGGAATATAACACAAGCCAAAATGACAAAATCCCTTTTTCTATGGAGTTTACAGTTTAGAGAAGGGGACAGGCTTTAGTCTCAAACTACCACATAATTGGTGTGTAGGTGAATATTTAAAAATCAGCTCCCCATGGGGAGGAAGGAGGCTCTGATTTGTAGCATTTGCCCATTTCTTTATCTAACTACTCCCAGCGTGACTGATTTTAGGCTCTCAGGGTGATGTCACTAAATATGGAGTTGGGAAGAGATTCACACAATTGGCTCTCAAAAGACAATATGAGCCAATCCCACTGCACCACTGAATATAATAAATGGAAAATGTAGTGTGTGCTCTAAAACAAAAGAGCCCCATTCTCCAAGATACATAACAAAGAAACCAGATTCATTCTACATGGTTACAACAGGCATCTTTGAAGAAGTGATGCTTGTTCTGATATCAGAAATATGAGTGCATGTTAACCAGGCAAGGAATGGACATGAAGTTGAAGAGCTGGGCAGTGGAGCATGGCCCATGCACTTTTGCCATGAATGGGCTGGAAAGGGAAAGCATCAGATGGGCAGCTAAGAGGCTCATCTCCATTCTAATCTATTTTCTGCATTCTCAATTCCTCAGTTTCCTACCACTGGCAAAAGCTGGAGGATGCTTAAACCCACTGGGGGAAATGCACTTGAAAGGACTTGCAAAAAAGTTCCATAAGTTATAGGAACACAATCCTGGGGCTAGCAGGCTCCGTTGCCAACATATGCATCAAGTAGGCTGATGGCACCAAACAAGAATGTGGATTTCAAGGAGCCTGGCAGCTTTGCTCAGCTATTCTCAGCCACTGATAGAGCTTTCTCCCTGAAGTTTGAAATGTATTTCCATATTAAACTTTTAAAAGATGAGGGAAAAAATGGTACAAATTGAGAGAGGGAGGGAGAAGAGAAGAGAAAATGATTGCACATTGAAATAAATGTGCTACTTAAGAAAATTATAAGTGCCTAAAAACAGGAGTTTATAATGAAAGTGCCTTCTCAAGCATAACTGGAGCATCACTATTCTGATGCTAAAATACAATAAACTGTCCTATTAAATCTAAGGAGTTAGATTTAATAAGATGGGTAGTATATTAAATAAATGCCAACTGATTATTAAAGATCTTTTTATTGAGGATTTACAACTATGTCATCAAATAACTGAGCAGTATTCAGGTATAATAAGACCCATATGAGAAACTTAATTTAAAGTAGTGCAAAGAACCAAAAACACTGTTACAAACAGACCATGAAAACCTGAAAAATAGATAAGTTAAGAGGCAAAAAACATCCCATCAAATTATTGTCAATAGTGGGGACAGAGGCAGTGAGGGAGGACAAAATATCATTTACATATGAGTCAACTAAATAGCTATTCAAAAGCACGGTAGCATGACAGAATGGTACATGAGGTGTGTAGATGTGCTCTCCCCTAGGAGAGGAACATACTTTTCTTTTTTCCTTTGGAAAGAAAATTAACTTTTTAATACGAATTTTCAGTGGTAAAGAAACCTTTGAGTTTCTTAGAAAGTAGGTTTTGCAAACCAAAGTGAGTGCCAAGAACAAGGGGGTTTGTGTCTTTCCCTACCCAGACCTGGAAAGCTACTGAAGGGCTGGAGGGAGGAAAGGGAGAAGGCAAGCGGGAGGAAGAGTGAGAGGAGAGAAAGAAAGAAAAAAGGAGCAGGAGAATAGGGAGGGAGAGAGAAGCAGTGAGTAGAGGTTTAGGGAAGAAAAGATACTTGCCTAAGACTCAGAAAACTGAGTTCTTTTCCTGGGCTTATCTCTTGCACACTGTGCAACATAGAATGTGTTATTCCAAATGTCTGGGCTTCATCAGTTTTCTCACATGTAAAATTAAAGGGTTAAGCTACAATACCTCTAAATTCCCTTTGAGTTCTATAATTCTTTGTTTTATTCTCAAACCTAGTTCCTGCATCTTCTGGTGATATTCCTTGGAGTATAAGAAAAACCTTTTACAGTAATAAAACCCCCTTAGAGTATGAGAGATAGAGACCAAGATAAAGATGGAGGGAGAGAGAGGGAGAGACAGAAAGAAGAGGAGGAAGAGGAGGACGAGGAGGAGGAAGAGAGTTTCCGGGACAATAGTTATACAATCTTGTTTTATGAGGTCCTTTATGATTCTTTTGAATCCCTCTCATAGCTGTCATTTCGCAGCTTCCTTGTTTGGTAGGCAAGGAAAGGATTATTATTTTCATTGCATAGATGAGGCAGCTGAGCTCAGGACCCTCAAGGTACCTTACCCACGACAGGGCTGGTTGAAGGTAAGGGACAGACTGCTTCACAACTCAGTGCTAGCTTGGTGGGCGGCTGGGGTGGGTGCCTTATGCACACATGCAGGACAAACCAGATACACCAATGTTCCAAGATAAGGAGGCCTAGAAATGTGACTTGGGCAAGACAGATGAGTACACAGCTTCCCAACCTAACTGTCACTTGCCTTTGACCCACAACAGGCAAAGAGGACACTGTAGAGAATAAGCAAAAAAAGGACCCAAAAAAAATTGCACTATTGATAAATGACTCCACTTGTAGTCCAGATTTCGGACACCTTGTCCTTAGTCACAAGTGACATCTAATTTGTCCCTAAAAAAACTAGCCTTTACATCTTTGTTACTTGAGGCTTTAGGTTAAGACATGTGTATGTCCCTCATAAATCTGATCTCCTTTAGGGCCTGTCCACAGACCCCCAGTTGCCACCCAGGAGCAAAACAGCACTTTCTTTTCTTCCCAGAAGATTTCAGTGGGAGTAAAGAAATTATCTTAAAAACATACAAAGTAATCCCTAAGCATCTGTAGGAAAGTAGTCGCCTGAGCTAGGGACCAAATGGGGAATAGAAAGGCACCGAAAGAAAATCAAGGAAAAAGGGAAAGCGTATATTTCTATCTCCCCTTCTCCAGTGCATCTGGCTGGCCGGGATCATAGTTGTTCTATACTGTAGAGGGACATCCGTCAACACTAATCAATACATGTGGTGTTAGTCATGGATGATAAATTTGAAAGGGATTATAACTGTAAACAGTGATCAATAGAGACTTGCTGCAGGAGACAGAGAGGAAAAAACAACCCGAAAATGTTACACAGTTAATAAAATAAGGGGGGAGGGTCAGTCTTAAACAAAACTCCGAGAGACCTAGTGTTCTTAGTTCCTCCTGAGAGGTGGGATGGAAGGGGAAGTGGATGAATAATCCTCCCCCAGAATTTTCCACAAGGCAATTGCTACTAAAAGAGTGCATTATTAATTTACAGCCTACTTGCTGATACTTCGGGTTGGAAGGCACATTCTCCATTAGCATTTGGTTGAAGATGTGTTTCTGGATCCAAGCTGGCACACTGAAAGCCCCCAGAGTATAGCTTGCCCTTTCCCCACACCACCTCCTTCCCTCCTGCCTCTCCTCCCCTCCTCTGATTTCACCGCAGGCACATGACTGAGCAGTGCATTCACAAGCATGACATCCCTCTCTGCAAACAAATATATCCTGAATCCAAGCAAAAGAAAAAAAAAAAAATGCAGGGAGCCTCGGCTGCTCACCCATAGATGAATGGAACTATCCGTCTTGTCACCAGGGGTCAGAGCGAGAGGTTACTCTGAGTCTATACCTTAGCTTCTCTGCTGACGTTTGCAAGCAACTTCCTTAAAAATAAAACAAAATAAAGAGTAAAAAAAAAAGAATCCTGCCACATCAAGCAGTGAGCCGGTCCCTCCAGAACCCTTCGAAGATCGTGTCTTCTCACCACCTTTGGAGCCACAGCTCCAGGCCTGACATGCACATTTTCTTCCTGCTGACCTTTTAGTGTTCTTTCTGCCAGAGTGTGTAAACCATAAGCTGATATATGAAGGCAATTTTTAGTGGTGCCACTTGTATCTGAGTGATTGCACACACTTTACGTTTCTGGCCTGCCACCCCCTCCACCTTTCGAAGACCTCTCTATTTTCTTTTAAGGGAACTGCAGCAAAGGTGAAAGCAAGTTTAACTGCTTCAAGACTTTGATGGCCAGAAGCACCTGTTTGGGGGATTTGTAACTGACCAAGGCCCACCTTCAAAGCTAGAATGTTTCTTTGCTGCTCTAGGGATCAGCAGGACAGCAGTGCTGGGGGTGGAGGTGAGGAGGTTACTTGGCATTTCTCCACCAGCCCCCAATCCCCAACCACAACCAAAGCTGACATATATCAAAGCCCCAAGCATTGTTGAAGACTTAGAGGACACAGAGTCATTTTCTCCATAAATTCTGAGAGCCGGGGACCCTGGGGACTTTCACAGTCAGAGTTTCGGAGCAGAGAGATGGGAGTAGAGGGGTGAGGGCCATTAAGTCAGACAAGATACTCAGCTAGCAGAGTCACAAAGTTCCCAAACTCTTCCACCCTGCCACTGTCCTGTCATCCCTTCAAAAGCCAAGGCTGCTGTTTTCCTTCAAGGTAGCTGCAGTTTCCACACTGCTAGACGCCAGGATGTGTCTGTGCCCTGGAAGGAACACTGTAAGAACCCGCAGGGGCAGGCATCATTTTCTCTTATTATTCCAAGCTGGGATGGATGCTGAAGAAAAATTGTAGCGCCCACCACCACCACCAGACAGGGTGTGCTCTTATTCTTGCAGTAGTTCACAAGGTACCAGGCATCGAAGCCTGAAAGGGAGCAAGAGGTGGGCAAGACAGCCAGAGGAACCTCCTGCTGAAGGAGGAAGTATTTGAAAACAGTTGGTCTGGGTTCAATGAAGCTCCATCTTGACTGATCTACTAATATCCTCCATGCAGGGCAGTAGTAATGTGTGAAATCTGCCAGGGGAATGTGGTTCTTAGAGGACAAGCCTCAGGACCACACCCACCCACGTGCCATAAGGCCCTTCTGTTGCCAGCCTTGAAGGATCAGGGTTTCCTTTCATTAAGAGACCCAGTGAGGCCCTTTCCCTGGAGCATAACTCAAAAACACTCAACAAGAATGTCCCACCCCCTCCTCTGGATCCTGGGTGACTCCCAACTACTAGGCAACACTCTCTGGGGACTGAGTGTCTATGAACCTAGTGAAAATGACTCTTGAGGGGCCTTCACTGGGATCCTCACCTGCCATCTGTGGGTAGTTAGTAGTTTACTACTGGTAATCTAAGATGTTTTAAATGTTTTTAACATATTTAATCAAATTCTGGTTTACTTTTCTCACTCAATGTATAGTCATGTGTTGCTAAATAAAAGGAACGCATTCTGAGATACATCACTACACGACTTCATCACTGTGTGGACATCATAGAGTGAACTTACATGAACCTGGGTGGTACAGCCTACTACACACCGGGTTACATGGCTACGAACCTATACCGCATGCTACTCTTCTGAATACTGCGAGAACATTGTAGCACAATAGTAAGTAGTTGCATATCTAAACATAGAAAAAGTACAGTGACAATATGCTATACAAGATTTTTTTTTAAATGGTATACCTGTATAGGGCACTTACCACTGAATGGAGCTTGGAGGACTGAAAGTTTCTCTGGGTGAGTTAGTGAGTGAGTACTCAGTGAATGTGAAGGCCTAGGACATTATGCATAACTGTACATTTTTCAATACGGCACACTTAGGCTATACTCAATTTATTTAAAATGGTTTTCATTAATTATAAAATAACCCTAGCTTTCTGTAACTCTTTTTACTTCATAAACTTTACATTTTTTTTTACTTTTTGACCCTTTTGTAATAACACTTAGCTTGAAACAAAAGCACATTTTATAGTTGTACAAAACTATGTTCTTTTTCATATACTTATTCTACAAGATGTTTTCTATGTAAAAGGATTTTAACTTTTAATTTTATACTTTTTTATTAAAAAACTAAGACATAAGCACACACATTATCCTAGGCCTACACAAGGTCAGGATCATGCATATCACTGTCTTCCACCTGCGTATCTTGTCCCACTGGAAAGTCTTCAGGGACAATAACACCCATGGAGCTGTCCTCTCCTATGATAACAACGGTTTCTTCTGGGATACATCCTGAAGGACCTGCCTGAGGCTGTTTTACAATTAACTTTGTTTTTTTATGAGTAGAAGTACACTCTAAAGTAACAACAAAAAAAAGTGTAGTATAGTAAATATATAAACCAATAACATAGTCATTTATTGTCATCATCAAGCACTATGTACAGTACATAGTACTTGATAACACATAAATATGTGTTAAGTATAACACATAATGGTATGTATTATACAATTATGGTTTGTTGACAATAGCATCACCAGAAACAGGTGAATAATGCATGGTGCTGTGGCGTTACTAGAGCTATGATGTCACCAATTGATAGGAATTTTCCAGCTCCATTATGGGATCACCTTCATATACATGTTCCATAGTCGACTGAAATGTCACTATGCAGCACATGACTGTATCTAAATTTCAGTGATAAAGAAAGCAAGGAAATAAAATTCATGTCTGGGTATCCCCAGATCTGAAGACCATCATGTCTATCGCATTGACTGCAGGAGAAGAGGGTTACTGATATAAAAAGAGTACTCTGGTAATTACGTTGTTATAAGGTTGTGCCACTCCGCAAAATTTCTGGGGAAGTGCTCAAAATTTTGATATGTGCTTGAGTGTATAAAAATCATCCATTATAGGTGTGGCAGCTGAGAAAAGGGTGAGAACTTAGGGATTAGCCATTGACCAGAGCAGCACAGGATAAAATAGGCATCCTCCAAGTGGTCAGTAGGCAAATGTCCCATGACAGGCCTTAGGAAAGGGAGAGCAATTCCATACACAGACCCATTCAGTCTGTTCTGTCAGGAACCTGTCGTGGGACCCCAATGTAGGCAAAATGAACAAGTCCTATTATAAGGCCACCTGATGGAGACCACAGAGTCGGAAAGCCCAAGGCCATCCACAGAGGAGAAGCGCTGTGAGCCATAGCCTCCTCCTGCTTCCAGGCTGAGCCACAGTCTTCACAAACTACAGCTCCAAGGGCTCATGGAGACATAGCCAGTGGCAACCATGTCTGCCAGGCACCAAGGACTCCAGGACAGTGAAGGTGTTGCTGAGAGCTCCAGCTTAGGTAATTTCCCCATCAAGTAGTGGTGACAAGGCTTACAGAGGCACTCCAGTGGGGACCCAAGGAATAGCAATGGTGACAGCCCTAGGTGCATACTCTGGACATAATCGCATTAAGTATGCAAGGGATTAGCCCTGTCCTTGGCTTCATTAGAGGTCTTAGGTATACCTGTGATGGGCAGCTTTGGAGTCAGCAAAACAGAGTTCCAGGGGCAAGAATTTGCACCAGCTGCAAAGTTTGGGCAGCTAGAAATCAGTGCTGAAGAAACAGGAGCCTGATGTTTCCCTCAATCAAGACAGTGGCTGGATCTGCAACCACAGGCAGAGCCAATGAGGGATAGATTCCAGGCAGAGAATTCATATTCATTGATCATCTTGACTAGACATTGTGACAAAAAGCTCATACGTATTATCTCAGTGAAACTTATAATGACATTGTGGTATTTTAACTCTATTTTACAGATGAGTAAACTGAGGCTGTGGGCCTAAATAACTTACCTAGTAAATGGCAGAGCCCAGAGGTATCAATCTCCAAAGCCATTTCCCTCTTCCTGCTGGAGAGTGGTGAGAAAGGGAAGTTTTTGCTGCAGACCAGAGAGAAGGAGGAGAGATTCAAGTCCAAAATAGAGAGATATACAGGACCCTGATCAGCAATGACAAGGAGTAGGATAAAGACTGGGGAGTCTAAACCCAATGGGAAGCCACTGAGGAGTTTTCAGCTGATAGAGGAAGTGACATAACCAGAGCTGCAGTTCAAAAACATCATGCTGGTTGTCAGGCCTCTGAGCCCAAGCCAAGCCATCGCATCCCATGTGACTTGCACGTATATGCCCAGATGGCCTGAAGTAACTGAAGAACCACAAAAGAAGTGCAAATGCCCTGCCTCGCCTTAACCGATGACATTCCACCACAAAAGAAGTGAAAATGGCCAATCCTTGCCTTAAGCGATGATATTATCTTGTGAAATTCCTCTTCCTGGCTCATCCTGGCTCAAAAGCTCCCCCACCGAGCACCTTGTAACCCCCACTCCTGCCCGCCAGAGAACAACCCCCCTTTGACTGTAATTTCCCTTTTCCTACCCAAATCCTATAACACGGCCCCACACTTATCTCCCTTTGCTCACTCTCTTTGCGGACTCAGCCCACCTGCACCCAGGTGAAATAAACAGCCATGTTGCTCACACAAAGCCTGTTTGGTGGTCTCTTCACACGGACGCACATGACACTGGTTTCGATGTGAAGAATGAGTGTAAATGAGGCAAGAATAAAAGAGGAAAGCCAGTTAGAAGCCTGTTCCCAGCTCCACTGAAATTATGGTATTTGAGACCAGGGTATTCAGATAAAGATAGAGCCAAGTAGGGCCCAGCACAATGGCTCACACCTGTAATCCCAGCACTTTGGGAGGCCAAGGCAGGCGGATCACCTGAGGTCAGGAGTTTGAGGCCAGCCTGACCAATATGGAGAAACCCCTCCTCCACTAAAAATACAAAATTAGCTGGGCATGGTGGCACACGCCTGTAATCCCAGTTACTCAGGAGGCTGAGGCAGCAGAATCACTAGAACCCGGGAGGTGGAGGTTGTGGTGAGCTGAGATGGCACCATTGCACTCCAGCCTGGGCAACAAGAGTAAAACTCTGTCTCAAAAACAAAACAAAACAAAAAGATGGAGCCAAGTAGACTGACCCAAGTTACTTAGGACATGAGTCAACAGGTCTAGGTGATGGGGCAATAACAAGGATAACTTGCAGTTTTCTGGCCAACGTGAGCAAATCACTGCTTCTAGAAAGCAGAAGAAGCTCCTCTCTCCAAAATACATGAATTCACTTAGGAAGAAAGTACTATTATTGCTGGAGGAGCAAGGGAAAGGAGTAGAAGGATGCCCTGGAGACTTGTAAGGCCTTCTCAGCGACAGCCAGAGGATTCATGAACAGCCTCTTCTCTCTTGGCATCACTGGTGCACACTAGGATGCCTGGCACAAAGCAGATGCCCCATCTTTTGGGGAAAGGGAACTTAAAAGACCAGCTTGGCCAGATATTATATGTTTGCTCTTCAGCAAGCCTCTCTGGTCTTCAGCCTGAGGGCATTGAACTAGATCCATGGTTTTCAGTGCTTCTCAGAAATCTAACGTTTTCTGGAGCATCTCCATGGCCACTTAGATTTCATCCCCCAACACATACCTCCACTCCACTGGTTTTCCATCCCTAAACCACGGAATCCTGATTTCTCTTTTTGGTGTGTTTATCTGTTAGGCCCTTGCAGAGGGAATAGCTTTCATTTAAGGGGAAAAGTGTTCTCCAGTAAAAGAAAGGTTTGAAAACCATTGGAATACATGATCTCCAAGACAGGCTTTGGATCTCAGTTCTGTGTTCTGTGTCCTAAATGAAAACAGCAGTGAGCTTCTGGAAGGAGAATCTGGGCTTCCACCAGAAGGAATGAAAAAAGTCACCTTTCAGTTTAAAGGAGCTTCCATAACATCATTCCCCTTGGGAAAAGACTCCCTTCCAGCCCTGCTTTCCAGGACCCTCCAGCTGCCACCAAACCCCATGCCTCTGGCTTCCTTCATGCCTTAGCAAGGCCCATAATGAGACAAAAGTAAAATAGTGGAGATGATCTAGAGACGTCTTCTGCACCCCCCACCCCCTACCATGGCCCACCATCCCATCTCACCAGCCTCTCCAGTTTTTAGAAGAAAGGTTTCATTACTGAGAGCAGCCAGGAGCTCAGAGAACCTCTTGATTGATGCTGTCAGTTAGATGAAGAGCTCTTGTGGCAGAAACTGTCTTTTTTTCATTAAGTTTGAAAACATGCCCAGGGGCTAGTCTGTGATCTGCTCATCAATAAATGGAAATATACTGATAGACTCAAATTCATGCCAGGCTTTGATTGAGAAAGGACGGATACCTTGTCAGTTTCCTGCCCCAAATAAGAATTTCTAAAAATTCCCTGTTGTCACTCACTGCAGCCTGAGATCTGAGGGGAAGGGGAGGCGGGGAGACATCGGCTTTGTTGTGAGGCTCTCCTCTGGGTGGGTCATCACTGTGATCACAGCCTCCAATCTGTGGGATAGAAACTTGTTCCCTTAAACACAGAGGTCTACCATCTCTGATTCTTTCTGGGACCATCAGGGGAACTGGCCCCTGAGGAGGAAGGCTGGCAGAGTTCTGAGCACATTACCAATGACTCAGACATGAAGGATATCCTTAACACAGCCTCCAGGGGCTTCAGGAGGGTTGAGGAATGGTAGGAACTGGATTTACCAGAATTCCCAAATGCCTGTGCAGACAGGCTTCAGGACAAGAGGCAGTCATAGCTGCAGGACTAGGGTACAATGAAAAGAGAAAAGTGAGAAAGAGTAGAGGGGAGGAAAGAAAATACTCAGAAAGCTAGGCAGGAAGACGCTTAACCTGCCTTAAGCCTTAAAAAAAAAAAAAAAAAAAAAAGCAAGCTTAAGAGCTCTAACCTGCAGGTTTTCAACAATTAACTTTTAAAGTGATTGTTCAACAACCCACCCTTATGTCATTACATGGGGGTAATGTCAATATTGGCAGGCATTTCCTAAAATTCTAGCTGTGCAGAGATAATACCATTAGCCGAATGCCTGGGCCATAGGGATGAGGGTAGGGGGCAGGGGGTCCATTTTCACATGGTTTGGCAGGAGATGTTTATTTTCTTGCTTTTCTTTTTTTTTTTTTTTTTTTTTTTTTTTTTTTTTTTGGCTTCTTATCACCAGGCTTTGTCCTTTTCCTTGCCATGTAGCATTTCCTGTCACTGAATTGAGAAATTAGCTCTGCAGCCTCTTGGCGTAGCTTTACAGAGAGGCTCACTGAGCAGTGGTGACTGACCAGGTGGTATCCCTGAGCGCCCGACTCCTGTTCTCCTCAGTGTCTTTTTGCCTAGGAATTGTATACCTCTATTGGTGTCCAGTTAAGCAACATTTTATGTTACTTCTGTAACCTTTTCATCATTTCACCCCCTTTTCACCGTTCTATTCACGTTATAAAGAGCCAATCTTCATTCATTCGCTTTTCAGCTAAAATTTGTGAATCATTTACCGTGAGCCACAGTCCCTGCACCCTGTGTACAGATGGAAGAGGAAAAACAAGGACAAAACAGAATGAACAGGTACCATGGAGAGCATCCTACTAAGATCAGAAGGTCAGGGGAAGCTGGCCCCAGGAGGGAAAGCTTGAGATGTACCTGAAAAGAGAAGGAGTAAGCAGGTGAAAAATGCATGCAGCAAGAAAAGGAGAACTGCAATCAAAGGCCCAGAGAGCGGAGAAGCAGAACATGATGCATCTGAGGAGCAATCATAGCAACAAATTATATTAACAAAGCACTCACTGTATGTCAGACACTGTGGTAAGCACATTATAGATATTATTTTATTTGATGTTCACAACAAACCTAAGAAGTATGTAGTATTGTTGTCTTATTTTTAGATAAAATATTACAACAGTTAATTTCTCAATGTCAGGCAGCCATTAAGTAGGATTTGAACAGTAGCTCTGCCTCCAAAACCCATAGACTGCTACCTTCGCAGACATCAGAGGCTTAGAGTGCAGGCTATGATAGGGAAGGTGACTGGTGTTAGATATAAGAGTTAACAGGTCACAAGAGGCTTGCATACATACTAAGGGGTTTGGACATTGTTCTGTAATCATTTAAGAGCCATGATGGATTTAGGCAGAAACAAGAGATGATTAGATTTCAGGAAATTACTGTGGTAGCAAGGCAAAAAATCAGGATAGTGAAAGAGGATGGGAAAATTATCTCTTTAGCTTTCATTCCAAAGAAACCTTTTTTGGCTAATCTCCATAAACTTCCTTATCCCCCACAACACACACACAAATGAAAATAGAGAAAAGGCACACACAAAAACTTAATTATAAAGAATACTACAGACTTTGCTTCTAGCCAGAATGAGTAAAAGGAATTGAATTTATCCACCTGCCTGAAACGATTAAAAAAGCAGACAACATATGTGAAAAACTGAATTTTGAAACATTTGACATCAGGCATGAAGGTCAGTGATGCCTGGGAGATGTGAAACAAGTGAGTTGAGTCCTATGATTGTCCCAACTTACTGCCTGGAGAGAGTTTCCAGATCATGATGCAAGGAGGGGGACCCACACGGAGCCCAATGGTCTCTCTGAGATGAGAAGGTGAAGCTGGTGGTCCTGGACATAGCTAGAGTTTACAAAGCAGAGTACCAGAAAAGGGGGAGCTACCCAGAGAAATAGAAAATTCTGGAGACCTAAAGAAGGCTCCCCTCAAGAGTTAAGTTGACTACCAATCAGCTCAAGTATGACAGGAAACTAATCAAGGCCAGAGAAAAACAAAATCATCTAAAAGAATTAGAAGTAAAAAGAAATAGCATCTCTTCCACCAGCCAGAGTACAAAAGCCTCGTATTTGTACCGAGAAGGGTTTTGCCTCAGTAGTGGGAAAAAATAAACTGCTCGGATCCTGCCTAACAAAGCAAAGAAGCAAGACCTGAAAGTCTCAAGCTCTTTCCAAGTAATTTAACAATGTCCCAGAACAACACACAAAAATATGTATAGAAACACAAGACTCTGTAACACCTAACAAGGTAAAATTCACAATGCCTGGTATCCAATTAAAATGACCAGGTATGCAAAGAAGGAGAAAAATATGACCATAATTAGAAGAAACATCAATAAATTGAAATTGACCCAGAATTTACACAGGTGATACAATTAGTAGACAAAAAGATTAAGAGAATTATTTAAATTGTATTACATATGTTCAAGAAGGTAAAGGAATACTTGAGTGTATTAATTGAGACATGAAAGATATAAATAAGTCCCAAAATCAAACTTCTAAAGACAACCTGCAGTGTCCAAGATGAAACATATAATGGATAAGATTAAGAATAAATTGGACACTGCAAAAGAAAACAGAAGTAAACTTAAAGAAATAGCAATAGAAACTTTCCAAAATGGGAAAAAGTATAATAGACAGTATGTGAGCTATGAGACAACTACAAGAGGCTTAATATTCATGTTATTGGAGTCTTTGAAGAGGGGAAGACAAAAAATAATATTTGAACAAATTCTGGCTGAGAAACTTCCAAATTTGTTGAAATTATAAACCTGCAGCTCTAAGAAGCTCAACAAACTCCAAGCACAAGAAACCTTGAAGAAAATTATATGAAAGCACATCATAATCAAATTTATTAAACCCCAATAATAAAGAGAAAAATCTTAAAGGCAGCCAAAGTAAAACACACACACACACACACACACACACACACACACACGATGTACATACAGAGAAAAAACAGAATAGAGGCAGATTTTTCTTTGGAAATAATGCAAGCTAGAACACCTCTAGAGTACTAAATGGAGGAAAAACTGATAACATAGAATTCTTTACCCTGTGAAAATAGCTTTCACAAATAAAAGCAAAATAACAATTTTTTTCAGCCACATGAAAGCTAAAAGAATTCATTATCAGCAAATCTGCATTGTAAGAAATATTAAAGGAAGTACTTTAAGCAGAAGGAAAATGATAGCAGATGTAAATCTGAATTGACACAAAGAAATGAAGAGAAATAAATAGAAACGTTATCTAAATGGGTAAATATAGATTTTGACTTATTTAAATTACTTACAAGATGATTGACTATTTAAAGGAAATATAATAAAATATCTATTGTAGGTTTTATAATGTACATTAAAGTGGATTTATGATAAGAATAGTGCAAAGTCCAGGAGGAGAAAAATGGAAATACATGGTTATAAATTCCATATACTATACCTAAAATGGTATAATATCATTTGATGGCAGACTATTATAAATTACTATACGTACTATAATTTGGGTATGGATTCATGTTCACAGAAGAGACAGTTTCATGGAGAAAGCCCATTGGAATGTAGAAGCACAAGATGCAGCCAAGGTTCATGGAGAGGTGTGTACAATGTACAATATGAGTGGAACTATTTTTCTCCTCCATCCTTCACTTGTATGTCTGACTCCTAAGAATGGTTCATTGGGATTTGGAAATGGTAGGGGTCCCCAAAAAACAGCACCTTGAAATATCATCATTACACTACCAAACATTCTTCTAGTTTATCTTTTTTCCTCCTTGATTAAAATGTGGTAATTTGTTACATGATTATATAAATTGCATTTCTATTGTATGGCTTAAATCTGATTACATGTATACTTCACTTTTCTATTATATTTCTTTGATTTTAAGCTTTCTCGCTTTTGAAAAGTAGGGAACCAAAAAACCTGTCTTGTCATACATTATCTCTAGCGAGTAAAATCTCTCAAGAAGGTTTTCTGGGGACATCTGTATTGTTTGGCTGATTTCAACAGTCCAGTTATCAAAAAAATGATAGAAGATCTTGGGATGGACCTAACCCTGGTGCCGTGATGTTGTTTGTTCGTTGTTTATTTTCCAGTGCCAAGGCCCTGGGGGCAACAGTACAACAATTTTAATAAAGCTGGACACAGCTAGTGGCTGCTGCTCTCCCCAGCAAGATGACAATGTGTGGGTTAGATCTTTGATTCAGATCCAATCCCTGACCTCATCCTGGGCAAGTGAACTATTTCCTTGAAACAATAACCTTTTCATGGAGCAGCTACCAGAATATCCAGCAGCAATGCCTCGAGGAGGGGACTATGCAGCTAAGACAGGGATTCTATGCCATTGCTCATGGCCTGGAGAGGTCCAGAACAATGATGTTTACATTGACACAAGTGTTTTCCTCTTGATAGACAAAATTGGCTAGACTGCTGGGTCAGTCCTAGGGTGTAGAGTGCTGTGTATTCCTCTATTGTTGGATGCAGGGGGTCTACAAAGGTCAATTATGTCAAGTTAGTTGGTAGTGTTATTTAGGTCTTCTATATTTTTATTGATTTTCTTTCTATTTGTTCTAGCTATTATTCAGAAGAGTATAAGGAATCCCTCATTACACTTGTGTATTTGTTTATTTATCCTTACAGTTATATCAGTTTTTGCTACATGTGTTTGAAAATTCAATTTGGTGCATAAATGTTTAACACTGTTATATCCTATTGGTTAATAGACTCCTTTATCCTTATAAAACGATCCTCTTTAATCCTATAATATTCTTTGCTCTGAAAACTGCTTTGTCTGATATTATAATATACCCATTCCAGCTTTCTTTAGATCAGTGTTAGCATGATATATATTTTTTCTATGAAATTACTTACATAATAACTTGTGTCTTGGTATTTAATATTATCATTGATATGGTTGGACTTATATCTACCATCTTTCTACTTAATTTCTTTTTTTATTTCAAATTTTATTTTAGATAGGGGGTACATGTGCAGATTTGTTATATGGAAGTATTGCATGATGCTGAGGTTTGGAATACAGATGCTGTCACCCTGGTAGTGAGCATAGCACCTGCTAGGTATTTTTTTAACTCACCCCCCTCCACCCTCTAGTAGTCTGTAGTGTCTGCTGTTCCCATACTTATGTCCATGTGTGAATGATTTCATTCTATTTTTTATCATTAGCTACATTTCTTTGTTTGCTTATTTTAATGGTTGCCCAGCTAGCTGATGTGACCATTTTGATTAATTTAATGGTTCAAGTATTTTAAAAGTCAGTTGCATACTATAAATATATATAATTTCTATTTGTCAGTTAGACCTTAATAACGTTGGGGAAAAGTAAATGATAAAAAAAAAAAAAAGATATTCAATCATGTTGGTGAAAAGAAAGTGAACTGGAAATGTCTCTATATTAACAATTCTGGAATCCCAAACTAGAATCCACACTTTATTGAAAATAGCTTGTTTAGATGTCTGTGCATATAAAGACTTAAACATAATTAAATTCGACTTAGAAGCCAACTTGCCTAGGCAAAGAAGAGCTGTTAACAGGTTTGCGTTGATGATTAGGAGATTAATGTGAAGGATACAACCACCAATTAATGAGTGAGAGACCTACTATGTGTCCAGCACTGAGTATTATACACATCATGTATGGAATGCACACCACATCATGTATGGAATGCACACCACAACTCTATGTGGTAGTTGTTATTATCCAGTTTTAAAGATACATAAAGTAAGACCCAGATGACAAGTTACAGAGTAAGTTTTACTGAGTAACAGAAAAAGCAAACGGGAGAGGGCACCAGAACTCAGGTCTGTCTGACCTAAAGTCCATGTACAGACTACAGCACAGATGGCTTTGAGATCCAGGACAATTGTTGGAAATGCTGTGTGTGGTCCCCAGCATATAGCACAGTATCTGTCTGGTACCAGATAAGTGCTCAATAAGTATTTACTGAATGAGTGAATAATCAAATAAATAAATGAATGAGAAGTAGGATAGGCCGGGGGCGGTGGCTCAAGCCTATAATCCCAGCACTTTGGGAGGCCGAGACGGGCGGATCACGAGGTCAGGAGATCGCGACCATCCTGGCTAACCCAGTGAAACCCCGTCTCTACTAAAAAAAAAAATACAAAAAACTAACCGGGCGAGGTGGCGGGCGCCTGTAGTCCCAGCTACTCGGGAGGCTGAGGCAGGAGAATGGCGTAAACCCGGGAGGCGGAGTTTGCCGTGAGCCGAGATCACGCCACTGCACTCCAGCCTGGGCGACAGAGTGAGCCTCCGTCTCAAAAAAAAAAAAAAAAAAAAAAAAAAAAAAAAAAAAAGAGAAAAAAAAAGAGAAGTAGGAATAAAGAACAAGATAGAGATGTGAAAATAAGGGGGACTTAAATACTGCCATCTCTTGAGGGTGTCATGTTCTGATCCTATGAATGCCCAATCACGGAGGTATCTCCTTTTATAAAATGCTTTCCCACCTCCCACCGCCTTGGCACATCACACAACTTTTTTGGGGGGACTATCATTCCTTTCCTTCCCCTAGAAAAACATTTCTGCATTTCTAATCTACTAAAGAGCCAATAAGGCCCATTTTCTCTTCCTTAGCTCAACATTGGGATGAATTCCACTAACGATGGCTTAGTTGAAACAAATAGCAACTTTTCAAACATTAGAAACTAGATCTCAATATAAATAAGTTACGGGCATCTATAGCCATATATACTGGGTCCGGTCGATACCAGCTGAAAGAAGATAATTGTATATGGGGCCCTGTTTTAGTTCAGGTCTAAACTCAGTAGGACTTCTTGATGAGGAGGCAGAACTACTTAAAGAGTATGAAAGTCCTGTACTCAAACCAATTTATGATTTTTTATTTTTTTTTTAGATGGAGTTTTGCTCTTTTTGCCCAGGCTGGAGTGCAATGGCATGATCTCGGCTCACTGTAACCTCCACCTCCCGGGTTCAAGCGATTCTCCTGCCTCAGCCTCCCGAGTAGCTGGGATTACAGATGTGCGCCACCACGCTAAACTAACTTTTTGTAATTTTAGTAGAAATGGAGTTTCACCATTGTTAGCCAGGCTGGTCTCCAACTCCTGACCGCAGGTGATCCTCCTGCCTCTGCCTACCAAAGTGCTGGGATTACAGGCTTGAGCCACCGCACCCAGCAGGATTGATTCTTAAAAGGTAATGCGAATTTGTAGAGCAAGAAGGTCAACAACAGTATTGCCCCAATGTTGTCACAGAGTCTAAAGCAGGATCCCTGGCAGAGTACAGAATTCCCTTCATCCAGTAACCAGGAGGATGGTGGGACCTAAGCCTCGTTCTGGCCTGGCAGGGTATTTCAGGTCTTCAAAATAAGGGTGTGGGCACAAGCTAGAAATCAGACATCAAACAAGACCAGTCGTTGTTGGGCTTCCCGGTGTGGGTCTTCTGTCTCCTTTCTAGGCTCTTGTCTATATTCTACAGATTAGACACAGAGTATAATCCATGTTCACGGAGAGTCTAGGGCTGTAACACTGGTTGCTAGAGCTATTATGAACTAGGCTCTCAGTGCATAAAGATGACCCACCTGTCCAATTAGGTGCTCCACTTTGCCCTTGATTACAGCAAGAAGACTCAGAGCTACACACAAGGTTATTATTTTTAATAAAATAGTAATCATCTCTTACATTTGAAGAGTGCTTTACAGCTTATAAAGCACTTTCATTTCCATTATCTCATGGATAAGGCCAAACAGGCCTGACAGCATGGCAAATAAACCAAAACAAGAACTTTTTTCTACAATAGCCACCTTGAGTGCAAATGCTGAAAATCCAAGAATAAAAGAAAATAGAAAATTAGAAACATAGACCTATAACCATACCAAAGAGGAGAAAAACAAGTGGATCAAGAACCTATAGAGCAAAGCAACATACAAATTGAAGCAATCAATATGAATCACAAGAAAACCAAAGCTACAGATCAAAATCTAAACCATGCTGGCTAGTTCTAAAATAACCACTTAAATCTCTGAATACAGGAACAATGCAACTTCTCTGAGATAAATCATTGACGCAATTACCTGCAAAGATTTGGTGAACACAGATTCTTCATTTTACTTAGGTAGCAAGACATTGTAAAAAGAAATCTTAACTCAAGCAGAGTGTTCATTCCTGGCATTGTTTTTCTAACTCTGATCTCAGTTTCAAATGAAGTGTCTCTATCCCAATACACAGTTAGTACACCCACTCCATCCCAGTCAACAACCCTTACTGAGGACCTACCTACAGTGCACAGTGCTGGGTCCATCCTGGAGCCTCATCTCAATAAAGTACTATGCAATTGCACAAGATGATTGCTGTTTTATTAAATATACAACCTCATTTTAGCTCTGAGTTCTCTTGCTGGGATCAAGAGCAGAGCGGAGGATTGGTTAGACTGGGTCATCTTCGTGGACTGGCAACACTCAACCTGGTGGCATCTCTGAAGTCCACCAACTCACAGAAATGTTCATGCTAGGACACTTGTGCTCTCCACAGTGGAAAATTAAAAGTTAAGTTTAATTAATTCAGATAAAATGAGAAATAGGGAAGGCTGGAGATTAATCAAAAGTCAAACTATTTGACTATTATGTAGAAAATATTTGTATTAGTCAGAGTATATTCAATAAATTTAAACAGGCTATCACCCCAGAGTTTGTTGTTGTCCTTCAGTGCCATCTCTAACAAAGAAATAAGGATAGTCTTTAACGGTCTTATCAATATTCGTCCATGTGGCCTTCTAATATTCTCAAGAATAGTTGGCCCTCTAAAGCTGACTGAGCTTTTTTTGTTGTTGTTGAGTTTGTTTGAACGGTGTGCAGTTTTGGTGTCAGGGTGATCTACATGTGGATCTATATTTATCTGCTCTTAGTTTCCTTATTTGTAAAAAGTTCACCTTATAGAACCTTTTAAAGATTAAAATAGAAAATGTGTGTAAAACAACCATCTCAGCACCTGGCACATGTTCTATACCAAGGAAATATTACCCTTTTTGTTTTCTTTGAGATCTCTGTTTTTGGCCCGAAACTAAGTATCAGTTTGCCATGTTGCAGGTCTAGATCATCACAAATTATAAATTAGTGGAAAGCCAAAGAATGAAATGTGTATAGTTATTCACGCATCAGTTCATTTCTTTTGCCTGTGTTTGTGGCTACATACTTAGTTCTGTCCTGCATTTTCATAAAACTTCAGGCTCCTCAGGGTCAGGAATTTTATTCCCCACTTCTTTCATAATTCCCTTTGAAACTCTAGTCCACTTTGTTATTGGAAAGTACTCAATTATTTTATCAGGTATATTTAACAATATGTGCCTATATACAACTACATTTCATGTGATCTGTCATCATTGGGGAATGAGCTATCCATACTTGTAAATATTTCTGAGAACTGAACCCTACTTTATTTTTAATATTCTTTGGAATATTGTGACAACTTTAGATGGAGACATTTCTACCATTCTATATATTTCCTTACCTTTTGATACTTACAAGTTTACCTTTTATATACCTTTTTGTATACTATGTGTATCTTGATCTATTTGATTGCTCAAGAACAAGAATTTGTGTTACAGGATCAGCCTATAGCATAGCTATGCCATCATGAATGCTGACAGTGGAGGGTCTTCTGCACAAATATTTCAGCCTGCAAGCAATAACTATGAGCTTTAGCCCATGGACTTGAAAAGATGTACTTGAACGACTCTTTTTGCTTATTTTATGGCTTTTAGTCATTGTGATGGTTATTATATGTCAACTTGACTGAGCCATGGAGTGCTCAGACATTTGGTCAAATATAATTCTGGGTGTGTCTGTGAGGGTGTTCTGGATGAAATTAACATTTGAGTCAGTAGACTGAGTAAAGCAAAATGCCATTCCTAATGTGAGTGGACCTCGTCCAATCAGTTGAAGATCTAAACAGAACAAAAGGCTAAGTAAGAGAGAACTTCTTCTGCCTGACTGCTTGAGCTAGACATGGGTCTTTTCCTCCCTTTAGACTCAAACTGAAAAATCAACTCTTCTTAAGTCTTGAGTTTGCTGGCTTTTGGCCTGGAACTTACACTATCCATTCCACTGGGCCTCCAACTTGCCACCTGCAAATCTTGGGGCTTCTCAGCCTCCATAATTGCGTAAGTCAATTCTATAGTTAGTTAGATGGATGGATGGATGGATGGATGGATGGATGAATAGAGAGACAGATGATTGATCAATTGATTGATTGATTGATTGATCCTGTTGGTTCTATTTCTTTGGAGAACCCTGACTAATATAATCATGTATACCCACTCTAGCCCTGGGTAAGAGGGATCTCTGCCCTAGGCCTCACACTTTAGAGAAGACTACTTACCAAAAACAAAACAAAGTAAATATGCAGGTATTAAAGAACACCTAGGCACCTCTGTCCCTCAGGACTCAGCACTCATTACTGTCACCACACAACCAGTAACCCCAAACATCCACTCTCACGGTCAACACTGTACAAGCCCCAGGGAAAGTCTTTCCACATCTTTCTCCCTGTATTCTCAAAACAAAAAGCAACTGTGTTTGAATGCCATGGCCATTGTGGGCTGTGCTGCTGACATTGATATAGACATCACTTTAGAATATGGAAAACCTGAGCATTAGAACTGCTTGGCCAAAAGAATAGTTATCTTGTCAAATCTTTTCTCTTAGATAGCTTGAATTCAATAGATTATTGGATAACTTTGGTTTCCCAGAAGTGCTAAGCATTCTTGTCATGCTTTTGTGTCCCAATTCATGATTTCAGAGGAATTCATGAATAAGCATGGTATTTTCAACAGTTGCAAAAATATTTACCAATTCATATTACTCTCAAATTTATGTATGTGTAACATTCGTGAAGCATGAGAGTAAATCTTTAGCTTAGTAAGTAGACGGACAAGACTTCTCTGAAAATAAGATTTAGTTCTTTTCAAAATTAAATGTAAAATGTCAGCTTCATTTACGCAACTTCAACTTAAAATTTTATTTTTTTTTTTTTTTTTTTTAGACAGAGTCTCGCTCTGTGCCCCAGGCTGGAGTGCAGTGGCGCTATCTTGGCTCACTGCAAGCTCTCCCGGGTTCACGCCATTCTCCTGCCTCAGCCTCCTGAGTAGCTGGGACTACAGGCGCTTGCCACTGCGCCCGGCTAATTTTTTGTATTTTTAGTAGACACAGGGTTTCACTGTGGTCTCGAACTCCTGACCTTGTGATCCACCCGCCTCAGCCTCCCAAAGTGCTGGGATTACAGGCATGAGCCACCATGCCCGGCCAAAAAATTTGATATTATTAATTGCAGGTTATACTTTGTCTTTTATTATAATACTTTAAAATATTTTATAAGAAAAAATCTTTTGAAAGCATAAATATAATTTTAACGTGTGTTTGTTTACTATGCATTACATTTTTATAAAAACATATTTGTATAATTTTATTACAATTATAGCTTTTATTTCTTAGATCACTACTGTATAGAAAGCCAAATGTATGAAAATTTTGATCTCCATAATATTTTTTGTTAAAATTAAAGTTAGAAAACAAAGTACACATATGCCTTTATTTTATTACTCAAGCAAACATCATCAACCATAAAAATGACTCAGATATGCTCCATAACAATTAAATTCTGTCATCTTTGATTTTCTGCCAACTTTCAGTCATATGAAAAGAATAGCTTTAAACATATTTGTCAATTTTGCCATTAGGAAGGTACAACTGTCAAGCTTGGAGGATAGACATATTTTAGGTAATAGTTCATTAGTTTGATTTACAACTTTGAAGTATTTGGATTTATGTTATATGGGCCTCCGTACACACTCTTGCCTTAGACCCCACAAATATAGGCCTACAGCCACGTTCCCAATAATAAAGTAACATTCAAGGTTAAGGAGTGACTATGTACATGTGGCCACACAAATAACATCTTATTTGTTCTTTCAGTTCAAGAAGAAACATACTGAACTGAGAGATCATGAAAATATGGGGAAATTCAGTGGATCAGTTGGTGCTTGAAACGTCAAACATAGGAACTGGTGAGAGGGAGACTGCTAGATATTCATCATGGAGGCTGGCTTCTTTTTGACTCATCAGGCTGCGTCTGTGTGGTATGACACAAGGTTTACCATTGTAAGCCCTCCCATCAGTCTGTCACAGTGACTGTGATTCCCAAGAGTGTTTTTTTTGTTTTGTTTTGGTTTTTTTTTTTGAGTCACAGTAAGCTTGAGGGCTTTCCTCCAAATGCAAATGCCCCATGGCACAATAAAGCATGATCAACCACTACATTCTCTCTTATATCTGTCCACTGGAGTAGAGCGTATTGAGTCCTTGGCAATGGGTCTGTATAAAGGAGTACTAGGTGAGGGGCATGGCCCACTAAGCAGTCTGCTTGAGGCAGGTGCAGGAAAGTTAGGACTGTGAGTGGTTGGTATCTTGGTGCTTGGGAAAGAAGCACACTGAAAGAGGGAGGGGTGACATGATGGGCAAGAGGGCCTGAAGACAAATGCTACCTGCTTGATAATGACTCTTTGGGCTGGCCGACTCCCTTATTCCGAATTACCCTATCTGACTCTCTGGCCCCAGACCTCCTGGTGACAACATCCTCTCCAGAAGGCTGACAGATTCTCAAGAGAGAAAGGGGAAGAGCCAGAAGCCCAATGCGGAGCTCAAGTGTAAAGACATGGGTACTCAAGTGTAAAGACTGATGACCATGAGTCATCTCCTCGGAGAAGTCACCAGATTCTGGTGCTTCTGTGGCACCTGTCTCTGAGAGGAAGCAGTCAAAGTCTCCTCCCTCTCAGGGATAGACAGTAGTAAATTATAGGTGTAGTACTTTCTATTCCGGATGGTAGACTCAGGGGAGCCCATTAGGCCCAATTCTCGGAGGCAGGGAGGGAGATACAGAGTGTGGCTGAAAGAATGCTGACATGGGAGTGAGATCTGAGTGTCATCAACTGGGTGCATGACCTTGACTGAGTCATCATATTTCTTTGTGCCTCTGTTCCCTCATCAAAAGGTTGAAAACAAATGTTGCCAAATCCCACCTCTCTTTTTGTTTTTTAGATGAAGTCTCACTCTGTTACCCAGGCTGGAGTGCAGTGGCATGGTCTTAGCTCACTGCAACCTCCGCCTCCTGGGCTCAAGTGATTCTCCTGCCTCAGCCTCCCTACTAGCTGGGATTACAGGTGTGTGCCACCATGCCCAGCTAATTTTTGTATTTTTAGTAGAGACAGGGTTTCGCCACGTTGACCAGGCTAGTCTCGAACTCCTGGTCTCAGGTCATCCATCTGCCTCCACTTCCCAGAGTGCTGGGATTACAGGTGTGAGCCACTGTGTCCAGCCACCCATCTGCCTTTAACATGCTGCAGAGGCGAACCAGAAAAAGTGGAATTCCTATGTCCAGTTTTAGCAGTGAACAAAACCTTGCTCACAAAGAAACAATACCAGGTGCCCCATTCAGCCTGCCTGCTGAGAATTTGCTGGCCAAGAGGATAACAGAGTACAGCATAACCTTGTCATAGCCATTTCTAGATAACTGAAAGGCAGTCACATTCTTGACAAAACTGTTTCCTCCTCTGTTTATCCCAGTGATTCAGATGTCCCTGCAGCAACTGGGGATATACAAGGTGAAACACCTGATAGAACCCTGTACTCCTAAGACCTGGGAGGAAAAGGGCTGGGACTTCTCTTGGGTTTTTCCTCTGACAGGAGTCAGCCTTCTCTGGCTAAAATCAACCCCCACTGGAGCTGGGCCCCTGAGTCCTGGAGTCTAACCAAGGTGGTGGCCTCAGAGACTTGACGTTCTAAATAGATGACTATTAGTTTTTGTCATTACATTTGTGATTTTGAAAAAGACTTTTGGCCTCTTTGTATCCCATTTTTCCATCTACAGAATGGAGATAGCACTATCTGTTCCTTTTACTGATTCACAGAAAAAGCATGAAAATCAATGAGGTAGCATGTGTGAAAGAAACTCTCCCTAGCCAATAGAATCTTGCTGCTTGGTCTGGTAAGAGACTGCTCCTAATGGTAGACCAAGACACACTGATGAGCTTGAGAAGAAAGAAAAGAATAGGGGGAAGCTTAAAGGAGATAAAAGACAAGTTTTCAAGAGGAATACTGAAATGACTCAATAAACTGCCTCTCTGGTCAGGAATGGCCCTAGCAATAAATGAGAAAGTAAAATTTGTCATTTCCTACCCACTTAAATGCCCTCAATTTGCCTATGTGTGGTCCACAGCGCTGCATTCCTAACCACTCTTTCCCATACTCATTATCTGCCCACATTCTGAAGAACTTTTCTAGAAAATGGTCATATTTATACATCAGTTAATGGGCGACTACTTCAAGGTAAATGTAGTTGCTCTTTTAAAATTGATGGCACGCTGCCTTAACTCAAAGTAGTGACCAACACTAGGGATTTCAGATACATGGAGGAGGAATGGGGAAGACTTTGCCTCCCCAACTCACATAATGTATAGGGTGACCCAGTCCATGCAGTGAAGGATCATCCCTCTATAAAGAGATGCAGTCTGGAGAGAAAGATAGCTACAAAGGTCTGGCAGAACTTTACGCTTTCAGAGCTTCAGTTATTTCTCAGAATAACGGAGGTGAGTAAGCATTATTAACATTCCCGTTCCACAGAGGAAAAACACAGAAACTCATAGATGAAGTAGCATCTCCAAGACGTACAGGTTAGTACACAGAGAAACCTGGATGTGAACACAGCCTGCCACCCCAAAGATACTAACCATTGTGCCTCATACCTCAGGAGACAAAGCACCCTAAGAAGCTAGATCCACACCTATGAGGGCTCTTTGATGACTTTTTCTTAGCAAAACAATTCAGGACTTCAGAGCTGTTTTTGAGGCCTAAGTTCTATGATATTACCCTTCAGCTTTGCTTTTACCATCTGGATTTATGAACCAAAGGCAGGGGAGGAAAGTTAATTCCAACTGTAACTTGTTTCACTGGATTCATCTAATCGTTCACCTTTGCTCAATGGGCCTGTCTTCACTGAGGGATCGTAACGGGAGATGGAGAGAACGTGGAAGGTGGAAAAAGAGAAATTACAGGCACAACTTTGGAACTGCAGGCACTGAGTAAACACCAAGTGCAATTCTTCACCTCCAAAGTCTCAAACAGTTGCATCTCTCGGCAAAGCAAGGCCTAAAGCACAGAACTTTCCCTTCTAGGGGCTTATGCTTGATCACGCCTTTGTAATCCTCTGTGGAGCCTTTAAACTTGGCAGTGACCTCCAGGGTTATGGCCCTTGGCCCTCTTCTCATGTATGTGAAACAGAGATCATGTTTTTAAATCTCATTTGACAGATGAGGAAACTGGAGACCCAGAGTTGTTAAGTGTCTTGCCTAAGGTCACACAGTTAGTAACTAGGAAAATTGAGATTAAACACAGATTTCCTAACTGCCAGACCTAGATTATTTCCAATCATCCCCCCCGCTTCTTAAAAGCCTTATAGTTCCACATTCCACTCCTAGTTTTGTATCTAATAGAAAAGACGGTATATATTATCCATACAAAAGATAATATATATTATCCATATAAAGACTTGTACACAAATGTTATAGTGGCTTTTATCACCCAGCTCAAACTTCAGATGCCCTAAATACCCATCAAGAGGTGAATGGATAAACAAATTATGGTATATGCATACAATTATTATTCCCAAGCAAGATATATTGCCATATCTAACAACATGGATGAATCTCAAAATAATCATGCTGAGTAAAAGAAGTCAGACAAAAGGAACACATGCTGCATGGTTCCACTTCAGTGAGGCTCTAGATAATGCAAACTAATATATCATGGCAGAAAGCACATCAGTGATTTCTTGGGATGGGGAAGGGGACTGGAAGGATAGGAGTGAAGCATTAAAGAGACCCAGAAAACTTTCGGGGTTGGATGTGTTCACTACCTTCATTGTGGTGATAGTTTTACAGGTGTATGCTCTTGTCAAATTTTATCAAATTGTACACTTTAAATATATATAATTTATCATATATCAATTATACCTCAATGTAGCCTTTTTTTTTTTTTTAGATGGAGATTCACTCTGTCACCCAGGCTGGAGTGCAGTGGCACAGTCTTAGGTCACCAAAACCTCCGCCTCCTGGGTTCAAGCGATTCTTCTGCCTCAGCCTCCCAAGTAACTGGGACTACAGGTGCATGCCACCACGCCTGGCTAATTTTTGTATTTTTAGTAGAGACAGGGTTTTGCCATGTCATCCATGCTGGTCTCAAGCTCCTGACCTCTGGTAATCTACCCACCTTGGCCTTCCAAAGTGCTGGGATTACAGGCGTGAGCCACCGTGCCCAGTCAATGTAGTTGTTTTTAAAAACCATATAGTTCTTTTTGGGCCATCCCCTACCTAACCCAATCCCCAGAAAATGCTCTCCTTCCTCAGACTTTGGTCTATAACAAGGTCATTGCTGATGGCATAGTAGAAAGGGAACTGACTAATACAGATTAATCATTATTCTAATCACAATATAGTCTTTTCCTCCTCTTTGTGAACACAAATTTAGGGTGATTGCAGCATCACTCTAGGCAAAGGCTTTCCTTTTTTCCTGCCTGGGGATAACTTAGTAAAACAAACAGAAGCAGTTATTATTATTTTTCCCATTAAATAAGCCTAGTAAACAGTTGGAGTACCCTTTAAGGTTTAAGAGACATTTCAATTGTAGAGGGCTGAAAAGATACAGAGATGGAACAGATATAGTAAAAGAGGGGACAAAAGAGGTGGGGAAGAGAGAGGAAAAAGAGGAGACCTGAGAGCTAGAAGCAGTCTAGCTGGAAGGGCTAAAACAGAGCTGCAAATACTCT
This sequence comes from Rhinopithecus bieti, assembly GCF_001698545.2. NCBI lineage: Eukaryota > Metazoa > Chordata > Mammalia > Primates > Cercopithecidae > Rhinopithecus > Rhinopithecus bieti. The sequence goes on along the minus strand of NW_016813906.1, from coordinate 1,788,595 downwards.
TACTGCAAATCAGCAGGCAAGTTGCTGGTGGGCTGCTACTGAGCCACCCCATGGCTCCCAGACCCAGAGTGAATGTCAAGAGCCTGGGGACCTTTCCCATCTCTACCCATGAAAGTAAACTGAACTTCAGCTGAGCTGCTCCACATTCTCCGCCAACTCAGGGACACATATGCAATCCAAGATCAAGAGACAGGACAGAGCCGAGTGCGGTGGTTCATGCCTGTAATCCCAGCACTTTGGGAGGCTGAGGCAGGCGGATCACGAGGTCAGAAGTTTGAGACCAGCCTGACCAACATGGTCAGGTGAAATCCCATCTCTACTAAAAATACAAAAATTAGCCAGGCCTGGTAGCACATGCCTATAATCCCAGCTACTCAGGAGGCTGAGGGAGGAGAATCACTTGAATCCAGGAGGCAGAGGTTACAGTGAGCTGAGATCATGCCATTGCATTCCAGTCTGGACATGTCATTGCACTTCAGCCTGGGTGACAGAGTGAGACTCCATCTCAAAAAGAGAGAGAGAGAGACAGGACACTAGAACCAGGTTGTCAATAAGTAGGCATGATGGCAAAGTCGGGGGACAGTTTTCTGCCCCATTGCCTGAGTGAAGACAGAATTAGTTTAAAAGTGATGGATTTCCTCTAAGGAGAGGCCAAGACTCTGCCCTGGGTTGTCTCCACTGGCAGAGGGGATACAGCTCTTGTGAGGGGAATCCCTGACTAGGGGAGTCCCTAGCTCATATGAGGGGAGTTCCTGGCTATTTTGTTACTGCTGAGCGCTTGCCTGGAAAAGCTGCCTGATGCAGAAGGAAACTTCCTGCCTGCCCATGTATATTAGTGAGGGTTCTCCAGAGAGACAAGGACACATATGCAATTCAAGATCAAGAGACAGGACACAGCCGGGCATGGTGGCTCATGCCTATAATCCCAGCACTTTGGAACCCATAGATACATATGAGGGGATTTTTATGGGAATTGGCTTGCACAGTTTTGGAGATCAAGAAGTCCACAACATGCCTTCTACAAGCTGGAGAACCAGAAAAGCCCATGGTGTAATTCAGTCGGAGTCCGAAGACCTGAGAACCAGGGGAGCCAGTGTCCAGGGCAGGAGAAGATGGATGTCCCTGCCCAAGAAAAGGGAGTGAATGTGCCCTTCCTGCCCTCTATTGTTCTATCTGGGCCCTCAACGTCCTGGGTGATGCCCACTCATAGGGGTGAGGGTGGATCTTCTTTACTGGGTCTACTGAGTCAGGTGTTATCTCTTCCAGAAACACCCTCCTGACACACCCAGCCAAAATGTTTTCTCAGTTATCTGGGTATGGCCTAACTCAGTCAAGCTGACATGAAGTTAATGTTCACACCGTGACACCTCTAACACCAGGAAGGAGGCTCTGAGAACCTGAGGCATTGGGGATGCCGGCGTTGCCTGTGTTGCAGACACTCAGAGTGATCTCTTAGGAAAACGAAATAAAATCGGTTGGTGGAGCTTATTAAGAATGTACATACCTGCAAAAGCGGAATCTCTAAGAGCACTGCCAGATAATCTGCATTTGAACAAGCTCCTCCAGATAACTCTTACCCATATCAACATTTAGGAATCACTGCTCTCCTGGCTTAGAAAACTGGGAACCTGGTATCCCTTTCACAAACAGTTGACTACTGGACTTTCTTCAGTTTACAGAAAGGAAAGGGAACACCTCCCTATAAAATAACCAAGATCTTTCCTGCCCTGGATATTTCTCACAAAAGGTTTCTCATGCATACTCAGTTACATATTCCACACAACAGACTTAAAGGGGGAAATCTCTTCTGTCAATTATTTGCCATTCCATGGAAAAGCACGCAGGCAGAAAGGAAGGCGGGAGGCCATGGTGAGCTGTTGCTGAGTTGAGCACAGTGCAAGGCCCAGGCCTCTCATCTGATGTAATTTCAATTTGTCCTCATAACAGCCCTAGGAGCTACAGGTTATTACTCCTATTTTATGGTAGAATCTAACACTCTTGCTGAGCATTCCTGACCATGCAGCCTTTGCTCTCTGTGTAGAGTATGCTGCAATCACTAGGACCCCAGAAAATGGAATGTCATTAAGGAAGGTTCAAGGCCAGACAATTAATTAGGATCCAGAGAGCATAAGCCTGTTCCCTCCACCAGCACTTTCTCCTCAGAAATCATCCCACTTTTCTGTTTCATACCTGGCTTGGGTTTCATCGCCCCCACTGGTGATAAGAGGCAAGCCTCTGCCCCTCCCTCCAACACTGTGGGCTAAAAGATTTCCCCAAAAGGACATGCTTCTACCCACACACAGCCCAAATGTCTGGAGGTGGGGCAGAGACCCTGGGAAAAAAGAAGGTTGCACCTGTACCTGAGTCACTGCAACATGGAACACGGCAGGACAAACATAGCCTGTCAGGTCACGTCTGCCCAGGCTTTGAGGCACGTGTTTCCAGAATGTGTGTCATGCTGTTTCCAACCAGGTGGGCCCAGATGTCTTGGCTGCATGCCTCATTACGAGCCCCACCTCCAGCCCCATGGGGGTGCCCTGCCCCTTGCCAAGGAGCAAACTTTCATATCTTACAATATAGTCAAAGGCTTTCATGTCATAGGAACAACTAGAGCATGGACTCAAGGACCGCGAGAGGGTCTGTGGTGACGGAAGGTGGGTATGGTCACCTGGGGAGATGGGAGCCAGGCTAGGAAGCTCCAGCCTGCTTATAGAAAGAGACATGAATGAGAGGTATGGCATTTCCTTTCTCCTTCTCTCCACAATGTCTTCATCTGCAAATTTGGAATCAACTATTGCCTTACTTTTGTTACCCCAAAAGCAGACTGTGAAAAAAAGATTTGGACACAGGTACTATATTATTTCAGAGGCAATCACAGGAAACACAAGTGAAGGAGAGAGGAAAATGATACAAGGAACAGAGAAGAGCCAGGAAATAAGCTGGGTACCATGAAGCTCTATCCTTCTATCCCTTTAAGACCCATGTATAATGGACCAGAGAATTGTCCCACCAAAGGATGGAGAAATGGGTATGCATCTACTAACTCCCATCCTGGATTAGTTGAGAATTGCCCCTGAGGACAAATTAATATCCCTATAATCCTGGGCTGTCTTGTACATGGGCAGATCAAGCTACCCCATAGAAGGAGAAAAAGGCTTCAGACATGGAAGCTAAGAGACAAGAGGACTTGAAATGGGAAGCTACTAGTGGGCAGGGGGGTTATGTCTACTATACCTACAGGTTTCCTTGGAATGGGGCCAGGGAGGTGGTTGATACACCAATAAAATAGGCTATACTTACCTTCCCCATGGAGTGTTAAGAAGATTAAATGAGGCAGCACAGAAAACCCTTGGCACTCTGGCACACAGTACACACATGCAAGAAAATGCCTCAATTATTATTAACTTTGGGATTTACATCACTCTCTATAAACTCTTCTCACCAGACTGGCCACACAAATGCCTCTCTCTTGCCTAAGTTCTAACCAAAAGCTCCTGGAGACCAGCACCTGCTGAGGCCAACATGTGAATAAACAGAGGGGTCACTGGGCACAAGGCCCTGTGGAACTACCCAGAGAATGGTCAGTCCAACACAGCACATGCTCTGCACAGAGCCACTGGCTGGCTGAGAATTCACTCTCTCTGCTCTGTGAAGTCATCTTACCCTGGACAGGAGCCTTAACTAAATTCCCTTGTGATCTCTTGGCACTCACATCCTCAAATGTCCACAGCATTCTCAATTTATCTTCTACTGTTCAAGTTCCATGACTAGAACACTCGAGCCAAACAATGCAGAAACCCAGCCAAGCAGATGCCTTCAGGATTCACACGGAACCCGTGGAACTCATGGGCATTAAACACACACTAAGCCTGTGCCTGGATCATAGACAATGACTGTAGTTACACAAATGCCTCTCATTTAGGAAAAATAGAACCTGAAATAAGCATTAGCTGTTGGGGAGCCAATAATCTTACCCTGACATCAATAAAAGTGATTTACCTAAGGTCACTCAGATGGTCCTAATTTTGTTCCTTCTTGTATTTATTCAATAGACATTAGTTTAGCATCTACTATATACCAGGTGAGTTTTAACTATATGCCAGGTGCAAATAACACAGCAAGAAACAAGACAAATAAGTCCTCCACTTTGATGTGCCCACATTCTCCTGTGGAAAACAGACAGTAAACAGGTAAATAAGTAAAGACCGTATTTCAGATACTGACGTGTGCTATTAAAAACAATAAAGCAAGCTAAGAAGATAATAAGTGATAGGATGGAGAATGGAGTTCTCTTTTTAGATAAAGTTGTCAGGAAAAGTTTGCTTAGAATGTGGCATGAGAACAGGATGAGAAGGAGAGAGCCATGCAAAGATCTGGAGGAAGAGCACAGGAGACAAGTCAACAGCCGGTGTAAAGGCCATGAGGAAAGAAGGACCTTGCATGCTTGAGAAATGAGACAGGCAGACTGGTTAGAACCTAGTGGGCACCGAGCTCTGTGAAGTCAGAGGTAGGCAGACTCCACTCAGAAGGAAGACAGAACCTGTGGGTTCAGATGCAGGTAGGTTCACACATTTCATGCTATACATACAAAGTCATTCACATCTATGGCTTCTGTTTGTCTTGGGGATGTAAGAAGTAAGATCCTCAGCATAAAGGGAGGAACAGAAAAATTGCTGATGCTTTGAAGGGAGAGGAGGCTTGAAATATCTTGAAGAGAGGGCAAGTGAATGCACAAAGGGAGTGTGATAAGATTGTGGTACTGATCATGTGTCATCATAAACTTAAAGTCAGCACAGTTCTTAATTTCTACAGCCACATCAAGCTACTTGAGCATGGGCCCAGGGTAAACAGAGAATTGGGATTTTGACAAGAAAATTCAGTGGAGAAGGAGTGGATAATAGGACTCAAACATCCCTGGATGTGTGCTTGTATCATTAACCATGAATCTGAGCCGGAGGCAGGCAGTAGAGTCGGTGAATTCAAGGTCCTACTGGGGGTTGAACTGGGGGTGCTGAAAGAGTAGGATGTGATGTTCAGAAAGGAGAAGCTTGAAGTCAAAAGTGTAGAAAAGGAATAGTTATAGGTTATGAAGAGGACTAGGTGCAATCATGGAAGTGTGTGGCACCTACTATAAGCCACAACATGGTAAACCAGGACCAGATCAGAGTGAATGGTACAAGGGGATATTGAAGACCTGTAAGACACAGTGTCTGGCCCCCATGAATATAAAATGCAGTTGACAAGACAGACCCATGAGCAAGTAACAATAGCCAATAATGCCACGTTGAACCATGGAGGAATGTTAACTTTATTTAAGGTTGAGTTTAGCCAACCTTAAGCTTTCATGACTGTTCTCCGTGACACATGTAACATTATCTCCACTAGTTTATTATCCTTACTTTATAAATGAGGACATTGAGACTCCAAAAGAAGCAAAGCCACTTGTCCAAAACCCAACAGTTAAAGTAAGACAAAAACCAACACAACTGCTGTGTCTTCTGACTCCTGGCTCGGTTCTCTGTAGACTAAAGAACAGAACTTGACACACAACACCATTAGATAATAGTCTCTGATTGCTTGAGTTCAAATCCCAGCTCCCCATCACTTGCCAAATAAACATGAACAAGTGATGTCTTTTTATTGTGCCTAAATTTCTATAAAAGCAGGATATTGTAGTATCTACCTCGAATGGTGATGTGAGTATTAAATGAAATAAAGCTGGAATAAACCTTGCCTGGTACATAATAAACACTCAGATGTTACTATACTAAAGTGAAGATTTATGATTCCTGCTATAAGCACTACTATCCTGCCCTTCTCAGATGCTATCAAGAAAATCCAGAAGAAAAGCCACCTGCCCTCTCCACCCCTGTTGTGCCTTTGATAGCAGCTTCATGGAAGATTAGGGTCTTGAGCAAGGTTATGATGGTGGACAGAAATTCTCAGACTTAGATCCACGGAAAGGTAGAGGGAGGGCTTGTCATATGGAATAACAGCATGAGCGAGGAACTGAAAGGGGGCCTTGGTGGGGGAATGTTCATGATGCAGTGAGGAAACCAGGCATCCCAGAAAAGGGAGGTCCTGGGAGCCCTGGGCCAGGGGAAAATTGAGTGAGTCTGGGGATGGGTTCCCTCTCAAGCTTCTCTGCTCTTTCAAGTGTACCCATGGAAAAATAGAAGGTAATCCTGCTTGCCTTCCCTTCTCCTTCTCTTCTGGTGGTCTCTGTGAGCAGGCAGCCATTCCACATAAATACTGAGCCCAAAAGAATCCATCTGAAACTGTCTCCTAATGAACCGAGTCCATCAGAAGTTATGGGAGCATCAAGGCGAAAGGGCTCCTCATCTCATGTTGAATCCTACATCCATTTTAATGCCCTGTGCATTTCCCCTGCCCCCAGCTGGGAGATGAAGAAAAATAGTGTGTGAAATAATGTTGGCTTAAACTTCAATGAGAATAAGAAGATTTTGAATGATAGTGGACACTCTGTTCTTAACTGACCTTATTATGAGCAGCTATTGAAGAATTTTCAGGATAATGAGCTATCTCATCTTCCATATAACAAGCTGTGAACAGATTGCTCAGATAGTATGGTCTCAAAAAAAAAAAAAAGAAAGAAAGAAAAAAAGGATATCAATGCCTTTCATAGTAAAAAAAAAAAAAAAAGAAAGAAAAAAAAAATGTACACTGTGGGTGGGGCTACTTATCCAGTTAGGCTGTCTGCCATCAGGGACCCCAGGTCTCACGAAGGCATATCTAAGGTAGTGTTTGCCCCACCAGCCGCACACCCCCAGTCCTGCTTACCCTGGAGTTGTTAAGCTCCCAACACATTGCCACATAGGCAAAATCTGTCTTCAACACAACTCTCCAGCCTCTTTGCTAAGCGCTAAACCACCAGCAAGGAACCCCCCGTCACCCAAACAACACCTTCCCCAAAACCCAGCCTGAAATGGCCATCCCTGACTTAATAGTTATTTATTTATTTTCTCATGGAAAACCATCAATGAGTATCTTATATGTGTTCATCATTGAACGAACCAAATATAGTTTCTGCTCCCCCAAAGCTAGCATAGAAGATGGAGGTTAAATTTACAACCCCATAAAGTATGGTAAGTGCTGTGGTCAAGGAACTACAGGAACTAGTGCTACTGAGCAGAGAGGGCCCTAAGCTCCCCTATTGGGGGTCAGGAACAAGTCAGGGAACATCTATGCTTAAATATCCAGGGCTTGTTGTTGACATTCAGGGCATGCTCATGCCCACGTGGACCAACCTACATAGACAGGCACAGAATTACACACCTTAGTCCTGAAGATCACGGGCCCTTTATTTCAGTGCCTCAGGCAGATCTATCTGAAGACAACTTGCTGAGCAGCTACGTGAAGAAGAGGAAGCACCAGGATGGAGTCCTCATTTCAGATCTGCCAGTGACTTGCTATGCAAATGTGGGTAAAATACTCAACAACCCCTCCGAGTCTCAAATTCTTTCCCCTAAGAGCAAGGGAATTCAACAAAATGGCCCTTATACAACAACATTCTATAAATCCACAATCATTGAGGGCTTGGGAGAAACAGCTAATATCCCTCGCCCCTTCTCCTATTTAGCCCTCTCAAACCTCAAATACTATAAGCTCCTTATAACTAGCCCTCTGTAGACAAAGTTCCCAACTTTATGTCAGAGTTTCTATGGAAATAAGACTTGGGCCTTGCCTTCAAGTTGTCTACACTCAATTGGAGAAGAGAAGTTAGCTGAGTTACCACTACGTGAGACAGTAAATGACAAAAAGCTGTCAAAAGCAGACTACAAATCCATGCCAGTGTGGCATAGAGGCAAGCATGACTCTTCTCTGCCTTCCCTGATACCTCAACACTCTACTGAATAGGTTGACATTCAAGAGAGAGCACGTACATTTCTCAGGTGGCCAAAGAACTTTGTCCCCAAGTGTAAAAGGAAACATACTCTTAGCCAGGGTTGCTCAACCTCAGTACTACTGATACTTTGATATTGTTGTGAGGGCAACCCTGCACATTGCAGGATGTTTAGCAGCACCCCTGACCTCTACCCACTCCCCAGAAGCAGCCCCGACCAACCAAAATTGTCTCCAGACACTGCCAGATGTCCCCTGAGGGACAAAAGCATCTCCAGTTGTTCTAGCCCAATACACAAAGAAAAAAATAGAGGATTATCCAAAAAGATATTAACCATTTCAGACACATGAATAGAAAAATCACTTCAAGACAGATGAGTGTTGCTCTTTGAAAAGCCCCTCCTGATACACTCAAGCTTCCTTGCTCTCCCTTGTGGCAGAAATATTTGAATTATTCAATTATACCCTGAATTTGGAATGGGAATTGAGGGTGGTAGGAAAGTAACATGTAATATAAAAGGTTTTTTTTGTTGACAAGAAAATAAATTTCTTGCTGTGACTTCCAAAAGTCACCCATTCAGCCTGCATGGTGACTGAAAACAGTGTCAGTCTGGCCAGAAAGGCATCAGTGACCAACCGAATCATTCTAGCCCATTACCCCCTATCCACCGGGTGATGGTTGTCAGAGGAGAAACCATTAGGGGACATAGGGGTGGTAGGCACGCTAGGAAGCCACCTTGGACATTTGTCCATTAATAAGCGCTTTCACTAATGACCTCGGAAGAGAGTTTTAGGAGTGGTGATTTAGAAAATAAGCAACGGTAACAACTAAGAAATTACAGCAAAGCAAAAGACAAAGTTTTACTTTACAAGACTTAAGAAACTGTTCCCTTGCTACTAGCATTCACTTTGGCTTTCATTGGTTCTTTTCTTTATCTTTTAAATACATTATCTGTGGCAACTGAATTTGCAAATAACACATCTGTAAGTGATAAAGCACAATATAATGAATAGGTGTGAGCCCCCACCCAATTCAAACATTAGAACATTACGATTAGCTTGCACACTCCTGCATGTATCTTTCTTTTCTTTGTCACCTTCTTCTCCAGACATAATCACAGTCTTATTTCTACTGCTTTTTAAAAGTTTTTACTGCTTTTCAAAACTTTGTTTTACCACAAATGTATGTAAGCTTAAGTTTGTTGTTCTTGCTCTTGAGAACTACAAAAATGATATGTGTGGTGTTCTGGGGCTGTTTTTATTCAGCATTAGTTTTGCATAATTTATCCATATTATAACTTATACTCCATTCCATTATATACCGGAGTGTATTTACCAACTACTTGACATTCAAGTAGTTTTCCTATTTTTATAATTATGAGAAGGACAGTAAAACAAATTCATGAACACATGCCAGAGTTTTTCTAGAGTGTGTTTGCTAGGCCATAGGGCAGGCAGATGTTCACCTTATGAGATAGTGCCAAATTATTTCCCAAAGTGTGTGCACCACTAGTAATACATAAGACACTGCATTGACCCACATCCTCTCAAACTTGATTTTCTTTGATTTCTTAAGATTTTCCAATTTCTATTAGAAATTCACTCACTTTTAATCCTTCTAAATTTTTCCCCAATTTCTGAACTGTCATTCCTATGAAAGAGATATGACTCTTCAATCTTTTCTTTTTATTTTAAATTAATTTAATTGAACAAGGATTCATAGAGTACCTACTGCATCTTAATACTATGATTTCTGTTTCAAAAAGTGGAAAACATAGTCCCTGCTCCCAGGAGTTAAAGAAAGAACATTATCATGCAAATCAGAGCAACTGGAGAATGACACCAAATACAGATTCTAAGGAAACACTAAGAGAAATCAAGAAGATACAAACCAAAACAACAAACCAATTTTCACCTACCAGATTAGTACTAATTTTTTTTAAATGACAATGTGGAAAGTGTCAAGACGAATGCATTATCATACATACAACTGGTAGTAGTATAAATTGGTAGAATCATTCTATTGGGTGAGTTGAGAAAATTATTCAAAAGCCTTAAAATTTATGAATACTTCTTAATTCTTTTATTCTACTTCTAGGGATTTATACTATAAAATAATCAAGGAAGTAGACAAAACTTAATGACAGTGAAATTTTATGTGACAAATGACAGTGAAATTTTGTGTAATATAGCAACTATGGATCAAAGACAAAAATCAAACTTCACCAAATAGTCAACATTGAAGAGATTGAGTAAATAATGTTTATTGTAGCCAAACACTAGAATACTGTGTAGCCAATTAGAATGACACTGTAGAAGTATATTTATTGAAATGGAAAGATATCCAACTTATTCAACGAAAAACATCAGTTTACAAAGAATTGTAGCTTCAAGTTTGCAAAAAAGAAAAGTGCCAGTGGTACATATGCATCAAAAAAGAGAAACATTTTAAATAATCATATGCTACAAAGCTTGATATTTTCTAAATTCAAGCATAAATTGGAAAGGGATGAATTTTTTCTAGATTTATCTATTTATTCTAGATAATTCTAGAATGAATTAGAATTATTAGGAATGGCTGTATCAAGGAGTAAGACCTTGAGGAATTAGCTTTTTGAGAATGAGCAAATAAATAAAATGGTTCTTCAACTGATGGAATCCCACCTTCCCATCAATTTCAGCACCAGAGGGAGAGCAGGGTTCTAAATTAGAAAATGGTCATGCATCTGTTCAGCAGCCTGCAGGAGAGCTGGCCAGGCACATGTTCCCTGGCTGGAAGGCTGTGCCGACTCCAAGGACCTTTTCTTTTTTATTTATTTATTTATTTATTTATTTTTTATTATACTTTAAGTTCTAGGATACATGTGCACAATGTGCAGGTTTGTTACATATGTATACATGAGACATGCTGGTGTGCTGCACCCATTAACTCGTCATTTACATTAGGTATATCTCCTAATGCTATCCCTCCCCCCTACCCTGTCCCCACAATAGGACCCGGTGTGTGATGTTCCCCTTCCTGTGTCCAAGTGATCTCATTGTTCAATTCCCACCTATGAGTGAGAACTCGTGTCCTTTGTAGGGACATGGACGCAGCTGTGTCCTTTGTAGGGACATGGACGCAGCTGGAAACCATCATGCTCAGTAAACTATTGCAAGAACAGAAAACCAAATACCGCATGTTCTCAGTAATAGGTGTTCTCCAACGACCTTTTCTACTGCACCCCTGGAATGCTTGCACTAAGTTAGTTGGTCAACAAGCAGCCTGGGTCATTTAACACACAGGCAGCCTGTTCAACTGAATTACCGAAATCACCCCTTCACATACGATAGCCAAAAATGTCATTAGTTACAGTTTACCTTGAATGTATTCATGCTCCATAAAGGAAGCTTGTTGTGGATTAATATTATCCAGGCATGGCTATAAATAAAGTGCCTTTTGTCCCTACTGACATAAATATCATAATGCAAATGTATCATAATTTCATAACCAAAACTTGTCTTCAGTGTACTGTCTCATAGAAAACGAAACTCAGCTTGATTATTTGCTGGGGTAGGGGGTAGGGGAATCCAACAGGAGGGAAGATGACTGTTCAATTGATAGTCTCAAACTTGCCTCAGAAACCAAATCATCTATAAGATTTTAAGGCAACAAAAACATGGAGAAGGGATGTTACACATTTACTCAAACATTATATCTCAATGAAATGGGTGTTTTCAAAAAAATTATTCAGCCTTTCAACTTAGGAAACGCTAATCAATATAGGCATTTTAATGTCTTGATTTCCAGAAAAAAAAACCTCCTCAAAGAATACAGACTCTTGAGACTCTGCCATTTAAAAGAAATAAAGCCCGGGCATGGTGGTTCACTTCTGTAATCCCAACATTTTGGGGAGGCCAAGGCAAGAGGATCACTTGAGGCCAGGAGTTCAAGACAATCCTGGGCAACACAGTGAGATTCTGTCTCTACAAATTTGTTTTTTAAATCATCCTGATGTGGTGGTGTGTGCCTGTGGTCCCAGGTACTTAGGAGGCTAAGATGAGAGGATTGATAGAACCCATGAGTTTGAGGTTGCAGTAAGCTATGATCACACCATTGCACCTCAGTCTGAGAAACAGAGCAAGACCTGTTTCTAAAAACAAAAAAAAAAACAAAAACAAAACAAAAAAAAGATACATAGATAAGTAAATAGATGATAGATAGATAAATATATGCCTCTGCTAGAACTTTCTTCAGCGAGGTTATACCGACTTCTAATGCAGACCCAATGGAGTTGTCACCCTTTCACACTGAGTCAGTGAGGCCAGATTCCCATTTTCCGTGATCATAGCACCCAAATGACCAAGGAAAGATCATATATGCTTGACAGATTTTAAAAGTATTATGTGGACATTGAGTCCAACATTTCTCCAGTGGAGAACAAATGTGATCAACATCATTAATCAGAAAAATATTATCTTAATACTGCTCTACATGAGAGGTAACTGTTCGACACCATTTGGAAGTGGGGTTCCCTGGCATGGCAGGAAAATCTCTACAGTAACTGCAGATATAGAGAGGCTGTTGTTTTCCCAGGTTTTTGTTTCTAATAGGTTCTATTCTGTGAAGAACAGTGACTAGTTCCACATTTCTATGAGCAATATTAAAATTCACCATTGTAGTCTCACTTAATAAAAATATGGACACTGCAAGAGTCTCTACAAACACACCAGACTTGAAATTAAAGGGTAAGCTTATTGTTGTTATGGAAAACATGGATCTCTTTGCATTAGGACTTGGTGAACAATAAATAAATTTCCAGGAGAGGTCTCCTAAGCTGATATGCATTCAAGGTATTATCTTTGCTCTGACTGTATGTGCTTCTGGGTGAAAAAATTCTAATTGCACTCCCATTCAAAAATCAACCGTGGGAATAAGGAATCATGCTCATTTTATGCACAGCTGCCCGAAGGCCTTATCCTTAAAACAAATTACAGCACCTCCTATGCAATACGCACTCTGAAGCTAATTCTAACCCTACAGCAAAACTCCAAAATTAAACTTTAATCTGTGATCTAAACAATTTGGTGTTTGTGATCAATCTTGGTATTTTTATAAAATGCCAAGGTAATGGTTACAGCAGAGGAAGACTGGGTTGCCCAATAGCACATTCGGGTAGAACCAAATGAGGCTCCTGGGGCAGGAACCGGGTAGAAACAGACTTTGGGACTGCACCTGTAGGGAAGTTAGGCCTCTGTCAGAGCCAGGGATGAGGAGAGAAGGGGAAGGGAGGAAGAAAAGTGTAGGGAGGCAGAAAGATAAGAAGATGGTGGGACGCAGCGGGGAGGGGTGGAGGAGGAGAGGAGGGAGGAGATGGGGAAGGAGGGAGAAAAAAAGAAAAAAGGAAGGAGAAACAAAGAGAAAGACAAAAGGGAGGGAGGGAAGGAAGGGAGGGAGGGAGGGAGGGTGGG
>NW_016813906.1:1771558-1774082 GCF_001698545.2 Rhinopithecus bieti | reverse complement strand
ATATATATATATATATATACTCTCAGTGTTTTAAGCACAGGAACTCTGCATATTAACTGCCTGTTTTCTCACCAGAGCCTGTAATGAATCCAAGAGAAAGGAGTCTCAACCTGACCTACCATCTCAGTTTTCTGGAAACTGCTCACTCTCTTAGCCCAGGATAAGTGCCCAGGGTGTAGCTGGAGTGTCTGTGGGTCTTAGAGAGGTATAGACGGCAGGGGCATCTAGTGACATTGTAATTGCAGACCCTTGTAGTGTCTGCCCATTCACGGAGCTGAACAAATAAGCTGAGGACTGAGCTGACCTCTAACAGGACACTGGGCAGATGTTTAGACTCGGAATCAAGAAACAGAAGCCAAAGACCCATGTCTATGAGCATCACAATTACCTAAAAATATTAAAAACTTCTTGAAGAAAATTAGGTCATTTTCCTAACAAAACCATGTGTTGTCTTCATGTGAACCATGTGCCCACTCCTGAAAACAAACTTCGGGAGAGAACCAAGGATTGCCTATGGGATTAGAGCTTCCTAGTCTCAGTGATCTTCTCATTCAAAAACTAAAAGGATCTTCTTTTCAGAGGGCCTTCCCAAAGCTAATGATACTAAATTCATTACATGAATTGTCTTATTTAATCCTATCAACAGCCCTGACAGACAGGTAATATTATTATCTCTATTCTTCAGAGGAGAAAACAGAGGATCAGAGAGGTTAAGTAATTTGCCCAAGGTCACACAGCTTATCATTATTCTGTTATTTGTAGTGGGCCACTCAGTTCTAGGAACAGATTAAGCCCTCGATCAGAGCTTCTTAATTGTTTTATTGGATCAATATTTATTTACATACTAGATGCTTGGAGTGCTTGCTGAAAACCAAGAAGCATATTTTGTCAAGAAGTTGGTTTGGTTGCACAGGAGCTGAAGATGACAGAAACTCTCTTTGAGGCCCCTGGAAGCCTCCGCACTCCCCTGAAAAACAGTAGAGGCAGCGATTGAAGAAAGTAACAGATGCTTCCAATCAATGGTAAGGCATTGCCTCCTCCTAGCCTTCTTCACCCAGACCTTCGAAACTGTCACAGACTGGGAGGAGTCAACGCCTCATCCCAGAGCTGAGCTCCAGGCATCCTTGTCAGAGAGCACTGGTTTGAGGTGTTTATGATCAGAGTCCAATTAGCCTAAGGGGAAATTAAACAATTGGCTGGCAGCTCACTGATTAGCAATTCTTTTCCCAGAAAGTTGGTAGAAGCAGTGGTGACTGCTGAGCCCCAAATCCCCATGGCCTCTTAGTAACTTTGTGTAAAAACACTCTCATCCCTCTGTTTCCCCAAACAAGCTGCAGCTTCTTTGATAAACATTCTGGCCTTAGATTTTCATTCTCATTCAAATACGCCTTGGTATTTGATTTCTCCCGGTATAGCGTATACGATGGTCACTTAATTGTCACTCAGCCTTTTCTTCAAACCCACCATCCAGAAGAGGTAAGTTGGTGGTCTTGTCCTAGGGTGGAAGATGCATTTGTATCAACAGCTCTATACTCTTATCTTGTGTGATTCCAAACCCGCACAGCTAAGCCACCGCAGGAGTTACAGAGTCCAGTTTCCCTCCCAGATACAACTATCTGGTCCACACGAGATGGAACCCAGGCAGCATACTGTGGTCATTAGATCATGACTCTGGAATTCACAAATCTTGTGTGAATTCCACCTCTGCCACTTACCATTTAGACAAGTTAATTAATTCATTCTGGATCTCAATGTCCTCATCTGTAAAATGAAATAAAAGTACCTATCTTGTAAGATTGTAATGAGGATTAAGTTGAATAAATACATGGAAATCACTTAGCACACAATGTCTAGCACAGAATAAGAGCTTAATGAATGGCACCTGGTATTGTTGCTGGTATTTTATTACAATTTATTCTCACAGGCTCTTTAGCACTACTTTCTAACCTGCTAACCTAGCTAAAGATTGTGGGGTTTGGGGGGGATTTTTTGTTTTGTTTTGTTTTGTTTTTCATCAACTGGATGACTTTAAAGAGAACTTTCAGAACTACTTTAAGAACCTAATCTGATTAATAGGCAACTAAAACTGACAGTCTTCCTGACCTCATAATAGGTCTCTCTTTACCTATCCTTAGAACACTTCGAGTCTACCTCTTAGGCCACCTTGTATTGCTATTAAACTTTTTCACGTATGGTTTTCTAATGAGACAACCTCTTTGAATGCAAAGATAGTACTTTATACTTGTGGATGTCTTCCTCAATGTCTAACACAGGGCCAGGCACTGGAGGTCACTCAGTGTATCGGAAAGACAGGAAAATAAATGAAGACCTCAAATGGCTAATTTAATTGGGCTTCATGACCAGTTTCTCTAAATGTAGGAATTCTCTACATGTGAGGAACAGAGGTGATAACTCTGCGGTGTGGCACACTGTCTTGTTGACTTGCTTTATGTCCCTGAAGCTAGAACAGGCCTTGACTGCAGGGAGTAGCATCTTACAAGGCACCGACACCAGCACTTAGCAC
>NW_016813906.1:1716558-1766558 GCF_001698545.2 Rhinopithecus bieti | reverse complement strand
GTAAGCCCTGATTATAGACTTACTGCTGTGTGATTTTTCCATATGGTTTTCCCAAACAAGAATCCTGAACATCCGATCCCCACTCTCCCCGCGTGCGCGCTGAACAGCAGGGGTATGAGAAGTTGGCTTTAATGGTATTTAATCTGAGATTCCCGATAGTCCTCTAAATCTGCCTCGCCAGCCGGCACCCAAGCACAAAATGCATGGCCTCAATTAGCACCAGAACCTTCCACCCCTCCTCCCAGTAGGCCTCCTGTTCAGCCTCACCAAATGTACATGCTCATGCACACACACACACACACACACACACACACACCACACACAGTCTGCAGTGGGGGGAATGACCTGAACCTTACTGAAGGCTTGGAGGTGGTAGGACTCTTCCCTAATCCCTGTGTTTCAAAAGGCAGGGTGGGTGGAGTAGGTATTGTGAGGTTTTGGGGGAAAAGCGGGAAGACAACCATGGGAAAAAGGTAGAATTTCAGGGCACTGGTAGAGAGAATATTCAAGAACAATTCTATCTCAGGCAAAGGGGGAGAAAATAACTCTGTGAAAACCTTGGAATTTCAAAGTAGTGAAAAAGCAAATGTCACACAGGGGACAAACAACAGCCTCTAGGATCCTCTTCCAAGCAGAGGCCGCCTGAATTCCCGCTCTGTGTTACTAAGCATTGGCAATGGAGCACATCTGCCCATTCAAGCACATGTTAGAGTTGTGCCCCTTGCATTTGACAGATACGTTGCAAGCTCCTGAGAGTGGAGAGTGGTGTCCCTGGCCCTCTTCAGCACTTCTGAGGGCTGCAAGTTGGAGGCCGAGGTTTCTCTGGAGGGGGAGGGCTGAGATTGAGCAAGTAAGTGATTACGGTGCCTCTCCCAGCTGTAGACCACTGGCAGTGGGATACTAAATGAAGGAAGCAGGCTTGCTAAGTGGGAGAAAGGACAGTCATGGTGAGGGGGGCCATGCCCAGAGGCCAGTGTTACCTGGGAATGAGGTTTACCTAAAGCCCATCACCCTTCAGTAGTATTTCCAGCAACCTTGATCAAAGCAGATAGAACAGGACAGAAAAGCTGAGCCAGCCTTGAGTTGGGACCACGTTCTCTAAACTGGCTGGGCATCTTCTCATGGCATGTAGGCACCTGGTGAGAGATCATGGAGCAGGAAACATATGTGCTTGAGGATTGGAAAAATTAATTTACACAGGCCTCAGTTTTTTGTCTTTAATATGGGTAGAATTCTATCTTTGCCGAGTTATGATGAGAAAAATGAGACAATAAAATGTATATACATGGCAAAGTATCTCGGGACATATGGATGTCCAATAAAGGTCTTCCTTCCTTCCTTCCTTCCTTCCTTCTTTCCTTCCTTCCTTCCTTCCTTCTAATGACAAATGACTTCAGCCACCTCTTTCTCCAAGAGCATAAAAGTGCTCTATCTTCTACTGGACACAAAGCCCAGTTGCCCCCAAAAAATCACTTATGGGTCAATTCTCACAGGATACAGCTTCTGTTGCCTTTAGTGGAAAGGCTGAAGAGATGAGGTATGCTCACATTATTTTCATACAGGCACACACCATGCTTCTGGGACAGCCCTAGTGCACTGACTCTAAAACTTAAAAGGAAGAGAGAAAATGGCAAGGTCAATGCCAGACTGTCACAAAGGTGCCCATGTACACTCAAGCCAGGTTCCTGCCATTGGGCAGGGTGGGAGCCCCAGAGAAAGTTGCAGGACTGGAAAGTAAAGTGGCAAAGCCCTGGGACCCAGCTGCACACAGAAATGTGGGAACATGCTGGCCTTCCCATATGACCTCCCCATCCCCAGCTCTGCCCCCTCTGCACCCCCGCCACATGGATCTTCGGAAGGCACAACTCCTCCTGGCCCTCCTTCCTGTTATCCCTGTTGCCCACCAAAGAAAACAGACATTCTCTGGCATCTGAGGGCCTCTGCAACGCCATCATGGAGACCTGTCAGTCCTCTCCTCTGCGAACCTCATGCTCCAGTCAAGTGTTATTTCTTACATCCATATCAACTGGAAATGCCCTCTGCCAACTCTCAAGCCCAGTTCCAATTGTCACTTCCTGCAGGACACTTTCTCCCCAGACCACCGGCTGTGCCCAAATCAGATGAGAGGCCTGAGTGCTTAGTATTCCCATAGGAGAGGGTCTCTCATGGCACTCAACAGACCTTTTAGGATAGTCATTTGTGCTCTTGCTCTCTTCTACCACAAACAAGCATATGCACACACATGTACACATACACAAGCACATGCATAGGTACATGGATGCATGAATGCATGCGCGCGCGCACACACACACACACACACACACACATGAGATCATTTACCCTTCCAGGGCAAGGACTGCCTCTTCCCTCACTCATACTAGACACTCAAATAAATACTTGCTGAGGTAAACGCTCAAATGCAAAACTACATGCAGAAGAACAATTAGTCCATGCCTATCAGTGTATGTCAGGTAGAATACTAACAAATGCAGGAGTTCTAGAGGAGGACATACTCCGCAGCAGTGACTATAATTTAGTCACAATAATGGCCACTAACCATTAAGAGAGTGCTTGTCCAGAGTACTTGACAAGCACAGTCCAAAACACTAAGTATTAATTTGTTTCGTCCTCACAACAACCAAATGAGGTCACTATTTTTATGAGCACCATTTTACAGATAGGGAAAACAAGCCATAGAAAACTTAATAACTGGCTGAAAGTCACATAGGAAAGAGTCGTGCCAGGGCCAGCCCAGCCTGGCCCCCGAGCCCTTGTGTTTAACCAGAACACTGAATGGGCTCTTGTTAAGGTGCTGGATTACAGAGGGCAGGCTGGTTAAGAATATTCCTCCTCTATGCAGCCACAAAAAAGAATGAGTTCATTTCCTTTGCAGGGACATGGATGAAGCTAGAAGTCATCATTCTCAGCAAACTAACACAGAAACAGAAAACCAAACACATGCTCTCACTCATAAGTGGGAGTTGAACAATGAGAACACATGGACACAGGCAGGGATCACACACCAGGGCCAATTTGAGAGGTTGGGGGCAAGGGGAGGGAGAGCATTAAGACAAATACCTAATGCACGTGGGACTTAAAACCTAGATGACGGGTTGATGGGTGCAGCAAACCACCATGGCACATGTATACCTGTGTAACAAACCTGCACGGTCTGCACATGGATCCCAGAACTTAAAGTAAAATAAAAAATAAAATGAAAAGAGAATATTCCCCCAGAACTTAAAGTAAAATGTTTAAAAAACAGAATATTCCCCCCTCAAATAAACCCCATCAGTACTTTGCAGACTCACAGGAGGAGGAAAACATCACTGAAGGAAAGGAAAGGCTGGGACGGTCCACATCCACTGCAGGGCAGATGAATAGTGGAATCAGGTTTTTCTGTTTAAACTTACTTTGTAGAAATGAGGCAGAATCTCCCCTGGCCTAGGTCACTGCCTGCCTTGACTTTTCCCTTTGAAGATAATAGAGCTGGTCAATTTAAAAGGGCCAGAGGTGAGGTGAGAAACCAATAAACCCCTTAAAGTTTGGCTGCCTAACTAATCAGTGAATGATGTGCTCATCAATGAATCATAGAAATGAGAGATAGCGGAGGCCCCCCGGGTCATATGCCCATCCCCTAGTGTGGGGATTTTCTCTGCAGCATTTTCTGTGAGTGCTTCTCCAGTCTAATTAGAAATGACCAAGCAATGGGGTTCCCACCATTGCCTCTTGGGGAAATATTCTGCCGTCTAAGAGACCTAATTATTAGGAAATTGATCATTATATTCATACTAAATTCTTCTCCACACAGTTGTATCACATCGCTTCTTAATTGTTCTCCTTTTGACCCCGCCTCCTCCTCCCCCAAACAATTCCTCTTAAGCACTTCAATTACTCTTTCCCTCCACTGATTCCCGGTCGGCCCACCAGGGAATGAAGTCGAGAGGAAACAGAGAAATGAGCGATAGAGGAAGAAGGAACAGGTCTGGCAGCCCGGGAGGGTGGTTCAGTCCACTGGAAGGCCCTTCATGTTGCTCGCAGGCTTCCTCCTACCTGCCACAACCCAGAGCAGACAGCAGACCACTGCACACCAGAGTCCCTTCCCATCACGGTGCCCAGCAGAGCACAGGCACAGCCCAGCCTCTGGAGTTTCCCTGGGCACACCCCACTACCACCGCCACTGCTGTAGCAGGAGGGTCCCAGACAGGCCAGGGAAAGTCAAGCAAAGCAGATGTACGGGAAGTGGGAGGGGGAATCCCATCACCAGCATGGTATAAGAATGTTGGCCTGGAATCAACAAGTCCTGCAATTCCAATTAGGCAAAAGCGAAGGAAAAGTCAAGATACACAGAATCAAGCTCACAGTGACGCTGGCACAGGTTTGGTCAGCCCTACCGTGAACGAATTACTATCGCAGAGGACTGTCCCCTATCAGTGATCCTTTCTCACGGCATGTCTGGGCATTATGATACCAACGCCTCTCAGAATGTCCTCCCTAAGACCCTGGCTGGGAGGGAAGCTAGGAGCAGCACCCCTAAACAGAGTTTTGTGGGTTTTACCCTGAATAGGCCAGGGCAATGGCCAGTGGAGACAGAAACCCATTCCACACTCCAGCACTGCCTTATTCAAGCCAGATGAAGGAGCACCTTTTTGTAATTCACACAAAAGGATCATATACCCTGCAAGACTGTTTTTTTGTGATCTTTGACAACATCACATCATCCTTATAATCATGACCTGATATATCTGTGGTTCTAACGCCCTTGAGTACAAGCTCACTGAGGGTAGTGATCATGCCTCAAACTTGTAATCCCCACAGCATGCGGCACCACGGCCTCTATGTAGTGGATACAGCATAAATGTTTACTAGTCAATTACAAGACTCTGAAGCCATGAGATTCAGCAGGGACACATTTCCCATCTTTTTCTTCCTTGATGGTTTCTCATTTTATCTTCCCTTTTACTTGCCTTACCTCTTCCTTGCTTTCCCCACAAGTTGTTTATCTGCAGTGCTTAAGTTTACTTCTGATAGAAGCATCACCTATGTCCCCTAGTGGCCTCAGGCAGTTCCAAAATCCAACCAATGCCAGCACAGGATCACAACTTCCTTCTCTTATACCTTGCTTGGCCTCAGGAGAAAACTAAGGCCAAGCAAGATAAGTAACTGCCCGCCACCCACTGTTTGCATCAGTGTAGGAACAATCATTTTTTCAAGAAACATGTGTGAATACCTATCATAGGTAAAGCTCTATGTTAGTTGCAAGGGTTACTACAGTAACTAAGGCAGAATTCCTGATGTTAAGATGTTCACAGCTTAAGCCACAGACTGACATATATCTCCACTATCTCCAGCACAATGAATATATGCTTTAATAGAAGATTAGGCAAAGTCCTCATAAGCCATGGGAAAAAACATAAGAGAAAAAGGAAGCCTCTTGAGAGAGGTGACATTTGAGCCAGGTATTGAAGGATGAATAGGAGTTGACTAGAAAGAGAATGCTAGGGAGATACTCTATAAAATAAAAGGATGCTCAGAAAGCAGCTAGTAAGCAGTGTGGTGGAATTCCAGAGAGCATGTGGTTAAATGGGAAGAGGTAGGGAACAAGCCTGGAGAGGTAGATTGTGAGGGATGTCTCACAAATGCCACACTAAGGAATCTGGATCTGAGTTTCATGTAGTCAACGGGGCCCACGTGACTACATTTATTTTTGAAGGAGAAATGACACCTTTATTAGCCCCTAGAGCACTTTTCAATGCTGAGACAAAAAGTAAAATGTTTGAACAAGGAAAACCAAGGCACAAAGAAGGACCTATAAGGTCCCCAGAACTCACCACAGACACACAGCAGAGGCCTTCTCTTCATATCAAGGGTAAGGGTAGGTGAAAAAGGCTGCTTTGTCCCACTGAGATATGCCCGAGCACTCTACAGGATTCTGATCAGGGAAATGACTGTATCAAAATTGCTATTTTACAGAGAATAGCGACTACAGTACAGGCAAGGCCAATTGACCAGTTAGGGATTCCGGAATTTCTTTGGTCAAGAAATAGTAAGAAACTAAACTGAGATGTTTACAGAGGGTAAAAGAGGATTGGTCAATTCTAGGGAACATTTTGAAGATTGACTCAACTGATTGTATATGAAGGAGATCAAAAAATACAAATTCAAAAATGAGTTTGAGATTTTCTAACTTGGTTAGCTAAGTGAATATGTCTTAATGGAGAGTAGAAAATACAAAAGGAGAACAGGGTTAGGGGAAATGATAGTTCAGTTTTGGAAATATCGCTCTTGAAGGCCTGGAGCTGGAGTTCAACAGGGAAGTCTCAGCTAGAAATAATGATATAGATTTCATGAGGGAATGCATGAGTGGTAGCTAAAAGCATGGGAGTGGGTGGTCACTCGAGGGAAGAGTGGATTATAAGATGAGAAGACTGGAGATGAGACTGGGAGCAAGTTACAGGTAAGGACTAGGCAAGAGAGAGATGCCAGAAAAGGGAATTGGGAAAGTAGCACCAGAGAAGTGAGTGGGGAACCCAAAGAGGGAACACCTCTGACACCAAGGAGAGGAGGGTCAAAGTCACTGCCACAGAGAGGTTGGATACGAGGAAGACTTAGAAGAAGCCAATGAATATGGCTATTGGAAGATAGACAGTGACTGACACAGAGTGAATGGTATAGTGATGGAATATGTCAGATCAAAAATTAGATTGTACTGCTTGGGTAGCGATTGAAGATGAGGAAGAATACAGACCATTCTTCACACACATTGGAGACTGGAATTCACTCAAAAGGAAGACAAGACTGAGGAAAACTTTACCTTTAGTAAAAGGAGACAATAATATTTACAAAGAATCAACACAAGAGAGGAAGAGGATGATTGATAGGTTAAGGATTCCAGAGAGCTTATGAAGTGATGTGACCAAGAGAAAAAATGGAAGAGTGTGAAATATCCTCCTTCTTAAGGCAAAGAGAATGAAACAAGGTGATCAAGGATTAGTATGTTTGGTGGTAGGATGGAGGAAAGTTGAGGGAATTCCAGTCTGTTGACCAGCAGTTTTCACTGAAATAGGCAATGGCATCTTGTATATGTGGGTGGACAGACACATTGAGGACTGTGGTAAAGGCTAGAATGGCCACCTCTCACAGCACACAAAAGGAGTAAGGAGAGATGAGTAAAATGGCAGGGTCAGGACTAGGGTGAGACAAGTGAGGAACCTAAGGCACAAAATTTAAGGAGGCACTCACCTCCGGGGTCATGTGACTGCAACGTTGCCACCAGGAGTGAGGGCCTCTTTAAATTCTAGGCACTTCAAATTGCACTCTAGGCAACTCCCTCACCCCACTCCCATCTTGGCCCTGGGATTATTCAGCAGCTCCAGCCATTTAGGTGAGGTTGGAAATCATCAATTTTTAATAAAGGAGATCATCCTCTAGAAAATTTAGAAAATTTTCTTTCATAGTGCTTAGAAGCTCAGAACAAGCAATGAAAAGCAAGAGGGGAAGAGAGAGAAGGAGGGGGAGGCTAAAACGGGGGAGAGAGAGAGAGTTAGTTCATTAGCCAGACATTGGAGAAACAGATAAAACAAGAAGTCAAAAGAGCGAGAAAACTGAATGCTTGTGAGAGTTGAGTTGAAATGGTTGCTCACACAAGGTAGGAAGAGGAATGAAGCTAGGAGGGAGTGGTATACTGCTAACATAAGGAAAGGTCAAGAGACAGGGAGTCCCAAGGAGACCAAAGAACATATTTCAAGGGCATGAAAGAGTGAGGACTGATAGAAGGATCAGAGGTTGTGGTCAGAAAGGAGAATTTCAGAGTTCAGGATTTCAAAACTGGAGCAACTCCAGTTGATGGCAAGGTCTAGTAGTTGCTATGGGAGCAGTTGCTAAAGTGGAATTGAGTGGAGGTTGTTGGAGAAAGAGGGTGTCAGAAGCTGAGCCTGAAGCATTGGATGGGTTCCTCCATGGGACACGGCTGCAGTAGTTGGAGGCAAAAGAAACCCCTCTGCTGTCCAACTACTTTTAACATAACTAGCGGGAGATAAGAACAATTCTTCACATACATACATCTGCCCTTGTTTTACCCAAATCGAAAATCATACTATGATATCCTGGAGTGGTTTCACTATCATAAAGTGCAGTAGAGTCCTATTCTCATACTGTTGTGTGGCTTTCTAGATCAACTCTTCTAGATTATGCTTTTATTGTATATCACTACATATCTTGAGATAATATATAACTCAAAGCTTATATTAATCCATGTAGTCAGATGGTGTAATTAAGTGCTACTGTAATATCACCAAGAACAAAGCTTCTTCCATTTCCCCCATTTAAAAACTTTCTTTCAATGCTGTGGAAAAGCTTGTATACGGAAGAGGGAGATTTCTATTCCTTATATTTTCTTCTCTACTATGTGAAAAAGTTGTATTTTCCCCATCCTGAGCCCTATTTCCTATCAATGCTTCAATTCACATTGAACTTGCTTAATGAATAAAGAAAACCATCTGGCCTAGCAGGACATAACTTTTAAAAAGATAATAGGTCAAGTCTAGCCATTTTTATTGGAACAAAACAAAGTCCAACATTTAAAGACCTAAAGACCCTGGGTCTCAAGTAAGCACACTTGACCTAAGAGTTTGGATAAAAGGTCATTTTCATATGATGATGACCCAGCTGAGGCTAATAAACACTTTTATGAGACTCTGTCCATTAAAGAGCCAGTTCCAGGGCTGACCCTAGTCATTCTGGCCACCCTGTTTTAGGGGGAAGTTTAAGAGCATCTCAAAAATCTGTGTCTATAGACTGGCCAAGGCTCTTCACATAAAAGAAAACCAAGAGTCAAAAGCACCACCAAACAATACTGGAGGGCCCAAGCACGCAGCTGCCTCCACAGGCATTGAGGATACAGTTTGCCCCAATCTCTACTATTTAAGTATTCACAGACATTTTATAATTATGACTATTTTGGTATGAGCTCACTTGGCTCTCTCGCCCTTCATATATAAAACTTTAAGAATGTTTCAAGCAAATATCAACATTTTGGGGAGTATAAATAAAGGAAGCATATCTTTTTGATATTAGGGAAATCCATCCCAGTTTTAAAATGATAGACATCAGGCCTTCCAAGAATAATGGCATTAAGAAACCCTATAGGACCCCATCTCTGAGCCTAGTTTCTTTCCACTGCATCTCCCAAAGAGAAATATAAGAATCCCTCCTTTGCACCCCAAACAGCTTCTGTGCTTTAACTACCAGATCAAATGCTACCTCCTCCAGGAAGCCTTCCCCACATATTCTAACCTCTTGACACTTCTCCTTTCTGAATGAAAGACTTTGCATGATTTAGAGACTCACACCTGAAATAAGCAGCATTTATTCTGACTGTTAACATAGCTATGTAAATAAATTAGCTTTTCCTACATCCAGTGTAGACTAACCAGGTATGAATAATAAGTAAAAGAAAAGAGAAGAAAAGAATGAAAGCTTTTATAATTCTTTGAGCTATGAGAACCTAAACTTCCTTTTCTTTTAACTAAAATGGTAGTCACTCTACCATTTGACTATATACTCTTTTGTATGACACTGACCTATATTAATCTTGAGAGTGGGAACATCATATACCTCTTTATATGACCAACAAGACGTAGTTATGTATATAAAAGTCATATATTTCAGAAATGAAAAGTCACACCCAGTACCTAGATCTTGGTTTCTAACAACATTCTCCAATAAAAGCAACCAGGGCTCCTTGGAGAAATGGCCGATTATAAGGCTAGGGCAGAGAATACACATAATGAGCCCAAAGCATCGTGCAGTGCAGAAAGTAAGGAAGTGCTCACAAAACAAAAGGATGAGGACATGTCAAAGGGACACAGAAGCCAACCTGAAAGAGCTCCCTGTGGCCAAAACTGGAATAATTTGAGGAGCAAAATAAATAGCTAAGTATCAGATTATAATCCAAAGTATAAAATGAATATCCACAAGTCCACTTTAGTATAAATAAATGATCGAATAAATAGATAGGGAGAAGAGACAAATCTCCCAATACAGAAGTATTTCAATAATTCATGCAGATACTCCCCTACCATGTAGATACTCCCCTACCAGGAAGTGGAGCTTAACTCTCCTGACCATCCTCCCCACTAACCTTGAGTGTGGACTGCACTTAGTGACTTGCTTCCAAAGAGCGGTGTATGGAAGGGGAGGAGTGGCTTTACAGTCCAGAGATCTGGCAAACAATACCTTAACCACTTGGCCAAGGTTAACATCATCAGTTGACAGCATGTACCCTTGATATGAGGCAATGAAAAGGTCACTTCACCTCTGTGCTCTTCCTCCTAAAAACATTACCCCAGTCCAACCATGAGTAAAGCATTAGGCAAACCCCAGTTGAAAGACATTCTACAAAATACCTGACAGATATTTCTCCAAACTGTCAAGGTCATCAAAAACAAGGAAAATGTAAGATACTGTCACAGACCAGTGGAGGTTAAGGAGACACAAAAACTAAATGGTATCTCAGGTGGGACGCTGAAACAGAAAAAGGACAATGTGGAAAACTAGTGAAATCTGAATAAAAGTTAAACTTCATTTGATAATAGTAATGTATCAATGGTGGTTCCTTACTTATGACATACGTATCACAAGAATGTAAGATGTCATTCACAGGAGAACTGAGTGAGGGACATACTGGAAAGCTCTGTACTGTCTTTCCAATGTTTCTATATTTGTAAGACTATTCTAAAATGAAAAGTTCATTCTTAAATGGAGAAAATGAAAAACTACCTGGTCTGGAATGTTATAACTAGAAGGAATCTTAAGAAACCACCTAAACAAACCCTTTGTCACCTGTGGAAACCAAGACCCAGAGTGGCTCAGTGTTATGCTCAAAGTTACACAGTGAGGAGAAGAACTAGAACTGAAGTCAGGGTCTCTTCCACCTCAGTGCAAGGTGTGCCCTGTTGCAGCATGCTAAGAATGGAGGGGTGAGAACCCTCCAAATAGAAGTTGAATGTTAGCTTTGGAAGACAACACTGCCCCTTGAATCAAATGGTCTGTCTTTTAGGGTAGCACCATGAGGAGGAAGGGCCAGTCCCACACACTGCCTGGCAAGGAGGAGAGTCATCACAGGCAGAGGCAGGAGGCTCTACCATGGCCCCTTGGGCAAAAGTGGTGTGAATTTTTCATTAGCTTCAGAAGCTAAGAGCATCTTGTTTTCTTGTTGTGCCTGTTTTCTTCTGGAGGGGAAAATAGAGCCTTGGTTCAAGAATTAGTTGGGAGCCAGGAAAATGAATAGTAATGAGGCTATTTCTATCAAAATAGCTTCATTACCATGCCAGTGTCTGATAAAACCAAATGTTCAACTCTCTCTAATAAGAAAGGTGCTAAAGGCAGCGTCCTTCCACCTTTTGGCATGAAAGAATCTATAGCTTAAATATTTGAAAGATCTTCCCATTGACACACACCCATTTCTGATTGAACCAAATTTGGATACACATTTTCTCCAGTACAATTTTAAATAATCTAAGAAGACAATAAAGTATCACTAGTTTGGGGCTTTTTTAAATGCTTAGTTTTATCTTTAAAAAAAAAAAAAAAAGCATACACACTTAATGCTATGTAAGAATGATTTGCCTTAATTCTGGAGGGGAAAATACTTTTTAAAACTCAGAAAGCTAATGTGTTTGGCCATAGATCAGGCTTCAGGAATTGTGTAAAATTAATCAAATTCTCCCTGATGTTTTTCATCCACAAGACAAGAGAGACTGTTCATTAAATGTGGTAGGGGGAGAGTCTGTCAGCTGAACACTTCTGCCATCTTGATGTATCCCAGATCCTAAATAAAATGAGAATCTGTTTTCCCATCTCCAACAGAGGAGGGGAGGTGGTCAGATCTCTAGTATCTCCAGCCCTGGAACTAGAATTCACATTTGACAAGACTAAATTCCCATGACAGGAGCCAGTTTCTGTGCAATCAGGAGCTCATCTGTCATTCTTCCTCTGCCCTTCCTCATTGTAACTTGTGATCAAGAAAGTACAGAAGGAAATAACTACCCAAATGAAACAATATCTCATAAACCATAGGAGCTAGACTCCAAACCAAAGTCCTCCAGTGGATCATTGTCACTTTAGCAGGATAGTTTGTTTCCTCCAAGAAAGAAATGAATGGGCAAAACTCTGGACTGGAAAGTCATGAGTCACTCATCCTCTATTTCCACCTGCCTCTTCCCCTTGCAGAGGAGTCTCAGAAGTTTTTCATTCAGCCCAAGTCAGAGCAGTCCATCTGTCTGATTGGTCAATGCAGGAACAGTTAACCTCGATGATTATTTTCCACTCAGTAGTAAAACCTTTCCCTTCACACAGCTTGAGAGTTCTGACTCTTCACTTTCACTCACTCTGCCAGCCATTTAAGCCAGAAACTCCAGGCAGGCTGAGTGGAAGACATCATTTGTAAACTCTGCTTGCCAAGGCGGGAGGTCTAGGGGGCTCTCCGAACCACTGCGATAGAGCCTTTTAACACTGAACAGTGCAAATTGTCCACCGGGGATGACTTGAAATATATCTTCAATGCACAGTGCCTGGTGCCTCCAACCTGGCTCCAACTGAGTTTCTACCACTTATGAAGGACTCTTACAAAACAGCCCTATGGATCCTCTCTGGCTCTAGTAAAAGAGGCAGCTTCAAATAAATTAGGGAAAATTCAAGATGGGAGACAAAATAACGGGAATCTTCTTGTAAAAATTTGAGTCGCTTGTCCCTGAACAAGATACTGTTATCTTGCTAAACACACACACACACACACACACAGAGGCAGCTACTGAAAGCAAATCCACTTGTTAATGTTCAACTCTCCTATCTGGCTATGGAATAGCCTAGCAATAAAGGACAGTTAGATCAGTTCTTTTAGGCACACACACCACTGATAAATCAGAAACAATAAAGCTGGAGACAGGCTTGCTGGGTCCCAGCTGGTATTGCTTATATCTGTCCTAAGCAATCAGGAATCATGGAGAAACTTCTTTTTGGAACGCCTAACCGCAAGACTTCACAGTGACCGCCTCAATCCCACACGCCCATGTGCTGAAGGGGGGTTCTGGGGAGTGAATACCTTTATTCTTTTTGACAAGATCAATCAGTCTCTCTGGAATCTCCCCATGGCCCATTTCTTGCTGGCCAGCTCCCATCCTCTATCCCACCCCCACATCCAAGAAAAAAACATTAAAACAACGAGGTATTGCCTTTCTCCTTTTCTTTTGCCAGAGGCTAGCCAAACTCTGCTACACTCTGACGCAAAGCACACCTTAAGGAGTCATCCCCAAGAGGGTAAAGGGAGGCATTGTACCCTGAAATCCAGAGAAGTCAAAATCACACACAGCACACCCGAGTCCTCACACAATAGAGTCTATACTTCCACCAGGCCAATTAACTGGATTTCTACCTGAAATCTCTCCCACATCAAACTAAAAATTCTGGCAAGGTACAGGTGTTCAGTGATGCAAGCTCATTTTCCCACTGCAGGCCCAGAAAGCATGGTAGTTCTCTGGCCAGAAACAAGCCCTCCCTCCCACAGCATCATTTCTCTCACACCTGTTCACACACAGAAACACGGGCCCAGCCAGTCCCAGGCTAGAAGCACACTCGGCACATCTCAGCCTTTGCAAATAGACTGGCTTCCTCTCCATTCTCTCATTCTGGGGGCCACAAATGGCATCTCATTTTCATTAATTACTGCAGCCTCTACCTATTGTCAGTCATCAGAACCTGCCATATGGTTACCATCAGGTGCGCTCAAGTTCCTATTATGTGGCATTCCCGGATGCCCTAAATAGATATTGCAGAATCTGCTTGTGTTTTTACAGGGCCACTTATATTTCAAAGGAGCTCATTCTGCTTCAAGAGATTGCTAAAGGGGGCCTTTCTGTTCAGCGCTGCGCTCTATTGAAAACCCCATGCTTCCTATTGAACGTTGCATCCCTTCTCTCAAACACCACTGCCATAATGGGGAGCATCCTGTAGACTATTGCCTTTGAGAAAGACAGTCTAGGGTTTTTTTTTTTCTATCATTTTAGGCAGGTGAAGCGTGGGAGAGGATGCCAGGAGGATTGGTGAAAGGGTATATCACTTTCAGTCAAAACTAGATTCATGAAGAACAAGAATAACTCAGGAGAGCCTCAAAGAAATCATGTCCATAAACTATGTCATGTCTTATATAACTATGAAGAAATCCCTTTAAATACTTTTATACCTACCACTGACCAAAATACAAATTCCTCCCATCTTTGTGCTTTTGGGAATACTATAAGAAGAAGGACACTTCATGAGAAACCTCCAAGCCATGTAATATGCTTATAGAACAACGTAGTCCATCCTGCTCCCCATGATTTCATCAGCCATCTGGATCTTGAGTGTGTCTGTTCATTTTCCGTCACCACAGGTGTAATCACTGGAAAATACTTCTCTGAATCCTGACACTCTGAAGGAGGTACAGCGTCATGTGGCCTGGGTAGACAAAGCCCTGTATTAAATCTTAAAACAAACTTGCCATCTGATTGGATGTGATCTTCTATCTGCAGTTGCAGCGGCTTTTGAGTTACAGACCACATTTCTGGTGGTTGCATAGAGCCTGCAGGACTGTATTGATGACTAACTTTAGAGTTTTGTGATAACATTACCATAAGTGGGACATTTCTAGAAAATTTTTCCAACATATAATTTTGTCAGTTGGGTTTACACAGACATGTATTTGTTGTCTATGTCTATGCTAAACATATAAACACTTCTTATTTCTGGGTTTCACCTAAACTCACACCTCTTAGGACTTGGTGGCCCTGGAGAATAAACCATTAGCTCACACAGAGACCCAGAAGTACACACACACATACATATGTACATACATACACATATACATGCTTCCTCACAGTGATTAGCAGAGAGAAATATGATGAAGTGCAAAATGCTGGCTTAAGTTCCACAGTCAGTACAGTTTTAAAATGTTCACTGTCTTACCCAAGATGATTCTCTGTTCTAAATTATTTTCTATTAGCCAAAGATTTTCAGAATTGCCCAGTAGCTTCCCAGGATGGACTAAATTAGATTTTTCCAGTCCAAGAACAGAAGAGTCTTTGGAACAAGGCACTTTCTGTTTACCTGTAGGTATAACCTTCTTTAAAAAAGCGAGTGTGACACAGGCATGTTATATTTGCTTGCCCTCTGTGTAGACAAACTTGTGGGTGACAGGGGGTGGCCACACCTCTGGCAGACAGGTATCAAATGCACTCAGTAATTATCTGCTCTTCGGAGGGGAAGCGCTCACATATACAACAGTAGTGTCCAAGCTGGTCACTGTGGCCTCACAGCCATTTCATAAATAGAAACCAACTCCATTCAAGGAAAAATGAGTCACCAGAACAAAAGAGCAGGTCTGTAACCAGGGCTCAAGGTCACATTTCTACAAACACCTGCTTGTTCTCAGATAACACCTGCTCATACTCTCAAACAAAAAAGGGCAGTGCTCTGTCGATAAAGTCTTCTGCCCTAGGCTCTGAAGGGAGGCGCAACCCTCCTGGTATGGTTAAAGGATGGATAATAGGTAGAGCTCACTTTCCTCTCTGCTTGAGCCCCATGTGGAGAATCTTTGGCATGCGGTCAGGGCAGCTTTGAGGCACCCCACAGCCTGTGCTAAGATCTTGCATTCAGCATGACCAGAGCAGGTACCCAAAGCGTATGTCATGTCAACTGGGTAGAATAAGTCCCTAGTTGAGACAATATCCGGAGAAAATTACCATTAAATATGTAGGACACTTTTTCTCTGTTATTCTCACACAACAAACTGCAGTTACTATAGCTTTCAAATTCAAATTATAATTCTAAAGGCTTTCTATGAAGAGAGTGTGGGTTAAAAGAGAGACCAAAAAAGGAGTCTCTAAGTTTCCCACTTTCTATATTTTACACACTGGGCTTCTGAACATGACTTCATTCTTACCAAAGTGTGGTAAAGACGGCCACAGATATTTGCTACTGCTCCCATTGACAGGTAAAATCTAGTTCCCCTTCCCTTGAAGTTGGTAGAATCTGTGGTGGACCTATGGTGAGCAATAGAATATAGCAGAAGTGACACTGTGCCAGTTTTCTAGGACCTGGTCTTAAGAGATTGGAAATTTTCATTTCCTCTTGTACAGAAACTTGCTTCTTGAGTTTCAAGTCAGACTTGGACTAGAGCATTGCCTGCTGCCCCTGGTGTGGCTAATCCTATGTGGGCAACAACATCTTCTAAGTTTCTCAAAGCCAAGACTGCAAAAGACCACAGCTACAATAACAGAGGTCTCTGATATCAGAAACCCTTTAGAGTGCTCTGAAAGCAGAGCTCACCAAGAGTCTAAGACTTTAACCACAAGACGTGGCATATCTACTCTTGGCAGCATGCCTTTATTGTTCTTGAGCTGATTTCCATATGATTATTGAGATGAGATAAACTAGACCACAATGAGGAGCTGAACTGAGTGACACAGATCATTAGGAAACTTGGGAAAGGGTGGAGTCCCATGGCCAGTAGTGCGGATGGGTTTCTTAGAGGAGTGTAATATGTATGTGGTCCTGACTACGGGTGGGCAAGACAGAGATGAGTGAGGATAATAATATCAACCAAGACATGTCACTAAGAGCAGATGTGACCTGTCTTATCCTGTTGTCCTCTCACATTCTTGATAAACAAACCTAACACAGGACCAACTAGATAGTAGGTATGCAAGAAGTGTGTTGAATTTGGACTTGGAATTGAATTAAAGTGAATTGGAATTGACCCCTACTCAATTTAAAAATAAGCCTGAAATCCTGACCACAATTAAACGGGAAACCAGAGCTTCCTGCCAGTCCAGGAGATTGTTCCTTAAATGCAAGGTAGCAAATTCAGTCTGCCTTCAGTTACTTTCATTGGGGCAAATCCAAGTTGATTCATGTGAAGTTAGTGTCAGCCTTAGGCCAACCTGGGGACATGGGGAAAGGATTCTGGGCATCCTCTTTTCCTCCCCAGACCTAGAACCTTCCACCCCTAAGGCTACCTTCTCTGTCTAGATCCATATGCCTTCTCACCCACCTCCCCAGGGACTGTATTTGCCCCATTCACAACTTTATTCTCACATCTAATTTGATCCTCTTTCTTCCTTTTCTTCCAGGTCTAGACTGGAGTTCAACTTCAATAGTATAGAGCAGAGAAAAGGAGATCTAACCCAGCGTTTAGAAGCCTGCCTCACCCTTGCTCTTCCACATCCTCTTCTAGGTGCCACTGCCTCCCATGTGAGGGAGTAAAGAAGGAAAAGGATAGCCAGATTCCTATGTGGCTGGAAGACCTTACCATAGTCTTCTTACTGTTTACAACTGTTATTCTAACATTGTCACTAGGTTCACTAATACCAGGTGGGAGAATCGACCCTCCCTATTGACAGGTCACGACCCCCAAACAGCTCCCCTGGGGGCTACAGCCAGGTAATTTGGAGCATATTTTCTGACTAACATCAACCACATTCCTTGGCTGCAGTAGTGTCTGGAAGTCAGTGCCTCCGCTGTCATCAACCATCCGTGGACTGCCGGAAGACCTACAGGCAAAGGCGGGATCTGTCTTCTGTACTTCTCAGAGATTGACAGGGGGACTTCATGCACACTACCCTTCCCCACAGCTGTCTCTGCTCTACTGGTCTTTACATGGAGGAGGTAGGGTGGTTAGGCTAGCTCTCTGAGCTGACACCAACCTGGAAGCCCTGTAGAGAGGTGAGTGTCCTGATTGCATTTTGTCCTCAGCCTTGAGCCTCAGACACAACTAAGGACCACAGGTCCCATCAGTCATTTTTTGACATTTGTTTTACATATTGAACTTCCAAAATTTTTTCTGAAAAATTCCTTGCTTAAAAGTCTAAAACCACTGCTCTCAACCATCAAGCCCAGACCCAGTTCTATGGCTCTTGTGTTTTTTGTAATAGTTTCAGTTGTTTAAGTTGTACTTCCTCATACGTTAGGGAAGGGCCTTGTCTTCCTCCTCCCTGCTCCAGATCTTGCCCCTTGCACGTGTTTGGCACGCCAGTGCCCAGGGATGCCCATGGGTGGCCATTCTGCTCACCGTCCAGGTTCTACCCTGACTACTTGCTATATGAATCGCAGCAGGGTCTTGCTAACAGCATATTGGAAATGCAGCTTTCCTGGCCCACATGGACAGGTTTTTTGTCTATTTTCGTCCTTTCCCTGCTCTGTTTAAATATGGTGTCTGTGACTGAGTTTCGTGTTCCGGAGGCACGCGGTCCAGAGAGAAGGAGCCAGAGTTGCTTCTCTGCCTTGGCGCTCAGGAAAGAGCAAATGGGGCTGCCACCTGCCCGGTCTGGGGATGGTTCCAGAATGGCTCAGGTTATTCACAGCACAGATCCACCCGGGGGTAAAAATACCATCCCAGAAGGACTCTCCTTCTAGCCACAAAAATACCTATATGGGTATAAAGACATACACAAAAAATGACACAAGGTTTGGGAGAAATCGTCTTCTCGGAAAAGAACTAAAGTAATTAGTATTGGCCTTACGAAAGAGAAGATAAAGAGATCCAGGAGGAAAGAATGAGGGCAGTTCAAGAAGGGTATAAACTTAAGCAAGAGAAATATTGTTTAGAGTATAAGAAGAACTCGCTGACCATGAGACATGGGAAGACATTTACAAGGTGTCACCTTTGGAGATGTAGAAGATAAGATCTGCTCTCCCCTATAAGGGATCAAAAGGAGACTGGATCTGAAGCAAAGGGTTAAGCCAGATTATTATACAAAGTTCCCACTGGCCTTGGCCATCTACAATAAATTTCTGAGGATCGACTTCCTCAGTAGAAGAGTTTATCCTTTTCAAGCCCCTTGTCCACATGTTTCCTTTTGAGTTTTATCTTTCCATTACAATATCATTTACACAATCTCTGTGTGACACATGAGACTCAGGGGTGTATGAAATGAAGAGACAGACTCACCTTTATAGAAGGTCCACATTTTGACACATTCCTTCTGGGTTTCTGGGATTCCCTTCCCTGGACCCAGCTCTCACAAAGATTTCTCCACCTTATGCTTCACCACTGGCATCCTAAACCCTCCTCTCTACTTTTCTCTACCTGCCTTAGAACCAGTCTCACACTTTCTGAGCTTGTCTCATTCAACCACTTCCATATCATGAGAAGTAGTATTGCCACATTTCACACACCAGCTTTGAAAGTGAATATTCCCAAGAATTTGTTACAAATTCTATTCTGCCTTTGACTTGGCCTTGTCCCTAGGGACTAAGATGTACCCAGAGAATCTGTCCTTAGGAGCAAAAGAAGGAGTCGTTACCAAAATGCCTGTATTTCTAATTGGTTTCTTCAGGGTGCTGGCCCCTTAGACATTGATCCTGCATCTTTTACCAGCAGTATATTTTCTTCAGCTCTTCAAAGTTATTCTGAATCTCCATGTAAATCCAGGGAGAAAAGAGGAAAAGTAATTGTCCAAATTCTCAAGAAGGTATTAGAAAAAAACCAATTTGCTAAAACACAGGAAAAAAATTACTGTACCATTGTGTGGTTAATGTTTAAAATAAACTAAAGCATTTCCCTTCATGCCAGACTGAGAAACAGAGTTCTGGCTCCTTCCTCTGGACTGCATGCTTCAGGGACATGAAACACAATCCAGAAACCATATTTAAGCAAAGCATGAAAAGGTTGAACATAGACAAACACCTGCCTTTGTAGAAAAGGAACATTTCATGGAACGTGTAGAGTACAAACCTACTAATTAATGAGAAATGGCCTGATCATGCATTCCAAGGGTATTCATTTCTCAGGTTGGAGTTTTCTGATATTTTCACTACTTTTGAATACAAGCTTGTCTCTTCATTAATGTTATACAATATTCAAATGCTGGCCAACAAAAAAAGGAACCACTTAAGACATTAAAACCTATTGTTGGAATTGTTCAGCTGGCAAACCCTCTCAAGCTCAAAAACATCCATGTTCAAGAACACACACTTGTAGCAGGTGACTGTGAGCTGCTGCCTACGATGAAGCAACAGCCCAAATGCAGGGGACAAGAAAGGAACAGTTCCAACTCCAAAGGATCAATACATGAAAATAGAGTCACGTGGCAAAATGCACTCAGTTCTGTTATTGCAGCAAGTTCTTTTTGTTCCATCTGAGGAATTAATTTGAGAATAAAGTATTTCAAATATCAAACTAACTACAAACAGCTGTTGCTATTTCCTCTGCTTTGGAAGTCCCCACATAACTTCAGATCCACAACCAAGACAAGGAAATTCTGTGGAAACATCCTAGGTCAATGACCATGTACCTTAGTAAACAAAAGCAGCAATAATAAAAATAATGAAAGCTAATAGTACCATGTTTGCTAAGTGCCAGGCACTGTTCTAAGTGCTTTATACTTGATTCTCATGAAAACATGGTGATATAGGTAAGATCATCACTCTCATCACCCAGACAAGGAGATAGGCTGCTTGTTTTGGCTAAAGAAAGATGTAGGTTACCAGAGAAAAGCCATATATCTTCCTACCTCCTGCAGTACTAATAATAATAAACACTAAAATTTATTGAACCTCAAATGTGCCAGACACCACGAAAAATACTTTAGCATTTTATCTCAGTCAATCCTCACAATAAACATAAGCTACACATTTTCCCCATTCCACCCATTAGGCAACTGAGGCTTAGTGAGGGGAAAAAAAAAAAAAAAGACAACTTAGCCCAAAGTAACAAATCTAGAATGCAGTAGAGCTTGAATATGAATCCAGTCCACTTCATTTCAAAATCTTGGCTCCTAAATTCTACTCTGTTCTCATGCTGGGTACTTCCCATTTCTAGGGCACTTACAGTTACCATCAAAACATGGACTCTTAGGTTATTTTCATCTAGTTTAAAAGTCCTTCCTGAGGCTAGAGACAGCCAAGCGGATTGCTCCCAGAGAGCCTGGTGGCACCGTTGCCATCCGTTGGCCTCAGCCACAGCTGTGGTTTCCAAAGGAAATAACTCATGCGGCCGTTAGTCGCACCTGTCACTCATTGGAGCCAGGACTTGCATCAGAACACTGGGGCCCCACAGGGAAGAGAACAGCAGCTACGTCAAACTGATGGGCATCAACACATCATTATGGATGTGTAAGCCTGCTTCCCTCAGTCAGTCCCACTGTGATCCATTCTCCCTCTTTCGGAAGGTCAGGGAGAACAGCACTAGACCATGCACATTCTGCATCTGTGGAGACAGCCTATCGCAGTGCCCTGGGCAGGAAGAGGTATTGGAAAATCCACAGGTGTGGTCTAAATTAGGTGAAGCACTTTCAAGCTCCCCTTGATTTAAAAGGCAAGGAACTGTAAGACAATGCTAAAGGAAGTAATCTAAACAAGAAAGGTCAACACATGGCCTGTGAGAACTGGGGTCTTTCTAGCAGGCCCAGAAGGAGGAGAGGGCATATGGAACCTTCAGGCCCTGGTGAAGCGACAGGAATTAAATGAGGACACTAGGAAAGGAAAATCTTCAGGGTTGTTCGTGATGGTGTCAAATTCAGAGAGATCTAGGATGAATAGTGTCAACTTGATTGAGTTGAATGCAATTATGTAAACATTAATGGAGCATCAACTAAGCATCTCCACCAAAATGTAAGGAATACATTTAAGAGTTATTGTACCTGCATCTTGACATACTCTTACTGAGGAGCCAAGCCATATGTGCTCATCACCCTTAAATAACAGGAAAGGCTGGCATGTGAGTAAGTGCTAGGATGAGTGGGGAGTTCCGTGAAAATCAGAGTATGGAGGTATGTGCGTGCTTAGGTGGGCAGAAAACTCTTTGTGAGTGAAGTAGGATTTGGTCTGGGGCCCAGAGCTGGTTCTGCAGAATTCTAACACTCAAATCCTCTCTCCCTAACCACAGCCTCCAAATTTACCTGCAAAGGCATCTGAGAGAACCAACAGTCGTGCTCTAATCCTGAATTATTTCTGTTCTGTGACATGTGGTTTCCAACACTACTTTCATATGGATCTTTGAATCCCTCCCAGGACTCAGCCTTCCCCTGTGGATACTGAAAAATCTTTAGTCCTGCATCCTACAAGCTCCATCAGCTGCTTCATCATGCGGTAGTTTTCTGGAGGTCAGTACTTAGAAGAAGGGAGAAAAGGCCTGAGTAATTGGGTTATCAAGATGTCAATTCTTTTCAGTTGAACAATTTTCCAAAAGTAAAGTAAAACTACATATTTTTTTAAAAGGAATGTCAATTTTTACCTTTAAAATATAGCCATGGAAATGGATTTGGCCAATGTAGCAATGCACAAATATCTTACCTACCTTTGTACTATTCAATCTATAGAGGACAGAGTACATTTTAAATTTGTCATGGAAAAAGTAATGGTACAAGTTTCCCTGTAATCCAATATCTTCCTGTCATTGAGTCAAAACTACCCTCCATCATCCTTGATGAAGTTGAGAATGCATATTGCTAACAGATGAGAATGTCTAATGTCTTTAGAAATACTAGGTTAAGATGCCTTTGTCAATAATCTCTTCTTTGCTCTACACATTTAGATAGTACTCTCTCTCTCTACTAAATTGCCTGTCATGAATCCTGGAACTCAAAAACAGTCTAATGCATCCCCTCCTAAAGGTTTTCTTCAGATGTTCTGAAGCCACCTGAAGACAGCAATACCCGCTGTGACTGAAAAATCCAATGTGTTTGTTTCTCCTATATGGCATTGAGGTTTCATTAAGTTCTCCTGAACGTCTGAGAATCTCTTCCTTGGAAGACTGTGGTGTTTGGATCACCCAAGTAAAATATCAGCTCCTCAAACACAAACTCATCCTCAAAGTCTTCTCCTTTTGTGTCCTGTGGCACCAAGCACAGTGCCAGGCACACTAGAGGCACTGGATAAACATGTGTGCAACGAGGCAAATCAAAGCAATGGCCAGAACAAAAATCATCACAGGAGAACCAGAAGGCAAGATTGAGGTTCTGAGACAGTTTGAGTCAGGAAGTGAACATCAGGCAGGAAAAGATATGTTGAAGCTCTTAGTAACTTTAAATTCTCTATCTCCCTGTCCAGCCCTCCCTGATCAATAATCCAATCTTGGAATTCAGTCAAGATAAACTAAAATGTCAGCAAGCTAACAGTAGACTGTGATCTTTTTTCTATTTCTTCAGAGCATAGCACTATGTTTGGCACATTGTAAGGGCTAAACAATGTTTATTGCTTAAACCATCTGAGCTCTTATATAATAGAGACAAACTTCAAGAGCTGTTGAAAGGGTTAAATTAGAATTAGAAGGGTTAAATTAAATTAGAATTAGAAGCCAGTAATTCAGAGAAAGCACTAAATAGATGCTAGTTCCTTTCCCGTTTTCAAGAGGAGTCTTTTCTTTCTTACTTCCTCTCTCCTTCCCTTCTCCCTCCCTTTTCTTTTCTCTCTTTCTCTCTTTTTCTTTTCGTCTTCAGCAAACACAATTATTTTGAATGCATGCCCCTTCTCAAAGAGCACAAATCTGACATCTGACGTCAATGACAAGTCAAGGTGCCACTGCATTGTCCAATGAGTATTATTATTTCACCAAAAAATATGGAGCACATGGATGGGCTTTTTTTTTTTTTTACCATAAGCAATATTAAGCAGTAAAACTTTTTCTTCTCTCTGTTGTTTGTTGTTAGTTTAAGTAAACCAAACTTAATAACCTACAAGTTATATGTTGGAGATTAAATTGTTAATAGTAAACAGTGATAAGTGGCCCAAGAAGATGGAAGAGATAAGAGGAGCTTAGTATAATTTTTGAAAATGTGAACACCAAAACCTCATGTTTTCACAAAGAAAGACGCTATACAATCAATTCTAATAACATCACTTACCACTTTTCAGAGTCATAGTCTACATTGCCTTCATAACCCACTTTTGCGTAACCAACTTACCCAGAATGATTCTTGAAGTGTTTTTTTGTGTGTTGTTTTGTTTTTTCATTTTTTTTTTTTTTGGTGGGGGGGGTAGATTTGGCTTTATGGACGCTTTAAAGTTGCACTACATGAATCATATGAAACTTTCCTCTGTCCCCTCCATCTGGGGAGAAAGGAGGAGAAAAGTGAAGAAGGGATGGAGCCAGGGTAACCAAGGGTAGGAGTGAGGGAGGGATGGTGAGATTTCATAGCTTGCCAAACATTATAAAAGTCCAAAGGTTGATTTTTTGGCATCAGTTTTACCCAAGCGGAAAAATTCCAATTTTCTCTACTTGGTCCTTTCTCTCAGAGGAAATGCACCAGTTTTGTTGGACTCAAGTAAATGCATCTCCTTTTCTTAATTTTCATGTGCTGGATTCAATACTAATTTACATCCACATTTGTGCCGGAGATCTCAAAAATCTGCTGTTGTTTCCTTCCCAAGCTGTAAGGCGGGGGTTGTTGTGGGGGAGCGGAGGAGTGGAGTTTAGCACGAGGGAAAGGAGAGAGGGAATGTGGTTGGAAAAGTGAGGAGAGGGAAGAAAGAAAAACTTCATCCAGTAAGCATTTTCCATACTTAATAATTTGATTTTGAAGGCTAGTCATATCAAAGAGCAAAATATTCAATATTGTTAATTCAGTTTTGCAAAATATATTCTTAATTTAAAAATGATTTTGCTCCGGGTGGTAGTGCAGTAATAAAGCAGTTATTGACCAGATCTTATTGATTGTAGAGTCTGCGGGCAAAGAGCACTGACCTCGCTCACACTCTTATTGCTTCCTCCCTCCCTGGCCTTCT
This sequence comes from Rhinopithecus bieti, assembly GCF_001698545.2. Taxonomy (NCBI): domain Eukaryota; kingdom Metazoa; phylum Chordata; class Mammalia; order Primates; family Cercopithecidae; genus Rhinopithecus; species Rhinopithecus bieti. The sequence goes on along the minus strand of NW_016813906.1, from coordinate 1,741,802 downwards.
TCATCTATGCTCGCTCAATAATATATTATTAATATATATTTTTAGGAAAAACTGTATGTTACAAGGTTAAGGGCTTCTTAGTGATTTTCTTCAAGCTACTCTCTGCCTTTGGGGTGTTAGGAGAAGAATAAACTCAGTAACCAAGTGTCTGGATATAAATGGCTTTTTGTGGAAATACTTTACCCACCACTGGGAAGCATGTTGTCACCAACCACTTTTTCTGTGACATAGGGCAGAAAGAAAAGACTACCTAGGCCAAAAAGGGTTGCAGCTTGGGCAATGGTGTAAGTATAGAGAAGAAAGCACACACGGCTCTAAAGACCGAATTCAGGACACGTCTGTGTCTCTTCCAGGAAAGGAGCCCCAAAGGAGAGAAATCTGTAGTCATAACAAACTCATTGACCAGTGGTGTCCAAATCCTTCCACTCCTTCTGAAATCTCTTTCATGAGGCTTTCCCCAACAGCTTCCTGACCATCTTCTTTATGTCACAGTCATGTATGTCATGCAGCAATTGCTTACCTTCAGCATTTGCACATAAACTACCTTGCACGTGTGCCTGGGGTTTTTCCCAGCTTGGCCATATTTCCCTAATAAACATATAAGTATTTTCAAGGCAAATACTATGCCATATGCTCCTTCAATATCCCTTCTAGGACCTGTCATGTGCTAGGTTCACAGAAAGCATCTGGTAAATAATTATCAAATTGGAGTGTAAAGGATGTGCACCTCTGTACTGAACTTCCTTTCAAAGAAAGCAAGAAAACAGAGCAGCATAGTACAGTTTCCTTCTGTCCTTCACTCTGGAAACCCCGCGAAATGTGTGGTTTGCTTGTCTCCACCTGTGCACCAGGTGAGGAAAAGAAGAGCGGGGACTGTTAAGTCAGATGAATGTGGTAGAAACCGATCTCACCCTGTTGCACTAGGAAGTAGAGTGTTCGGGTGGGCAGTTTGCTCTCACGTCATGTATGAAGAAAGAGGAAAACTCAGTGATCACACCTCCCAAATGTGGAATTCAGAGAGGCTAGCAAATCCCCAAGTGCACGGAGAGATTAGAACTGAAAGTAAATGGACATGATCGTCATCTGCTACTTCTGACTGTACAACTCCACCCACATCTCCTTGCATTGCGCTCATAAATGTGGTACTTCCTCAGATGACAGAACAGACAGGTTAAAAAAAAAAAAAAAAAAAAAAAAAACCTGAATTTCTCTCATACCATTCACACTGTCTATGCCCACGCTTGGGTTCCTGCTTCTACAAAGAAGTCAGACCATGAAATCCAATATTCATAAAGAGTGGGAAAGATGGGACAGGATCCAAATCTCTTATTTGCTGGTGGTTTCACAGCCTGCTGAGAAGGAATGAAGAAGACACCAGTGATGCAGCGATGAGACATCGTGACCCAACAAAAACAATCCAGATGAACAAGGAGGAATTCTGGGCTTTCCCTACTTAGCTGTGTGGTAACTGGCAAGCCACTCATCTTACCATTTGAGGTCCCAGCAGGCATCAGCTGCTTACTCAAAGAGTTTAATAGAGAAGAATGCAGGAAAGAACTTTTTATAGATATGTGGGGAGAATTCAGGGAACCAGTAAGGAAAGGCAAAGGGGCTAGCACCCACACTGTCTTTAACAACCGTGGATCTGAATGGGGCAAGATGATTCAAAAAGGTTGCTGAAAAATAGTAGAAGGTGTAAGCGTGGAAAAGCAGCCACCAATAGCAATGTGGACATCTATGGGAACACAGGTACTGCCACTACCACATAGGTGGTAATAAAACCTCAACCTCTGCCTCCTACTGCCATCTAATCTCACCTAAAATCTACAAGAGATGAAGGGGTCCCTTGAGGTCAGCCTACAAGAGCAGAGAGCCAGGCAAAGCAGCAAGGGGAAATGGATCTGGAAGAGCAAACCAATGAATAGCCCCATCTTTGTGCCTCATTTTCTATTTTTTTCACACAGCAATAATTATGCAACCCTACCTACTCCACAGGGCTCTCTTAAAGATTGTGTGTAATCATAGCTGTGAATGCACTTTGTTAAAGTTTCCAGCCTGCCACAGATGCTGCGTTGGAGAAGACCTGCTCCCTCTGCTCTCTGTGGAGTCCTCCACCCACACCCACGCCCAGGCTACCCCACCCCCAGCCAGAGCCCGAATGATGTGAACAGAGCAGAACAGGGCTCTGCAGGTGGCAGGGAGGGGGGAGCTGCACACGCAAGGAAATAATAGAGACTGGATTGTTTATGCTTGTGAGAAAGGGCGCATGAATATGGATAAAACCCTGTGCGCATTTTGCTAATTACCCAGCATCAGTGTTAAAGGAGAAAAGAGCCCACTGCAGATTTTCAAGCCAATTCCATCCCTTCAAGCCCACCCCCACCTTTGTGCGCGCACACACACACACACACACACACAAACATATCACCGCTGCCATCACCACCACCATTTTCTCTCCTTTCATATAAATAACTGACAATGTTCCCCTGAATATGAACCACATGGACCCACTAAAGCTACATGCAAATTGACAGAAGATTCCAATCCTGCATCATGCCAGAGAGCTCAAGGAAGAAAGTCCTATCCTGTGGTCTCAGTTGGCAGGAACCTCTGTCCTACAATTTCCTGACAGGGTCAAAGCAAACTTATAACCTCACAGGCAAAGACATGAGATGAATCAAGAGGGTTAAAGCAGTGGAGGGACAAAGAATCACACACAAGTGGAGGCCATTTCTACAGAGGGCCAAAATACGGAACAAAAGAAAAAAACATCCTCAGTCTTTGGTTCCAGTCTACACTGAGGCCTCTTTTCCTTTCACTACCCACCAGAACTTGATTGATCAAACTCTGGCAAGATGTCTGGAGTTGTGCAAACCCAGTTCCAAGCAAAGTAAAGATGGGAGTTCTATCCTTTGTTTCCTGGAAGCTCCTGGACTCCTCCAGACATCCCCCAGGTAGATGTCAGCTGATTCATCTAAACGTCAGCAGAGGTTGGGGCAGTTGGGAAAAGTGCTCAGGGGAAAAGCCTATTCAGGGTAGAAATGGAGGGAGGAACTCAAGCCACCTGGCTTTGGTCCTGACGTCCATCACCAAAGGCTGCCAGGGGACACACTGCACCTTCATCTCAAGATCAATGAAGCTAAGAGGTGGTCAGTGATCACCTGTCCTGAGCTACATGCTTTAGGGCTGTCACAAAGATACAGGCTTTTTATATTAACCCCTACATTTGTTCTCTGCAAAAAATAAAAATAAAAAGGCAGTCAGATGTACTAGAAAGGTACAGTCCTGGGAATCCGGAGACCAAGGTTCTTATTCTGGTTTCATCCCATGTAGCTGGGTGACTATGACTAAGCCATTTAGCTCTTCTGGGCCTCAGTCCTACAGTTCTCTTCATCTGTTAGATTTTAAAAGCTTGGCCTAAAGGACTCTCACTGTTCTAAGCTTCAAAAACTCTATAAATAACAATGCCAGTAGCTAACACAGATTAAGTTTCTCCTAAGTGCCAGGTATTATTTTACATACCTTCACTCAATATTTCTCAACAACCGAAAGAGTTATGTTATCTTCATTTAATAGACAAGAAAACCAAGTCCCAGAGTAGTGAAGTCATTTTCCTGAGTTGGTAAGTGAAGTGGTAGGGTGAGAATTTGAACCCTACGACAGCATATTGATTGTACAGCATTTCTATTAAAAGCAGACTTTTTTCCAATTTTTTTATTGTGATAAAAATCACATAACATAAAATTTACTATCTTAACTATTTGTATGTGTACAATTCAGTGACATTAATTACATTCATATTGTTGTATGACTATCACCACTATCTATTAAACAGTAACTCCCCATTTCCCTTTTCCCCAGCCCCTAGCAACCACACTACTTTCTGTCTCTGTAATTTTGACTACTCTAGCTATCTCTTAGAAGTAGAATCATACAGTATGCGTCTTTTTATCACTGACTTATTTCACTTATCATAATGTCCTAAAGGTTCACTTCTGTTGTAGTATTGATCAAAGTATCCTCCCTTTTTAAGGCTAATATTTCATTGTATCTATAAACCACATTTTGCTTATCCATTCATCTGTCCATGGACACTTGCATTGCTGCCACATGTTGGCTATTGTGAATAATGCTGCTATAAACATGGTTGGGCAAATATCTCTTAGAGACCTTGCTTTCAATTCTTTTGGATGTATACTTGGAAGTGGAATTGCTGGATCATATGGTAAATCTATTTTTAATTTTTGAGGAATGATACTATTCTCCACAGCATCTGTACCATTTTACATTCCCACCAGTGGTGCACAAGTGTTCTCATTTCTTCACATCTTCATGAGCACTTTTTGTTTTCTCTGTGTGTGTTTGATAGTCGCCATCCTAGTGAGTATGAGGTATCTCATTGTGTTTTGATTTGCATTTCCCTAATGATTAGTGATGTTGAGCATCTTTTCATGTGCTTAATCAGTCATTCACACGTTCTTTAGTCCTTTGCCCTGTTTTGAATTGGGTTGTTTGGGTTTTTGATGTTGAGTTTTAGAAGTTGTCTATATAGTGGGGTATTAGTACTTATCAGATACATGATTTGCAAATATTTTCTCCTATTTTGTGGGTTTGCCACTTTACTCCATTGATAGTGTTTTTTTTTTCTTACCAGAGGTGATATCTGATGATAGTGTCTTTTGCACAATGTTATATAATTTTTATGAAGTTCAATTTGTCCATTTTTTTCTTTTGTTGTCTGTGCCTCTGGTGTCATATCCAAGAAATTATTGCAAAATTCACTGTCATGAAGATTTTGCTCTATGTCTTCTGCTAAGAGTTCTGTAGTTTTAGGTCTTACATTTGGGCCATGGATCGATTTTGAGTTAATGATTGTGTATGGTGTTAGATAAGAGTACAACTTTATTCTTTTGCATGTAGACATCCAGTTTTCCCAGCACCATTTGTTGAAAAGACTGTCTTTTCCCTCATTGAAGGTCTTGATGTTTGTCAAAATCATTTGACCACATACATATAAGTGTTTATTTACGGACCCCATACTCTATTCCTTTTGTTTATCTGGCTGTCTTTATGCCAGTACCACACTGTTTTGATTAGCTTTATGGTAAGTTTTGAAATCAGGAAGTGTGAATCCTCTAGCTTTGTTCTTTTTCAGGATTATTTTGGCTATTTGGCATCCCTTAAAATTCTATGTGAATTATGAATTTTAGAATGAGTTTTTCTGTTTCTGCAAAATAAAACATTGGAATTTTTATTGGGATTGCATTAAATCTATAGATCACTTTGAGTAGTATTGACATCTTAACAATATTAAGTCTTCCAATCAATAAATGTGGGGTGTCTTTCCATTTATTTATGTCTTCTTTAATTTGAAAAGTGTGGGCTGTTCATCAATATGCTTTTCTATCTAGACTCAAGATTCTTTAGTCTAGTGTTTCTTCCACTACACTAAATAGCTCCTTGCCACTTTTCTGGAGGTATTCATTCATCTCCAGCTCAGTCTCAGAAAAATCAAGAAAAGACATTGCACCATGATACAAAACTTCTGAACAAGTTCTGATGGTTATTCCAACTTTAGTGGGCTGATATGGGCAAAATAGAACTTCTGGGTGAAAGCTGGTCTCCAAGCTCTGGCGTATACATTCTACACATTAAATACTCAGTAAATGTTGCACATACTTTGTGCCCTGCAGATACTCAAAAAATGCTTAGCACAATACCTAGCATACATTAAGTACTTGATAGAATCCTGGCACAGAGATTAGGAAACATAGCAGAGACTATCGGTTGGAATGAATGAGAAAGTCATTAAATGACATCAAAAATAAGATTAGATAATAAAATTAAGTGTACGAAGGCATTGTACTATTAACACTGGTAGCTTCAACCCATAGGATAACTCCTCCACCCCTGTTCCACCACTGCCCCTACCCAGAGCTACCCATCTAAACCCACACTGCCTCCATGTGCCAAAAGAGAAAATTATCTCCTAAAACCAAAGCCTCCCTGGGCCCAGACGTACTGCCATATTTCTGCCTTGGACTTTATATGTAACTTTTCAGCAGGGGAGGCTAGAGCTGATTGGATTATAGGAATACAAATGGATTAATTTGGGGTGGATTAGATACATCACAAAACATAAGTTTGACTTGCATTAACATAAAAATGTCATAAAAATGTAGATGCTGAGGCAGAGCTTATTTGTGATGCTGCTAATGCATTGTTACTCCAGCAAAAGATGTACACAATATTTACGCTGTATCTGACCACATAAAACATGCCATATACATATGCAATTTTTCATTATGTCGAGGGAAAAGAGCCAGAGGGCCCTTTAGAATTCCAATTCTTGGGCCTCTGAATTTTCGTTCTTTTTTAAATTTTTTTCTTTATTTTCAAGAAACAAATACAGTTTTACCATCATTCCTGTATTTTGAACAGTTAATATTTCATATCGTGACATCTCTACTCAGAGGTAACAGGTTTAGTTGATTACTATTTGTTTATAGAGCTGGAGAAACCTGCAATCACAGGGAACATAGAAGGACTGCAATTAGATCCATTGGCTGAGAGCTGCACCTCGCTGACCCACGGTTAAGTGGTTAGCGCTATCAGAGAGAAAATGCCTACTGGCAGCTGGCACATCTGCACATAATAATATGGGCAAAACTGACACGGCCACTAAAGGCTGCTGCTCTCCTCTTTACCCACAAGCTGAAAACAGATCATGCTTTTTAATAGTGCATCAACACATTTCTTCTGAATTAGCATAATCGTGTGAGTTATGGGTGGAAACGGGTACATCCCGGCTAAGCTGCTGTGAATCCTTCAATGTATTCAAATAACTTTTTATTTGAATATAGGGGATATTCAAATTATGAGGTCCCCTCCCATAAACCTGATTCCATACCTAGCTAATATTTTATTAAAAAGAGAAAGGAGAGGGAGACAGCAATAGGAGAAAGAGAGTTAATCTAATCTAAGTGTTTTTAACAAAACAAGTAATGCCCCATATGTAGCCAATGTGGATACACATCACCTGAGGTAGGGGAAGGGGCATGGTTAGCATAAATGCACAAACAGGATTCTATCAGAATTGCAATACCGATGGCAATGATGGTGATAACCGATTTTAAATAAGCCCTCATTGTGTGCCTGGTACTGCATGAAGACTTTACAGGAGCTATCAACTCTTCTTGCCAACACTTCTATAGCCAAGTATCTCAGATCATCTCTCTCCACCCATCATTTTTGCCATTTCCGAAATGAACAGGATTGGGCAACTCAGCTGAAGATGCTCTCGCAGGTATGGAAGGATGACCTCTAGATAGCAGGCCAAGAAAATTTCCATGCTGTTCTGAAACAAGAAAGGGTGTCCAGAGTCCTGGTGGCCTTTTACCCCTACTGGGGCACACAGAAGCCACAGGTAGTCTCTGGAATGTTATCAAACCAGCTGCCTTCTGAGTCTTGCCCTCCTGTGTCACAAGAATATCACTATCCTATTGTAAAGTTAAGAGTTAAACTTTAATCCTTTGGAATGGTGATTCTGGTCATTCGGTCTCCACTGCATGGAGTGTCAATTGTGACTGGGCCCAACTGGCCAAAGCATCATATTTATTCACTCATAGGGATTCATTTAGCCACTCATTCTTTTATTTAAGATTTTGCACTGTAAGTCTTTAACAAAAGAGAAGATTGTTGAAAAGTTGAAAACAAGAAATAAAAGAAGAGCCACAATAAAAAAAGATTTTGCAATAGACTAAGATGCTGACAAAACAGACTTTAAACAGTTCTTTGAAAATCATTCTGTTGTGCATGAAAATTATTCTGTTGTGTATTCCAGATTCTGAAAAAATAATAAACAATGAAATAAATATATACTCAGCACCAGGGAAAATTCATACCAAATTTTCGAGGCTCCTTATAAGTTCACTTACATTACCAGTATGCTAGGAATTCCAGTTTGCACACAGGTAGAAATATCCTGCAACAGGAAAGCTAGACTCCAAGGAAAATAAGTTATTTTCCAAGTAATTTTCAAGTTATTTTTCATGCTGGAGCAAACTGGTACCTAGACTTCCCAGTAGAGCCCAATAACAACTCAGCAAGACAACCACAAGAGCATTAGCTTCTAGGTAGCTGAGCTAGGACTAGAATCGTAGTTTGCCAAACATGTAAGTATGCATTCTTCACATGTGTTAGGTGTAATAGACATAAAAATTGAAGGCATATGGTCACTGCCTTCAATTTTTATAAAGTATAATTCTATACAAAAATACTTGAATCAATAAATGAGACAAGATTTGAAAACAACTTCACTTTCAGATCTCTTCAGATCTACAACCTGAGTCATAAAGCAAGCCTTAGCAAATTTCAAAGAATTTCAATGGTCACAGCCTCTAAGCACAATGCAATTAAATTAAATTTAAAAAAAAAAATTGAAAACTCTTATACAACCCTAACATATAACCAGTTGAAAGCCTGGACTGACAATAAAAAAGATGATGAAGTAGAGACAATATGTAAAAATAAGAATAATAATGGAAATGAAAACTTACCAATGCTAATAAATCAGATTCAAAAAGTAAAACACATCCCAAGCTCAAAAAAATAAAAAGAAATACATGCCTAGATACGTGATTGTGATAATATTGTACACCAAAGACAAGAAGTAGATTTTAAAAGCAGCCAGAGGAAGCAATAACATTATTTCAGAGGAATGATAACTAGACCAACAGCTGAACGCCCAACAACTAAATGTTTTAAATGGCATCCTGAAGCAGTGGGGAAAGTATCTTCAAATTGTTGATGAAAATATCTGTCGTGTTCATCTAGAATTGTATGCCCTTTTAAAATATCTTTCTAATGTCAGGAAAGAATTTTCAAACAAACACAACCAAGAATTGCTGCCAATAAATGTCTACCAAAGGAGATCCTACAAGCTATCTTTCAAGCTAAAGAAAAATACTCTTAAAGGTTTGTAATACAAGAAGGAATGTTTTCTGATGGCAGTGTAACATGTCTATTTGACTAGGATAAACTACATTTTGCAAATTCTGTAGAATTCCCTTTCTTGTATGTCCTCAGGTACAATGGGTAACAAGGAAAGTCTCAGGAAATTTTAGAGGACAGCACAGTCCGCTTGTAATTGAAACACACTGTTGCTGATCTGCCAACTCACTTCATTGGTGTGAAGCAGCTTGGGGCCTGCAACCGCCCTACTTTCCCTTGGATTCTCCTTCAACTTCTCTGAATGGTGGGCCAGACATGTATGTTTAGCTTCATGACAAAGGGCATCATGTTCTGCAAGACACTCAAGCTACCAAGGTCAGAGGCACCAAGAACTGGTATGAGTTTCAGTCCAACTTCACAAGTTTCCAGCTTGTACTTGTGGGGTCCAGCTTGCTCTTCATCTCCCTCACTTTGCATTCATCTTTCCTTCCTGAGCACTTGGGGACTCCAAGCTCCAACAACAGGCATGAAGACAACAGGCTTACAGAGACTGCCTAATCAGGTCCTACAATTGATTAAAGCCAATTCCCTATGACCAATCCCTTATATAATATATATGTATACGATATGTATAATTATATGTTGCCTGGCGAAAATCACATATCATGCTGACTTTGAATTTGTGCATATTAAAGTGTGTAATATAACGATATGTCCTATTTACATTATTTCCTTCTTTCTGTTTCCTTTGGAATCATTCTAATATTTGTATACATTGTTAAGTTGGATGCTTAAATTGTTCATTTTATTACAAATGTTTAAAACTAAATATTACAAATTTTAGCAGCTAAATATTACAAATGTTTACAACTGAATGTTTTAAACACTAAATGTTTAATGATACTTTAGCATCATTCCATAGAGTAGTAAATATGTGGATAAATCTAAACAAATATTGTTTAAGATGTAACAGTAATAATTATGTCTTCTAGAGTTTTAATCAGATGGGACTTAAACACGTGACAAAAATAACATTATTTGGGATAGTATTATAACACTTACAGTGACATAAGTTTATATATTATTCAGAAAGAGAATGAGGATTTTGATTAACTTTAGACTTTAGTAAATCAACTGTGTTAAAATTTCTAATTAGAATGGAAATAGAGTTTACAATTGTTAAAGTACAAAGAGAAAAAGAAAGAAAAAAGAATCAGCCCCAAAGTAGACCACAGAGGAGAGAAAAAAACAGACAGGTAGAAAAAATAGAAAACAAGCCAGGCACAGTGGCTCATGCCTGTAAGCTCAGCACTTTGATAGGCCGAGGTGGATCACTTGAGCTCAGGAGTTGGAGGGCAGTCTGAACAACACTGCTTGACCTCAGGCTGGGCATGGTGGTGCATGCTTTTAGTCCCAACTACTCAAGAGGCTGAAGTGAAAGGATCACTTGAGCCCAGGAGATGAGGGCTGCCGTGAATGGTGATTTGTGCTCCAGCCTGGGCAACAGAGCAAGACCCTGTCTCAAAAAAAAAGAAAGAAAAAGAAAAGAAAAGAAAAAATAGGAAGTGTAAAACAAGGTGGTAGAAGTGAGTCAAAATTTATCAGAAACTGAATATAAGGCAGAATAGGGGCCTGTGGACCTGAAAAATAAATAAACTTGAATGACTACTTCACTAAATCTATAGATGGTACCAGAATTGGTATCATGACAAGTCAGGGCCAAGTAAGAGCTTCAGATGAGAAAAACACAAAGAGCCTCAGAGAGACACCCCATAGTCTGACAGTAGAATGCAGCAGGCTATCAAAGAGAAGCACAGCCATGAAACCACATTCCTAGAGAGTGAAAAAAGACCAAAAAAAAAAAGGAACTTCTGGAGAATGTCCTAGTTTCCAGGAATCACAGCTTCTCTTCCTGCAGCCAACTTCTATGAGACACAGGACACATCAGCATGTACAGCACCTTTCTGAGAATTAGAAAAAAGGTATGCACTCTTAGCAAACCAATTGGAACAAGGCAGCTCAACTAGGAAAAAAGAAAAATCATAAGTCAAAAGACAAATAATTGGGAAAAAATATTTAAAGAATGTTAAGAACGCCACACTTGCACAGGCACATGTGTGGGTGGGTAAGTGTGTTTGTGTGTAAATTAAGAAAAATGTAAAAAAAAGATATAAATATATTTAAAGAAGTTCTAAAAGTTAATTTAAAAAAGCAAAAATCATAGAAAAAATGAGCAAAATATATGAACAAACAATTTCTCGGAATGCATAAAAATAGCTCTGAAACATGAAACATTCAACTTCATTCCAACCAAGATAAATGCAAATAAAGATACAATGAAATATCATTTCTCACTCATCAGGTTGACAGAAAATCAAAATCCTAACAACTCACTCTATGGCAATGTTACCAGGATTCACTCTCATACATTGCTGGTGGAAACTCAAAGTTGTATAGACTGTATGAAAGGAAACTTGGCAATTTCTAACAAAAATTGCATGTACGTCTTACCCTTCAACCCAGCAATTCCACTTCTAGTTATTTACCCTGTAGTTACACCTCTGACAATACAAAAATACATATCCATCAACTTAATGCAGCAGTGTTAGTAATTGTTATATATTGAAAACCATCTACATGCCCAAACATAGGAGATGAGTTAGTTAGACTGTGGCATATACACATAATAAAGTACTAAGCAACTGTTCAAAAACAAGCACACAAAAAAGGAAGATGTTTGTGAAGAGATATGGAACAATTTTTTGTGCATATTGTTAAGTGAAAGAATAACGTACTAAAAGGTGTTCTGTATGCTATCTTTTATACACAAGGGAGGGAGGGGAGTCAAGCATACACAAATATGTTTTCTTGGTTTTTTTTTTTTTTCAAAACAAAATCACAGGAACGATAAAACAGGAAACAATAAAATTGGTAGCTTACACAGGTAAGGCTGGTGCAACAGTCATTAAAAGTAATGGCAAAAACCTCAAGGACTTTTGCACCAACCTAATAAAAGTTTGGGTTAAAGGAATAAGAGTAGATGAAACTTCTCTCAGTGTGCTTTAGTATATAATTTTGATTTTTAGACATGTGCTAATGTTTTAATATTCAAAAGATAAAATTAAATGTAATTGCATTTTAATCTTCAAAAGATAAAACTAAAATATTAAAATGGAATGAAAACAGAAAAAATAAATCTAACTATTTAAAAATTAATAATATAAATATACTGAATGATATGTTGACAAAGGACTAATGCAAGTGATGCAGCACAGGCAGGCAAGCCCTAAAATTGGGTCTTAGTCCAGGAGGGTTCTTGGCTTTTCCCAGGAAGGAATTCAAGGGTGAGCCAGTGGAGTTAGACAGCAATCTTTTACTGAACTGGAGCTGCTCCTGTGGAGCAGTGGTAACTCATAGACAGTGCACCCAGGGACACATCTGTGGGCTACTGCAAACTATATTTATATCCACTTATATTCCACTTTTTTCATTATTATTTTTCTTTTTTACATATATGTATTAGTTCGTTTTCATGCTGCTGATAAAGACGTACCCAAAACTGGGAATAAAAAAAGGTTTAATTGGACTTGCAGTTCCACATGGCTGGGGAGGCGTCAGAATCATGGCGGGAGGCAAAGGCTCTTCTTACATGGCTGTGGCAAGAGAAAATGAGGCAGAAGCAAAAAGAGAAACCGCAGATAAACCCATCAGATCTCGTGAGACTTATTCACTATCATGAGAAAAGCACAGGAAAGACCAGATCCCATGATTCAACTACCTCCCTCTGGGTCCCTCCCACAACATGTGGGAATTCTGGGAGATACAATTTAAGTTGAGATTTTGGTGAGGACACAGCCAAACCATATCAATATACAATCATTTTGTTTTTTATTTTATTAACTTTTATTTTAGGTTTGGGGGTACATGTGAAGATTTGTTACACAGGTAAACTCATGTCATGGAATTTTATTGTACAGATTATTTCACTGCCCAGGAACTAAGCCCAGTACCCAATAGTTATCTTTTCTGCTCCTCTCCCTCCAACCACCCTCCCAATGTCTGTTATTTCCTTCTTTGTCTTCATAAGTGCTCATCATTTAGACCCCACTTTTAAGTAAGAGCATGTAGTATTTGGTTTTCTGTTCCTGTGTTAGTTTGCTGAGAATAGCCTCCAGCTCCATTCATGTTCCCACAAAAGACATGATCTTGCTGTTTTTTTATGGCTGCATTGTATTCCATGGTATATATGTACTACATTTTCTTTATCCAATCTGTCACTGGTGGGCATTTAGGTTGATTCCACATCTTTGCTCTTATAAATATTTCTGTAATGAACATTTGCATGCATGTGTATTTATGGGAGAATGATTTATATTCCTCTGGGTATACACCCAGTAACAGGATAGCTGGGTTGAATGGTAGTTCTGCTTTTAGATCTTTTAGTAATCACCACACTGCTTTCCACAATGGCTGAACTAATTTACACTCCCACCAAAAGTGAATAAACATTCCCTTTTCTCCACAACCTTGTTAGCACGTTATTTTTTGACTTTTTGATAATAGCTATTCTGACTGGTATGAGATGGTATCTTATTGTGGTTTTGACTTGCATTTCTCTAATGATCAATGACATTGAGGTTTTTTTCATATGCTTGTTAGCTGCATGCATGTCTTCTTTTGAAAAGTGCCTGTTCTTGTCCTTTGACTACTTTTTAACGGGGTTGTTTTCTCTTGTAAATTTGTTTAAGTTCCTTATAGATGCTGAATATTAGACCGTTTTCAGATGCATAGTTTGCAAAAATTTTAACTCATTCTGTAAGTTGTCTGTTTACTCTGTTGATAGTTTCTTTTGCTGTGCAGAAGCTCTTAAGTTTAATTAGATCCCACTTACCAATTTTTTATTTTGTTGCAGTTGTTTTTGGCGTCTTTGTCATGAAATCTGCCTGTTCCTATCTAGGATCGTATTGTCTAGGTTGCCTTCTAGGGTTTTTATGGTTTTCCGTTTTACATTAAATCTTTAATCCATTTTGAGTTTATTTTTGTATATTACACCTTCTTTCAATTACATGCAAATTAAGGGATGAGTTACTGCAAATTGAGGGGTGGGCTATTCAGAACTTTCTAGGAAAGAGATGGTAACTTCTGAGTCATTGCCATGGAAAGGGGCAGTAACTTCTGGGTTGTTGCCATGGCATTTGTATAGTGTCATGGTGCTGGTGGGAGTGTCTTACGCTAATCAGTAATGAGGGATGCTAGGAATCACTTTTGTCACCATCTGCTGGTTCCTGACAGTTTCTTTACTTATTCCATCAGAACAGGGCAATAAATCCTGGCAGTCTCCTACCTCACAAGTAAGTTTTGAACACAGTAGTTTGATGTATACCTTAAGTCTAGGGAAAAATAAAACTATAAGCAAATATTGGACTTCTCTTTGTTTTTATAGTAGTATGTGCATAGTAATTTTGAAAGTATTTTGTGTGTATCATAGGATTGAGCAAATGAGTAAATATGTTGATGTTTTGGGGATCCAAAGTTCTCAATGTAGAAGAGACACAAATATAGAATAAGAAGAATAAGAAAAAATACAACTCTGTGGGGGAATATAAATTAAAGGTATGGGTATAAACTTCTTTCATAGTCTAGCTTCACCTGCTGAAAAGACCTAGAAGTAATTCCATGCCAGTGACAGTAAGCACAGCTAGCATTTGGATTTTGGTTTCTAAATTCCACTCTCCTCAGAAAGGAACCAGGGGTCTCCCTGGAGAAGCAGACCATTACATGGCTTGGACAGAGACGATACAAGATAAGCCTAGAACATCCTCTTACTCCAGAAAGTAAGGAAGTGCTTCAAAAAATGGGGGAAACATGTCAAAAAAGCATAGGAGCAGCTTGAAAAATCTCCCCATGGGTCACTGATCATTTGAGCATCAAAATAAATAACAGATTATAATCCACTGTAAAAAGTAAAAATTCATGAGTCCATATTGATTATAAATAGAAGAATAAACATATAAAAGAAAAGGGAGGGCTTTTTCTTACAATATAATGCTGACTGATCAATTTGAAGGACATGGTAGAGTTGAAAAGTCACCATATTAAAACATCAATGAGCAGGAATTATAAATGGCTGTTAAATTTTGGGTTCAAAATTTGATGAGTCATAAACTGTGATCTTAAAATGTGTCCCCACAGATTGTTTAATCATTACAAGGGTTTTAAAAAAACTGTCACTACACAGTGGAGAAACCAGACAATACCTTGATCCAGTTATCAAAATTAACCTCAACAATAAGGATCAGACAGATCATATGTCTCTACTTGAATTACTCTGAGAAGCACACAATATCACACATATAGAATTCTGGCCAACAATTCTGCATAACCTTTACCTCCTCATGAGCAATTATTAGATAAACCCAAACTGAAGAATGATGTATAAAATAACTGGTCTGTGTTTTCAAAATATCAATATAATGAAAGACAAAGAAAGGTTAAAGAACTACTGTATTCACAACTAAAAGAGAAAAAGACACAAAACTAACTACAATACATGAGGCTGGATTGGGTCTTGTACTTGAGGAAAAAATAATATTATAAGAATGCTATTGGTATAATTGATAAAATTAAAATAAGGACTATCAAGTAGATAAAAGCATTATTTCACTGTTAGGTTTCCTATTATTTGATAGCTATATTCTGGTTACATAAGAAAACATCCTTCCCTTTAGGAAATACACACTGAAGAATTAAGGCACAAAGAATATGGACACCTTCTTTCAAAAATTGATTAAAGGAAACAATACAATAGGACAGATAAACAAATTTGCCAAACATTTAAAATTGTTGAATTCTTGGTAAAAGTGTATAAGTGTTTCTCTTGCATTACTTCTTTTGCAACTTTTTCTCTAAGATTGAAATTATTTCAAAATAAGAATTTTTTAAAAAATAACATACAAAAGTGAGGAAAGAGAAAAGAAAATGATGCCCACTACAGCCCCATGCCAGAGTTAGCACTACTGAATTTCAGCACTACATTCCCCTTCAGTCAAGAGCCCTTGCCCAAGGGAAACCTTGCACAGCCACACACAACAGGAGTAGAAGAAAAGGGGTGGATTAGCATCTTTAAAGATCCCTACACTCAAACAATTGCTGCCCCTATAATTACAAGGGGAGGAGGACTCTACTTACCATAGACAATCAAAAATTTCCCATATCCAAATCCAAGAGTTCAGAATATGTGAGTCTCTCATATTCTCACTCTGAACAGGTCTGATCAGTCCACATTAAGAGTCTGAACTCAAACACACCAGAAACATCATAGAGAAAGTAGAGAAAACCCAGTAATAGACCACGGTAGCAAACTTCTCTATCCAACTGAGACCTTTTCTTGAGATTTCTTCCCAGGTCCCTAGTCTTGGGCAATGTACACATTAATTAAAACAAGTAGAATCTAGACCCAGCAAAACTAGAAATAAGCCTGGTCTACTCTATTTCAACAAGAACATGTCACTACAAATCTTACTGGATCAAAGATAGCTAATCTACCTCCTAAGAATAGACAAAAGACAAGAAGTCTTGCATCAAAACTCTTGGGTGAAGCCAAAATATGCTTTGTTTAATCATTATTTTAATTATTTTGAGGTTACAAAGGAGTTAATACTTGTGTAACTAGATAAACTTCATTGAACAGTTTTGTAATCTAACTACATGATAATTGGATGTTTTGCAAAGCCTAGAACCCAACAAGTGAATCCAAATGAGAAGGACATTATAGTGGTCTTTCTTGAAAAGCTGAGCTATTTAGGGAGCTCTGTCAAAACTATAGGGATAGTTTTAGGGGAAATTCTTAATTGGATAGAGGAAAATATATGTCCACAGAGTCTTTAACAGAGCTAAAACCTCCTTAGAATCCTTCTCCCACCAACTGTAGCTTGTTACCTACCGGGAAGGAAAGCCTCAACAGAATAAAGGAATAAATAGAAACTAACAGTGATTTTGATGAAAAACTAATTAGGAATATAACAAGGAGGTTGTTAATTCCTGCCAGAATTAAAATTACAGACCTTATCATGCTGGAAATATGAATACTAGAAAAGAACAGCTCTCAGCTCACGCTTTGAATACTACCACCTGGAAGAGAAAGAATGATGAATTAAAATACCCTGAAGGGAATTAGAGACTTAGACAAGCATGAAGTTTAGTGGTAAAAAGAACATGTGGATATTCTGAAATGGATGCAAGAATGAGAGATCATAATGCCCTGTGTGTGACTCTTGGAGAGTCAGAGTGGGTGATGGGGCATAGAACCAGAGCTGGAGCTAAGGCAACTGTTGACTCAAGGCAGAGTATCAAGAAGAAATGAAATGTATGTGGACACAGGGAGGGGAACATCACACACCAGGGCCTGTCAGGGGGTGGAAGGCAAGGGAACATTGGGACAAACACCTAATGCATGTGGAGCTTAAAATGTGGATAGGTTGATGGGTGCAGCAAACCACCATGGCACATGTATACCTATGTAACAAACGTCCACATTCAGTACATGTATTCCAAAACTTAAAGTAAAATAAAAAAAAAAGGAAATAAAATGTATATAGAGGTAAATGGAAAGAAGAACTTCAACACTGAAAAGAAAATGAACTGTGTTCTACAGGCCATAAGAAAAGTATGCTTTTAATTCTGTCTTCATGTTTTCCCAGAGTTAAACCAAATAGGTTTTAAGGTTTTTTCTTTTTTTTAATTGTAAGGAAACATTGCAATTATATGCTAAATGAGACCTATGGTCAACTTTATGTGCTTTATTTCTAAGATGGTAGAAACTTTGGCTGATGTGATTAAATCCTTAGCCCAGGGACATGAACCATAAGAGAACTCCCATTTTTCAGAGGAGAAGGGTAAATTATAAGACAAGATTTAATGGCTACTTATTTAGCCACAGAAAGCTAATTCAAAGCCTTTTTCAAAGTTGGGCTTGACATTGAGAAATCCTGCATTGATGCTGGGCTCAGACCTCTACTGGGCAGCCCTTTCTCTCTTCCCTGTCCTCACATGCCTTGGAAAAATGTATCTCTATTTTTTAAGATCATCTGTAGTTTTCTCTTCTCCCAAGTCCCCCATCAAGAGCTGGACGATGTTATAATTTTCTGTTACTAAAATTTTTATTTCTTTAAAGTGGTCATAAATGCTGGCTTGATGACAATCCAGAAATACTTCATATACCAAACACAAAAACTCACTATGAAAATTGCTTGGTTTATTTTTGTTTATGTTATTGAGTTCTTGCAAATGACACAGCTGAATGTTTATCCTACCATAGGGAAATGCATTTTGTTATTTGTATTTGTAGATTTTGGGTTTTTTTTCCCCGAGTTTTGCTTTAAAAGATAAGGGCAATAAGGAGGCAACTTAAACACACACCCAGACCCTTCCCTAGCACCCCCCAACACACACACAAATTTCAAATTTAGGAAAAGTTATTTAACAACTTTTCAAAATTTTATTTATTTTCATCAAGACTTAAATACCTCAAATTCAGTAATACTGAAACACAAATTGAGATAAACTAGACCTTCACCATTTTTTTCTATTCTTCCCCAAGACCTTTTCCTGGGATGGCTCTAGGAGGCCCATGAGCCTTCACCCCACCCTCGTGAAATAGGTCTCCTTGGACGTGAATGTCAGAGCAGGACATGGATGTCAGAATGGACAGAGACAAAGAGGCCCAGTGAGAAACAAAACAATGAGACCACAAGAGAAGGGCAGCTCTTGTTAATACCATTAGCGTATGTAAGGCTTCTGAAATTATAGCGGCAATAGGCAATCTAACCAGATTTCAGGGAGACTGCTGTGAAATGGCAATTAAATCTACATGAATGAGTAAAGCAAATAACGGAGACATAGGGGACAAGACATATGCATGAACAATCCCTTATTTTGCAATTAGATATAATAAATTAAAGCTTTGGGAGTTGGACTAATAATTGGAATTACATACTTCTTGGCTACTGTTGGAAGGTATGTCTGCTCCAGACCTCAATTGAACCATTGTTGAGGCCTCACCTTGTCTTCTCCTTGATGGGAAGGGGGAATGAGTGAGCACCCACATCATTATTTTATCCTTCTCACTTTTCCACGACTCTGTCGGGTGAGCAGGTTGTGTTTTTCTAAAAGATGGCCATTAGTCTCCAGCCCTCCAAACCTCATGACACTGAATGTTATAAAGAGGTGGCTGCTGGGCTTCCAAAAGTTGGCAAAGCCCATAGAGGAAAAAAAAAAAATTCCCAGTTGTACGTTTCTTCCAAGGGAGCAACATGCAATCAACTCATGGCAATCTCTTTTGAACATTTCCTTAGTGATAAAAATGTTTCAGATCATGAAAACACATGCTCTTAGAAAGAAAAAAAAGGTTTTACAGACCATATTTCCCAAAGAAAAACATCAGCAACAGATGGCCTCATGCACCCCCTTGGGCAGTTTCCATCCTTGCGGTTGCTGAGACTGTAGTCACATGTCATTTTGGTAACCTAAGTCCAGAGAGGCCATAGACTGAACAGCACTGAACAGCAACATGTAGATTACAAAGAGTATGGGCTTTGGATGGAGCTGGGTTCAAATCCTGGCTCCTCCTCTCCCTGGTGACTGTGGGGCTTATCTCTCTCCGGTGCTGATCTCTGTAAACAGGGATAAGAGTGCCTACATCACAAAGTTGTAAGGATTAAACAAAACCATGCATGCAGTGGGCATTCAGTAAACATCTTCCCCTTGCATTTAGTATACAGTGCTTGTCTCCAGGAGGATCCCAAGAGATGTTTCTGGAGATGACATTCATACAGACACACCAGTCAGCACTAGCTGACAGACTAAGGAAAGGCATCAGGAAGGAACCTTTGCACAAAATAGAAACTAAGGCACAAATTGTGGAATTAAAACCCATACATTGAATCCTTTCCAATCATGGGACTGCGTCAGCTCCCTCAAATGAAGCTCTGTACCATAAATTTGATGCTGGGAATGAACATGAAATGATACATGGTTTCTTTGTTTCTTAAAATGTTTTCTAGTGCTATATCATATTTAAAATAAAAGCTAGGGAATCTCATGCTTAAAGTAGTTATTTTATACAAAATGCTAGAGCAGCACCGTGTTTTCTCCTATACAGCAATCTGGTAACTTAACTTACACCAGATTACCTGTGTAACAATATCAAACAGCGTCCGTAGTTTTTACAGTGTGTTCAGTGGAGACATGAGGTTCTGCATGTTTAGGGGTGGAGGCTGCTGAGTTGACAGGGATCTGGACCTCCACTTCCAGATCACTAGAGATCACCCCCACTTGAGATCATCAGATAGGGCTAGTCATAAGCTCATTGTGCCCTTGGTAAAGTATTTAATCACGTGTGGCCTATGTTTCCTCATCTGCAAAGTGAGAAGCATAGCCTATGATCTGTAAGGTCCCTCAAAGCCCAGATATCTTCTAGTCAGACAATTAAAAGAGAAACAAACTCAATTTTACCCTTTCCACTCAGTAACACAGATCTGAACTGATAAATTAAGCTAGAAAACAGTAATACTTTCAAAATTCCAAAGCATTCTCATTGTAAGTTAAATGATTTTTTACTATTTTTTTTTTTTCTGATTTACTAAAGAGTTGAAAATACCCTGCAACTATGTATGTCAGGCACTGGACCAGGTGCTTTACCTATAGCCCCTCAGTTAATCTGAGCACCTGGAGAGACAGAGGCAGGAATCAACACAAGATGAAGGCTGTAGGTGCCACATACTGGGCTGGATGAGTTACGTAAATTACCTCACAGGGAGTATATCAACATCCAGTGTACACCCTAAGATGTCAAGTGTGAAGCATAGTCACAATTCAAAGGCAGATCTGACAGTTTCCAAAGCCCATAATCTTTATTTAACTGCCTGCACCAAGTCAGAAGAGTTGGCCCATAGTGAGAGCTTTGCAGAAACAACATAACATTGAACAGAAACTTCCCATCTTCAGGCCTCGACGTTCTCACAATGAAATCCTTTAGGCTAAGCCTCAAAGTTCTCCAAGGACCTTACAGCTCTAAAATTCAATGATTATCTGGTCAGTGCAACAACCACAGAAAGAAAATGTACTAAGTATCTGTGAAGCACGGTTCATCTCTAGGTCTAATTGGATTTCATTGCTATCTGAGTTCTTATCTCCTGGTTCATCCCCTTGTCCACACCCCTACCCCACAATAACAGATGATCTCCAGGGATTTGAATACTGCAGAACAATTCAAATTAATGGAATAGACATTGCATGGTAATATACTTCACCATAAAAAAGGTGAGCAACCAGCTTATAGAAGCTTCCAAATCAAATGACTTATTTCTCTTCTTACAGCTAATCAACAAGGGCTCAAGAGACAGTTATTTGTTGATCTTTGAGTGTAGGGTGATGTCCTATCTGACCCTTTCAATTCAAACATCTACCAAAAGACCTGAGAAGTTATTGTATTTCTGGGACTTTTCTTTGTTTAAAAAAAAAAGTGCAGGAAGATATTCAGTGGAATAAAAGAGAAGCATCGACGTTTCCATTGGTAATCTGGTCCGTGTATTCCCTGCTACTGAGCATTTTCAGAAGGCCTGACTGTCTGGGTTAATTGTTTAATGCTTTTAGTTAGAATTAAACTTTGCACCTGCTCTGACAGTGATAAATTAAATGTGCTCCTTTTCCAATACTGTTGCCCTCTTTAAGTAGAGACCAAGAAGTGTATCTCCCTTCTTCCCCTGCGTTTGAGGAATCTCTGCTACACTGGAGTGTAAACCAGCATAATTTGTCACCAGAGCTAGCGCCAATTAAATTGATTGCGTCGGACTGAACTCTAGGACCCCTAATGCAAGCACTAAGGGAAAAATGGGCTCTTTTCTGCCCATTCCCCCATGTGGCACTTAGGCATAGCTCAACAGTGGAAGGCTTTCAAGGTTCAAAAGGGTTTTATTTTCAAAAGAAATGGGCATTGATCAGCTGCATTTAAAGGCAAAGATAATTCCAGAGCTTGAAGGCTGGATTTGTGTTTAAGGTCTAAATCTCTTTCTTTAACCTTGGGGGGCCAGTATAACATAAAAGCAACAAAGAGATTAAGATTACAAAGGGTTTGCAAGTGTAAATGATGCGGTGGTATTCTCCAAACATAACACAGTCCCCATTCACAAGCCCAGGCACAGAACAGCATTTGATCTGTTGGTTTTACACCTGTAAAAACAACTTGTGATTATTTGTCACTCAGCAAACCGTTTTGGGCAAGAGGGGAGAAAAAAAGGAAAGTGGAGGAGGAGTGAACTTGCTCATACCACAGAGTTCAAATGCCTTCCCCCAAACCAACTGAAGAGTAAACATGGTAAAGGTCAGCGTGGCAGAGACAATCAGAAAATCCCCGCTCTTTGTCAGCGTAGCACACACCACACAGGAATACGAGAAGTGGGACACTGTTCCAAACCTCAGTTGTTTCCCTCATTATCCCGGCCCCTGATGCTTGGGTCTGTTATGCCACATCCTTCCAAGGGAGGTTGTAAACAAGCTGTAAGCTAATTTCAGCCCCTTCTTGTTCCTTTATTTATGGGTTACCAACTATGTGTTCCTCCCTCTTGCCTTTTAGTTCAGTTTCCCACAATCAGTCCTGTAGAATAGCACCATTTGAATAATCTCACATATAAATCAAGTCTACTAAGTTAGTGACTCGGACTTCACATTAGTTGATTCTATCACTGCACATGGTGAAACCAATGCAAGTGCGCCAATTCTCTCAAGTTCATATTTCCTTCTTCATCTATTCTTTCATAACGTGTATCTCCCTCAGCAACATAGATCTTCTCACATTCACTCTATCCCCTAGTTCTTCTTTTCACAAACTGAAGCCTTCTCAGGGACCCCAATCTTTCATTGCTAAACCAGGTGGCGACAATGGAAGCTTCTACTTTAGAGAAAGGAGAAAGGAATTGATGGTCATGGAGGTTTCCAAAGCCAGATTACACATCTGAGAACTCTGAGAAGGTTGACAGTTTGGTATGAATACAGGTAGTTAAGAATTCAGGGCTCCTTTAAACTCATAGTCTTTAAAAGCAAACAAATAAGAGTTCATCATTTATTTAGGAGAGAAGATACGCACCAATCAGAAGGAAATAGGAAGGGATGATTCAGGTAGCAGTTCCCTATCTCCCTAGTTTCTTGAGCAGTTCAACTCTGGTCCCAAACTTGCACACTCTACCCAAAAAACAAAAGACCTATAAGGTAGTAATTACTTCTAGTAATTCCTGAGTATAATTTTTGACAGTCTGATTCTCCTTCCAAGAATTTGCTCATATTTCTTCTAACCCTATTATTGCATAATCTCATCTGATAATTCTCCATTTTTAAAAAGTCCTATCTTGTTACATTTTCAAGAATGCTTTGCTATGCCAGTGATGTATTAGTCTTCTATTAGTTTTCTATACTGTGTAATAAATTATGATAAACATCATGGTTCAAAACAATACCCCTTTGTTATCTCACAGTTTCTGTACAACAGAATTCTGAGTACAGGTTAGCTGAGTCCTCTGCTCAGGGTCTCATCAGACTGAAATCAAGGCTTCAGCAGGACTGCAATCTTGTCCAAGCCTCGAGGTCCTCTTTCAAGCTCACTAGTTACTGGCAGGATTCACTTATTTCAGTTTCTGGTTTCTTACTGACTGTTGGATTGGTCTCACTCTCAGCTACCAGAGCCACCCCCCTATTCTTGCTCTGTGCCCTTTTCATAGGCAGTTTGCTGTGCTGTTTTCTTCCTGAAAACAATAAGAGAATCTCTCTGACTCCTTTTAAGAGTCTGTCTGTTTAGGTCAAAGCCACCCAGGATAATATCCCTTTTGATTAGCTCAAATTCAACTGATTAGGGACCTTAATTACATCTGCAAAACATCTGAGGGCTCTGTTCTGTTCCATTGGTCTATATCTCTGTTTTGCTACCAGTACCGTGCTGTTTTGGTTACTGTAGCCTTGTAGTATAGTTTGAAGTCAGGTAGCGTGATGCCTCCAGCTTTGTTCTTTTGGTTTAGGATTGTCTTGGCAATGCAGGATCTTTTTTGTTTCCATATGAACTTTAAAGTAGTTTTTTCCAATTCTGTGAAGAAAGTCATTGGTAGCTTGATGGGGATGGCATTGAATCTATAAATTACCTTGGGTAGTATGGCCATTTTCAAGATATTGATTGTTCCTATCCATGAGCATGGAATGTTCTTCCATTTGTTTGTGTTCTCTTTTATTTCATTGAGCAGTGGTTTGTAGTTCTCCTTCAAGAAGTTCTTCACATCTCTTGTTAGTTGGATTCATAGGTATTTTATTCACTTTGTAGTAATTGTGAATGGGAATTCACTCATGATTTGGCTCTCTGTTATTGCTGCATAGGAATGCTTATGATTTCTGCACACTGATTTTGTATCCTGAGACTTTACTGAAGTTGCTTATCAGCTTAAGGAGATTTTGGGCTGAGACAATGGGGTTTTCTAAATATACAATCACGTCATCTGCAAACAGGGACAATTTGACTTCCTCTTTTCCTAATTGAATACCCTATATTTCTTTCTCTTGCCTGATTGCCCCGGCCAGAACTTCCAACACTATGTTTAATAGGAGTGGTGAGAGAGGCCATCCCTGTCTTGTGCCAGTTTTCAAAGGTAATGCTTTCAGTTTTTACCCATTCAGTATGATATTGGCTGTGAGTTTATCATAAATAACTCTTGTTATTTTGAGATACGTTCCATCAATACCTAGTTTATGGAGAGTTTTAGCATTAAGGGCTGTTGAATTTTGTCAAAAATGTTTTTTCTGCTTCTATTGAGATAATCATGTGGTTTTTCTCATTGATTCTGTTATGTAATGGATTACATTTACTGATTTGCATATGTTGAACCAGCCTTGCATCCCAGGGATGAAGCCAACTTGATCTTAGTGGATAATCTTTTTGATGTGCTGCTGGATTTGGTTTGCCAGTATTTTATTGAGGATTTTGCATCAATATTCATCAGGGATATTGATCTAAAATTCTCTTTTTTTGTTGTGTCTCTGCCAGGCTCTGGAGTCAGGATGATGCTGGCCTCATAAAATTAGTTAGGGAGGATTCTCTTTTTTTCTATTGATTGGAATAGTTTCAGAAGGAATGGTACCAGCTCCTCCTTGTACCTCTGGTAGAATTCAGCTGTGAATCCATCTGGTCCTGGACTTTTTTTGGTTGGTAGGCTATTAATTATTGCCTCAATTTCAGAGCCTGTTATTGGTCTATTCAGGGA
>NW_016813906.1:1708681-1715399 GCF_001698545.2 Rhinopithecus bieti | reverse complement strand
ATGAAACATAGTTTGGCTGTATATAAAATTCCGGGTTGAAAATTCTTTACTTTAAGAATGTTAAATATTGACCCCCACTCTCTTCTGGCTTGTAGAGTTTCTGCCAGAGAAATCCGCTGTTAGTCTGATGGGCTTCCCTTTGTGGGTAACCCGACCTTTCTCTCTGGCTGCCCTTAACATTTTTTCCTTCATTTCAACCTTGGTGAATCTGACAATTATGTGTCTTGGGGTTGCTCTTCTTGAGGAGTTTCTTTGTGGCATTCTCTGTATTTCCTGAATTTGAATATTGGCCTGCTTTGCTAGGTTGGGGAAGTTCTCCTGGATAATATCTTGAACAGTGTTTTCCAGCTTTCAGGTACACCAATCAAACATAGATTTGGTCTTTTCACATAGTCCCATATTTCTTGGAGGCTTTTTTCATTTCTTTATACTCTTTTTTCTCTAAACTTCTCTTCTCATTTCATTAATTTGACCTTCAATCACTGATACCCTTTCTTCCACTTGATTGAATAGGCTACTGAAGCTTGTGCATGCATCACATAGTTCTCATGCCATGGTTTTCAGCTCCATCAGGTCATTTAAGGTATTCTCTACACTGTTTATTCTAGTTAGCCATTTGTCTGTTTTTTCAAGGTTTTTAGCTTCCTTGCGATGGGTTCAAACATCCTCCTTTAGCTCCGAGGTTTGTTATTACTGACCTTCTGAAGCCTATTTCTGTCAACTCGTCAAAGTCATTCTCCGTCCAGCTTTGTTCCATTGCTGGTGAGGAGCTGCGATTCTTTGGAGGAGAAGAGGTGCTCTGGTTTTTAGAATTTTCAGCTTTTCTTCTCTGGTTTCTCCCCATCTTTGTGGTTTTATCTACCTTTGATCTTTGATGATGGTGATCTACAGATGGGGTTTTGGTGTGGATGTCTTTTTTGTTGATGTTGATACTATTCCTTTCTGTTTGTTAGTTTTCCTTCTAACAGTCAGGTCCCTCAGTTGCAGGTCTGTTCGAGTTTGCTGGAGGTCCACTCCAGACCCTGTTTGCCTGGGTATCACCAGCAGAGGCTGCAGAACAGCATATATTGCTGCCTGATCCTTCCTCTGGAAGCTTCATCTCAGAGGGGCACCTGGCTGTGTGAGGTGTCAGTCGGCCCCTACTGGGAGGTGTCTCCCAGTTAGGCTATACAGGGGTCAGAGAACCACTTGGGGAGGCAGTGTGTCCATTATCAGAGCTCAAACACCATGCTGGGAGAACCACTGCTCTCTTCAGAGCTGCCAGACAGGGACTTTTAAGTCTGCAGAGGTTTCTGCTGCCTTTTTTTCAGCTATGTTCTTCCCCCAGAGGTGGAGTCTACAGAGGCAGGCAGGCCTTGTTGAGTTGCAATGGGCTTCATGCAGTTCAAGCTTCCAGGCAGCTTTGTTTATGTATTCAAGCCTCAGCAATGGCAGATGCCCCCTCCCAGCCAGGCTGCCACCTGGCAGTTCGATCTCGGACTGCTGTGCTAGCAGTGAGCAAGCCTCTGTGGGCGTGGGACCTGCTGAGTCCAGCATGGGATATAATCTCCTGGTGTGCCATTTGCTAAAACCATTGGAAAAGCACAGTATTTGGGAAAAAGTACCCCGATTTTCCAGGTATGGTCTGTCATGGCTTCCCTTGGCTAGGAAAGGGAAATCCCCTGACCCCTTGTCTTCCCAAGGGAGGTGATACCCCGCCCTGCTTTGGCTCACCCTCCATGGGCTGCACCTACTGTCCAAACAGTCCCAGTGAGATGAACCAGGTACCTCAGTTGGAAATGCAGAAATCACCTGTCTTCTGCATCAATCATGTTGGGAGCTGCAGACCAGAGCTGTTCCTATTCGGCCATCTTGGAACCCCCTTCCCAAATCTTTCCCATTGTTAAGGCTCCAAGGCAAACCCTACCTCCTCCAGAAAGGCTGCTCTGACAGTCTCCATGACCTAACCTTGGACTACTAACACCGTCTCACCTGGTTCTTGGGTTCTTCCAGATAAGTAATGCTTTCTCTCTAGCTCCATTCCTAGTCCCTAAAAGGTGGGGTCCCTTACATATTCCTGTTGCTAAATTCTCATTTGTTGCTTAACTGCTTCAGCCTGCCATAGTCAGGTTAGGCATTTTAGAGAAGTGAATAAACAGTGTGGGACCAGGAATGTGTCAAAGCAATTGGCAAAGCTGAAGTCCAGCACCATGAAACCCCAGCCTTTTATTTCAAACCATCAAGCATTTATAGGATGCCTACACCAGGAAAATACAGTAAAAAGTGATAATGGAGCTTACAGCTTAACAGTGGTGCAGACAGACAGGTAGGCAATCAACTAAAGTGCCTGGCAGAAAGGAATGAGGGCTAACTCAGGTATGAGATACAGGTTGTGGAGATAGGAAAGGGTGATGAAGAAAGGGTAAGAGAGGGCTTCACTGTGAAAGTAGCATCTGAGTTGAGCCATGAAAATCAGTGAGGATGTCACCAGCAAAAGACTTTGAGGCATGTCGTTAGCTCCATTTACAAGACTCTTTTCAGATTCCCTGGGGCAGCAGGATTAGGAGCAACAGAGATTACAGCAGGAGATCACAGGCAATCCAGAAGTACCTGCCCCGCTTGGCTTCAAGACCTCTGCCAATGTCTAGGCTGGAAAGAGGGCTGAGCAGCCAGAGGTCAGAGGTTTATCCCAGAGGCCTGCTGCCTAGGTCATTCTGGTGGTCAGCTCCAAGTTGCAATGGAAGAGGCCTCGCCCCTGGCTCCCCGGGGGCATGGAAAACCAATTGTAATCAGGTTGCTACTTTCCAGAGTGTAGACTGTATCAACTAGCAGCCCTAATCTGTGAATGTCTGGAATAGGAATGAGTGGATTAGCATTTCAAACCTTCTTGGATCAGGTCAAAGTCTTGCTGGGGCCAGTGCTCAGAACCAGGTTGAATCTGCCCCCAGGAAGGCTTGTATTTTTACATTGTTTGGTCAATGGGAGGGAGGTCTGTCTTCCCTTAATTGACAGTTTGTCTGGTTGCAAGACAATTTCACATTTCTCCTGGGGCTCAGGAAACCCCAGAGAGCCAGGGAGAACCTATTCACTGAATTTTGGTCCACATGGACCCCCTTACAGGGGTAAAACCCATGACGCCAGGAACCTCAGACTCCCCACAAGTCCTCTGATCTTTTTTTTTTTTTTTTTTTTTTTTTTTTTTTTTTTTTGAGACGGAGTCTCGCTCTGTCCCCGGGCTGGAGTGCAGTGGCTGGATCTCAGCTCACTGCAAGCTCCGCCTCCCGGGTTTACGCCATTCTCCTGCCTCAGCCTCCCGAGTAGCTGGGACTACAGACGCCCGCCACCTTGCCCGGCTAACTTTTTGTATTTTTTAGTAGAGACCAGGTTTCACCGTGTTAGCCAGGATGGTCTCGATCTCGTGACCTTGTGATCCGCCCGTCTCGGCCTCCCAAAGTGCTGGGATTACAGGCTTGAGCCACCGCGCCCGGCCCTCTGATCAGTTTTTTGAAGGCAAAGTCTGTTTGATTAAAGATTATTCCACACAAAGTTGCCAAGAACCAGCTGGAGGGATTTGCACACCTCACTTCCAACCCAGCAGAGGAATGCAAAACAGGATGCAGTCCTATCTTTCTCTTACAACCCAGAAGCCTGTGCTAAGGGTCTCTTCAGTCATTACCACCTACTCCCTTTGGGCTCTTTATGGCCAAAAGCTTAAGATTTCTGATGTGCTTATGAGTGTGAATTATAACTCCTTCTCACACCTATCTTCCTCCCTCTCCCCACAGAGGACAGATGAATTATACCCATATGAGAGATGAGAAGACTGACAGTAGAGACAGATCAAATGTTCTGGCTCATTCTAGATTCACCTTCTCTAATCAGAGCTCTCATTTCCCAAAGCCAGCATGCAAGTCACATGAAGATTGGAGTGTGTGCTGCAGGAGAGCACGTATTCCCAAGAGACTTGTTGGGAGGACTGTGTATAAATCTTACCAATACAGACTTCCTTCTTAAAAATAACATCTTTTGTTTCTCACTGATATAAAAGTATTAAATCTCCATTGAAAAAAATGGAAAATATAGAAAAGAAGAAAATAAAGATCACTCCACAATTCAATACCCAGCGACAACAATTGTTAACATTTGGTATCCTTCAAATATTTTTGGTATGCATGAATTTCTTTTCTCCAAACTAAAGTTACACTTCAATATACTTCAGCATTCTGTTGCTTTACACAAAACAGTCTCTTGCATGTCTCTGTGTTGATAACTATTATTCTACTACGGCATTTTAAATAACTGCATGATCATGCACTGCGGGGATGTGCCATAATTTATCTTACCAATCCCCATTTTTGGACATTTGAGTTGCTTCCAAATATTCTCAAATATAGATAAGGCTGTGGTGGAAATACCAGCTATATTAAGGAAAGATGATACAATACGGTAAAAGCCCCAGGCAGGGTTTCATCTCTATAATTAATCTTTTTTTTTTTTTAAGATGTAGTCTTGCTCTGTCGCCCAGGCTGGAGTGCAGTGGCACAATTCCAGCTCACTGCAACCTCCACCTCCTGGGTTCAAGCTATTCTCCTGCCTCAGCCTCCCAAATAGCTGGGACTACAGGCATGTGCCACTGTGCCCAGCTAATTTTTGCATTTTTAGTAGAGACAGGGTCTTACCATGTTGGCCAGACTGGTCTGGAACTCCTTACCTAGGATGATTGGCCTGCCTCAGCCTCCCAAAGTGCTGGGATTATAGGCGTGAGCCACCATGCCCGGCAGATTAATCTATTTTTTTATGGAAAGGGTACTCAAGTGAGGCTTGGTATCTCCTTCCCTGGATCCTTTTATAAACAGGACATATGGCTTTTATAAAAGGACATATCCTTTTATAAACAGCACATTCTGATGGTACAGGTGGCCTCAGAAAGGGGAACACTAAACTAAGAGTTGGGAATGCCAATTCTATTACCAACTCATAATTCACTGTGTGACCTTGAACAAGTCACTTTACCTCTCTGAACACACTTTCCTCATCCATAAAATAAAGGGATTGGGTTAGATGACTTTAGTATTCTTTCCAGCCCTAACACCATGTTCTACAATATTTTTAGAAAGACAACATTCAAAGCCAACTTAGTGAATTTTATAGGACTATCTATTATCAAAGGTCTTTTGTGCAATCTTTTGTGTGAGTCAGAAGAGCAGTTCTCAGCCTGAGTTAGAATTCAACTGTGTGTCACTATCAAAAACGATGCACATCACAGGCAAATTGTTCCTCATAATCATTTATGATTTGAAAATAATCGATTTTGTTTTAATAATTGAGATTCAAGATTTCCCCCATGATAAGGTCCCTGTCACTCCCACTCTGGCTGCTCCTGAGAGAGCAAGAGAACTGAGTGGATTCTCAGAAAGGCACAGCACTTGGCATATATATTATTGGGTGGACTCCTTAGGATTGAGTCCTTGTGGTTTCCAAAGAGCCATAAAAGGACATTACTGCTCCTGCCCACCCCCTTCACCCTCATTCCCAGGGGAAAGCAGACCAATTGCATCCATCTGAGAGATGAGGAGCCTGAAATACAAATGTTTCTTCTCTAGACAACAATAAAAGAGACTCTCACGGTTCAGGCTCCTGTGCCTAAGCCTGCAGCACTCGTCTAATGTCAGCCCTTTGCTGCCTGATCTGGGCGTGCCCGTGGCAGTACCTTGCATGACACTGGGGAAACTGGTGGTCACATCCACTGGGCAACAGGATCACCACTACCCTGTGAGAATGGGGCTCCTCAGGGGAGCTGGGGAGTAGACGGGACCCCATGGGAAAACAGGGTGTGGACCAGCAGAGAGGAGAAGGGAAAAGAAATTCCCTGCAGGGTGAGCCAAAACCTTAGGGATCTGCATTCCTTCCCCATGGGCTCTCAGCCAGTGCCATGCAGCCCTTGTCGGGCAGCCTGGGTTTCAGGGGCTGTCTCTGGCTCTGCCTCCATTTTCTCAGGCAACTAGTGATAAAGTAGCCACTTGGCTGACATTCAAACTTGTC
Organism: Rhinopithecus bieti; assembly: GCF_001698545.2. Classification (NCBI taxonomy): domain Eukaryota; kingdom Metazoa; phylum Chordata; class Mammalia; order Primates; family Cercopithecidae; genus Rhinopithecus; species Rhinopithecus bieti. The sequence goes on along the minus strand of NW_016813906.1, from coordinate 1,709,378 downwards.
TCTGCTTACAGCACCTATGTTCACTATGTCAGAGCAGGGCGTCATCTCCATGAAGCTCTCGTAGGCTCTGTGCCTGAGGGGCTCCCACCCTGTCTTTGAAATATGCAAGGGACACTAAGGCCAGCATGGAGCTCATCTTCACTCCTGTGTCAGGAAACTATTCTTGAAGGGTACAGCCTCTGGTGAATCATCCCCTCCAAGCCAGTGAGTACAGAGTGTAGTTTATCCCTAGCTGAGAATGCAATACAGAACAAACTAAGAGAGTTGGCAGTAACAACCAAGAACAAGAAAAGTCCTCCAGTGCAGAATGACAAAGACTGACTCAAACACTCAAAATTACTACCGGGGCCATATTCCCAGAGGGAGCTCAGCTTAGGAGGGAGAAAAATTCAATCAATCCCAAAGTAGCCATAAATAGATGGATATATATCCAGATATATGTGTGTGTGTGATTGTGTGTGTATCTGGAGAGAGAGAGAGAGAGAGAGAGAGAGAGAGAGAGAGAGATTGAGAGAGAGTGAGAGTAGTGGGCAGGGAAAACAACAAGATTTTCTGTCCAGGGACTGCCCCTCATTCAAAGCCCAACGGTGGCTGGCGAGTCCAGAGACCTGAGATTCTGTAAGGCTACATTCCTCCTCCCTGTCATCCTCCCCGGCTTCTCCTCCTTCCCCTTCCTCCCCCTCCCCCTCCTTCCCCC
>NW_016813906.1:1698898-1708333 GCF_001698545.2 Rhinopithecus bieti | reverse complement strand
CCTCCCCCTCCTTCCCCCTCCTTCTCCTCCTCTTCCCCTCCTACTCCCTCCCCCTCATCCTCCCCCCACTCCTCCTCCAGAAGCTGGGTGGCCCCAGGAAGTTCCCTGATCCTTTCTGAGGGACCTGGATACTTGAGAAGTAACTCATGGTTGGCCAGCCAAAGATTAGGAAGACTTTGAGGCAACTATCAGAGGAAGTTAGATCAGTCCCAGCTTTCCACCCCACTGGCCCAGGTCCTGGGGAGACAAGGTGTGGATGGGAGCACAGAAGACTGGGCTCTTGTTGAACTTCTAGCAGGAACCTGCTGTGGGACTTGGGGACCAGGGAGCTTCAGCCAACTCAGTCCTCTTGCCTTTCAGTCTGGGGATTTTAATACATGCCCAGCCCCTCTTGCCATGTTCTCATGAGGCTGTGTGGGAATAGCTCCAGTTCAGCCAGCATGGAGGCTCCTTCCATGGGATGTTCCTGGAGTACAGACATGGGGACAGTAGGGTCCCCATCTGGCATTCCAATAGAGCTAACCCTTGTGTTACAATGTAGGGCAACAAGCTTTTGCATCTGCAAAAGCACGAAAGGATACTAATGAGGGAAAAAAAGAAAAAGACAAAATGCCTATGTACAAGGAACATAGATGTACTGAGGCACAGGCTTCATACTGGGGAGGCCAAACAAGGCTCTGTGGGAGAGCAAGACCTGGACTGGCTGCAGGTGGAACATGGAGGGGCATTCCAGCTAGAAGGAAATGTGTCTGTGAAAGCACAAATGTGGCGTCTGTGGAGAATTGAAATCCATTTTCCCAACAGTACCTCCCAGTCCTCAGTGTTTCACGGGCTCAAAGGGTTCTCACATTTTCCATTTTAGTCTTCAAAATTCTGTGAAGTAAATGATTCCTCATTTCACAGGAATTGACTTATCAAAACTTAAACATTCATTGAGCACCAACTACATGCCAGGCAGAAGAGCCTAGTGGTATCTCACTCACCAACCACATTGCCCAGCTCCTCATTCACTAGCTACGTGACTGAGGCAAGGCATTTACCCCCCAGGGCCTCATGTTTTGCATATGCAAAATGAAAACAGTAATTGTCTGACCTCATTGGATTGTTCTGAGAATTAATTGAGATAACCAAGAGATAATGCAGAGAATTAAATGAAAGCGTATAGTGTTCAGCCTGGTGTCCAGCACATACTAAACAACTGCTCAATTAATGTTGGTGAGATAATTAGCACACAGTAGTTGAGTATAAGACCTGCTAGCTGCTGTGTGATCTTGGGCAATTTTGTGTGATCTAATGTCCTTGGTCTTTCTGAACTTCGGTTTTCCTGTCTGTTGAACAACCGGGTTGGATTAGGTCATCTCTGAATTTCCCATCAACTCTAACATTCTATAATTCTAAACAGATCAAAGCCTGTTATAAAGCATCTCAAATATAATCCTTCAGCAAAATATTTCTGAACACTGTCAACCTGCCCAGCACTGTCCTGGAAACAGAGAAATTCCCTCAAGGACTGCAGAGTTTGAAGGGGTAAATAGACATGCCGGTGGATATTATATTGGAATAGAATGTGTATCTATGGAGGTCACATAGTGAGTTATGTAATGGGGCAGAGCTTGCCCCAAGCTTCCATGGTTCTCCAAGCAGTGTACCTGAGACAGCAAAATCAGCATCGCCTGGGAGCTTGTTAGAGATGAGGATCACCAGGTCCACCTCAGGCCTATGGAATCAGAAAGTCTGAAAGTGGGGCCTAGAAATCTGAGTTTTAACAAACCATCTAGGCAACTTGGACACAAGCTAAAGTTTGAGAACTGCTGCTCTAGAACAACAGAGGAAGTCTCTGTGGCTAGGAGTCTGCCCTTGCTATCACTCAGCTTTCCCCATCTCAAATCATGAAAATCCAAGCAGAGGCAGCATGGGGAACTTCCCCCAGCCTCCCTACCATGCCCTGTTTCCTTGCTTTTGGTCTCAAGAGTGACCAGTCATAAACCATCAGTCAGAGGCTGAGGCCAAGTAGAACTCAAGTAGAGTGCCCTTTCTGCATTCTCATCCTCCATCCCTTACCAGGTCGTTCCCAAGGCCAGACAATGCTGCATCCAAAAAACATTACTCTGCAGCTCCACAGAAAGGGTCTGAAAACCACATGAATTGCTGAGGGGACCAGAGGAAATGTGAGGCTGCCTTGAGGGAGAGTCCTGGAAAGAAGGGAGTGTTTGTAAGGAGCTAACAGGAGGCCCCACATCCCCAACTTCAGGTGTTTGGTGTCTCCCAAATTCACACCTCAACAGCCAGGCAGTCTCAGGCCCCCAGCCCTGGGCCTCCACCCTGGCTCCTGGAAATATCAGCTTAAGAAGGCTGCCCTATCACCCTCCTTCATTCCATCCTCAGTGGTCTCCTTTGTGGGTAACTAGAAGGAACAAAGCAAAAGTGTGTGTTTGGGTTTTGTTTAAGATTGGGCAGGGCATGTTTTTTTCTAACTCAGGAGAATCTTTTCTACATCTGAATAGATTTCCAACAGGCTGCAAGCCCTATCAGGAACATAGAACAATCACAAGGATCCTGGGCCCAGACAATATCCTACGCAGGCCAGGCACACTGTGGCAGAATGAAAGTGCTCTAGAGGTCTTCAAAGTGAAACCTTCTTCCTTCATCCCAACTCTCAGATTCTCCTGCTAATTCATTTCTTGCTTCTTCTATTTCACAGCCTTCAAGGAAAGCCAGCAAGCCCATTTCAGGCCCTTTTCTGGGCACAAGGCAGCCCCCTGGCTGATGGTTCCACACAGTGGGCTCAGGTACTTTCATAGTGAGGCCAGGATCACCTCCCTGCCTTCCCAGCACAGCCTGACTTTCAGGAACTTCTAAACATGGTGCTGTGGGAACCCATGGACCCTGCCACTCTTACCTACCTGCACCTTTCGTTCCCCTCATCTACAATTCAGGAGAAAAGACAGAGAGTAGGAAAGATAACCAAAGAGTGAATACTGAGATGACAAAGTATTAGTAAACAAATAGAAAGAACACTTGGGGATTCAGGACTGGGAGAGGGTACCAGGTAAGAAAAGAGCCTCAATTTGGCTTCCTATCCTCTGACCAAATGGCACGGCGTCACATTTTCTTTCTGAAAAGTTGATGAGTCTGTCTTTGGATTTATAGACAAAATGGTTGTTAATACAGAAATATAGTCAATGCAAGATTTCCCACCACCCATTGGTGGGAAATTTTACCTTCAATGTTTTACCTTTCCTCTATCCCCTGGACAGCTGTTGGATGAGCTGATCTCAACCTCTAGAGAGTAAAAGTAGGCAAGGACTTTAGACCAGACTAAATGATCAGCTTAGGCCATTAATAACTCATTACTCCAGCCAAACAGACTGTTAAAGCCACTTTTCTATCACCTCTCATCTGATGTCATTTTAATTCACTTTGAATGTTTAAAGACATTTGTGCTAAAAATATGACCATCCAGCCATCTTCCATAGCAAAGACAAGGTCTTCCCCACAGACAATTAAGACATGAAATTGTTGTTTACTAACATTATGCTCTAAATGTGAGCTATCTAGGTTGGTGAAAAAGTCATTGCAGGCTTTGCCATTGAAAATAATAGCAAAAACTGCAATTACTTTTGCATCAACCTAATGCTTCTGATAGAGTTTATAAACTTGGAATGGTAGGTGGCTATGGAGGTTCGAAAATTATCTCAGCCTCATTGACATAATACTATTACCTTGATGTTTTACATTTTCAAAAGAAAATTTGTTCCTGAGTTCTTTTCTCTTCCTCCTTTTCCTCCTCCTTTTTCTCTTTTTCCCTCCCTTTCACCATTCCTCCCTTTATTCATATTCTCCCTTTCATATCTCCTTTCTCAAACTAAAGTGATATATGACTTTGGCTAGGAAGAGTGATTACACACAGATTCAAGTGGATGAACTTTTATGCATTCCTTTCTCTTAAAAAAAAAAAATTCCCTAGGAGAGAAGAGCTAATAAAGTCCTATATCGTTGATGATAGTGATGCAGCAACACAAACAAATTATAGTGTTCAGAAAGTTTGAGAGACTAAAGAAATGCACAACGTGTAACACCAAATTTGCCTGTCAAGGGTTTTTTTTTTTATTACTATTACTGCTTGTTTCATTTTATTATATTCTTAAAGCTGATGTTTGCAGTGATTTGCTTCACTATAGGAAATTCCAGATTCAAGAATACTGATTTACAACTTCAATCATCACCTGACAAATACAGCCCTTGCTAAGTGAGAGCTGATCCATAACAGGTATTTCAAATTTTCATAAGTCACAACATATCAACCTTAAAGTGAAGAGTTTCATTCACAGGGAACAATTTTCTGAAATCAGTAAATATTTTCTATAAAGAAAGAAAAAGTAAAGAATAAAGGCAAAAAAAACCCTCCTCTCAAGATAACTTTATCCCTGAATATAAGAATCCATATGCTGAAATATGGTGAGTCTGTGGATTTTATTATTTTTATTATACCTCTCTCCCACACCCCAGTTTTAACTCTTGTCTTCCTCTGCCCAAGCAGCTTTCCAGAAACTGACACAGATGGGCTAGTAGCCTTAATAGAACACCCAGAGTTAACCTGTAAGTCCCACTGCTTCTGCCAAGAGCTGTTGGCTGCTTACTGTCACAAAATATTGTGTCTGAGCCACTCTGACATCCTTCTTCAAGTTTTCATGGAACATGAGACCATTTCGGCATTGAATCATTGCCTCTGATCTATTGTGTATGTGACCAAAAAAAAAAAAAAAAAGTGCTGTTGCTGCTGCCAAAACTGTTAATCCCTAGTCTGATATAGAAGTACGAAGATTAGAAATGCCACCCTTTTAGTAAAAGTTCTTTCTTCTCTATAACTCTTTCTACTATTTGGTTTTGGAAAATACATAATATTTTTACTTCTCCCAAAAAAATGAATTGTGTCTGGAAAATTTATGCAGTTACTAGTGAAACCAAAATGTCTAGATAATTTCTAGATTAATCAGAAAAATGAGACTGAAAATTTGAATAATATAAAATTTATTTCAAAGATACTTGCCAAATTATTCATTTTAGTATACTTAATATATTTTCTTTTGAAAATATCTTTTAAAATAAGTTATTCTGCAAAAGTGAAGGCTTTTAGCATTACTAGACTGGTTCACCAATTTCTTTACAAAACTCAAATAACAAACTTGGGAAATTTTCAGGCTAGGGCTATGGCTTCTCATTTGTCTAGAGGAACAAATATTTCTTCAATGCAAACTTATCAAAAGACCAATATACAAAATTTGAAAACCATCGAGGCTTCTGTGCCCTCAAATTACTTTGGGGGAAAAATAATCCACGGTGCTCCATATCATATGTTAAAGAGCAGCACCTAATGGTAGAATTAGGTATTGCAGGCCAGCTCTCTTAGGCATTGGAAATATGCCTGGCAAAAGAAGCCTAAGAGGTGAGGACATTCTCCAGAGTAAAACGTATTCCTTCATCTAGAATAAGTAGAGATAAAGGAAGCAATGATAGAAAAGTGTTGCCAAGAATCTTGTCGCTCTACAGTAATTGCAAAAGTATACTTAATATATCTTGAGGAACCCACAGACCTGGCTACTATATTAGCATTGTTTTCATATAGTATTTTCAACTCATTACTTGGTAACTTTTAGGAATATCCAAGTAACTTTTTATAGAATCAGCTGGAAAAATCAGATTTGACATAAAGCCAATTTTATTAAACAACAATGATTTTGTAAAGTAAAATATAATGATATCATCAATTACTCCTGAAAATAGTGGGATAGGACAAGGACAACGCAAAATTACACATAATCTATTTTATTTCTATTTGGCTTTGAAATGAAAAGCACAATTCTACTGCACAAAGAAACTGTCAAACCCATAAAATGTAGTGATAAAAATCAGTAAGATCACTTAGACTCAAAAAATTATTTGACTGCCTTTATTTTTTTAAAGGGCTTTGTCAACCCTTACTAACACATATAGTCGACACAAACAAACCATTTTAAATAAAGAGGACTGTTTAATGAGTGGCACTTTTGTTACTCACCTACTGCTTGATTTGTAATATAGAATTTAAGTAGCCAAACTGCCAGTCAAAATGTTGAGAGTCATTTTTGAATATAAACAAAGATAGGGAGCATATCTGAGAATGCTGCCACTCTGACTCCATGCCCAGCCTCTCTTCTGAATTAGTTTGAATGCTGGCAAAAGTGAAGACCATTAGTCTGAATGCTGAGCAGGAGTAAAGAGAAGAGAACTCTAACCTCCATGAATAAGCACCAGTAGATTAAAAAGAGCTAAACACAGTGGCTTTATGGAGTCAACAGAACACATACTGAAACTAAACCTTTTTCACCTTCAAAACAGAGCTTTATTTCTCCTAAATCATGATGTTAAATTTAGAGTACTCCAAACCTGGTTTAGAGTGCTATTTTGTGAATGTTCAAATAAAAAAAATGCATCTAGATGAGGGATAGTAAATAGATTGTATATTACTTACATGTTATTAGATTATAAATTATAACCACTGCTTAAAAGAACATACATTTACCATCTCACAGTTTCTGTGAATCAGGACAAGCATAGTTTACCTTAGCTGGATCCTCTGTAATGCTGCCATCAAAGGACTGTCAGGGCTGGGGTCTCATCTGAGGCTCAACTGGAGAAGGATTCACTTCCAAGTTCACACAGTTAACAGCACTAAGTTCCTTGGACTGAACACTATGGAACTGAGGCCTCATCTGTTTGTCATCCAGATAGGTTCCTTGGCAACTGACCCTCTCCACAGGCAACTCTCAACATGGCAGCTTATTTCTTCAAAGTCAGCAAGAGAGAATGATGACAGACAGCTATCACAATCTTATGTAATAAAATCATGGACATGTAATTACACACCTTTGCTGTATTCTGTTAGTAGAAGCAAGTTCCAGATCACTTCCACTCTCAAGGGGAGAGGATTACTCAAAGGTGTGAAAAGTAAGAGGTGGGGATTATGGGGGGAAACCTTGGAATATGTCCATGACAGGTTATTAGAAAGCTAGTGGCAAGTAGTTGGCAACAGCTACCTGCAATGTGAAGTCAGCAAAGATTCTGAACCGCAGCTCATTCATTCAACATCTGTTTTTTTTTTTAAAACATGCACTGTTTCCTCAACAAATAAGAAGGATATAATAGAGAACAACACAGATACAGACCTAACCATCACAGAGTTTGCCTTCTAGCAAGTGGGGACAAAAATACATTGTAACATCAGAGAGTTCATGAGGAGTTACAGAGAAACATCATCCCTTAGAATTAAAGAAATTTTGAAATCTGCTCACTCCATGCCCTCATTACAGAAGCTGTGGTGGTATGAGTGGGATGGCCAACAAAGACTGCAGCAATTTCACCAGCTCCACTGCTACCAGTTATGGGTTTTGTAAACTTAGGTGAATTCATTCACCACTCTGAGCCTTAGTTTTTACAACTGTAAAATGGGGAGAAGCTTGGAATAAGTGGTGTCAATGGTTCTTTCCAGTTTTAATCTTTTATGGGTAGATTTTACATAAAACAGGAACCAATCTGTTAAATGGTTTTGGTTGTACGTTTTAAGTAAATTTTGTCAATTCTTATTATGTTCCTATTACATTCAAAACATTGAATGATGATCTTCAACAACTTACATTAAAAGCAAGTGTTTTCCTTACAGTTCCTCTCAGATGAGTCTAATTTACCATCTTCAGTTAATACCAGGTAAGTTATTGATTTATCAGGGTATATTTCTATTCATTGTTATTTATAGAGTTCTCCTCTTACCGTTGATAATTTTGAGGACTCCTAATTTTGCCAATCTCTTGCTCTTTTGCAAACCCAAACCAATGACTCAGTGACAAAAGTCTGCCATGGGGAAGGAGGGCTGAGTCTCACATGGTATTTACCATTTTTCTTGTAGATGCTTCAACTTTCAGACCCTAACCACACTAATTGAGCAGAAGAAAGACCAACACCAAATCCAAGCAGAAAACTTAGCTGAGAAATTTACTCTTGCAAATATCCATCTACACTACCTGAACTAGTGTAGACAGAACTCATCTAGCATTACCACCATCGCAAAAGTAAACCACATCAAGGTATAAAATATTCGCACCCCTATCAATGTGATCAGGATCCTAATGTTAACCTTGTTGTCCTCAATTGTAGTCAGTTAGCAAAGATCTTGCTTTAACTGTTTTATCTATGTCCTGCCATAATTTGATCCCCTATGTGAGCTTATACTAACAACCATACTAACGTAAGCCTGATGATCCACTAATTTTGCAGACAAGAGTTGAAAAGGAATCATTTCAAAGAGTCATGTCTGTTCACCTTCCCTTAGAAAATACTGACAAATAGCAATAGTGTTCAAATCAGAAAACATTAGATCCCCTGGCTATTTAAAAAATATCAGATAAGGACCTCCTCAAATCCTCAGCACAATTGGAGTGTGATGCATTTTTTTAAACTTTTTTTAATTCTTCAGTACTTTTTTAATAGAAAAAAGTATTCGTGTTTAGAATATTAGTCTGGTTGGTTAATCGAGTCTAAAAATAAATACTGTTCCATTTGCCTACATGTTCTGAAAAACAGGTCTTTTATCCATTCTTTAGATGAGATTACTCTTCTTGCCTTTTCCTTTGTTTTCATTTAAACATTTGTTAGCTTTTCAGGCTTGCAACTCAGCAGGGATGAAAAATTTAAAACATGTTGTGTCAGACCAGTACTAAAATCTAAATAAATTTTAAGTAATCTAGTAACATAAAACTCAGTAGTCCATTACTTATGAAATAAGCATAAAACGTATTCTAAAAATGTCATGTTTTCATATATAAAAATCTTATTAATATACTGTAGCTACAGATATTTTTTCATAATCATTCATTTATTTAATAAACTTTAATTGAGTTTCCTCTGTACTAGATCCCAGGCTTGGTGTTGGAGATAAGACTGTCTCTATTCCTGCCTTCAAGAAGTTCACAATCTAGTATGATTGTTTCCAACACACACACATTTTCTTTTTTTTTTTTTAATTATACTTTATGTTCTAGGGTACATGTGCACAACATGCAGGTTTGTTACATATGCATACATGTGCCATGTTGGTGTGCTGCACCCGTTAACTCGTCATTTACATTAGGTATATCTCCTAATGCTGTCCTTCCCCCCTCCCCCCACCCCACAACAGGTCCCAGTCACACACACATTTTCAAATGAAGTGGATCCTCCAGCCTCCACCAAGCCTTCAGATGACTGCAGCCCTCACTAACATCTGACTCTAACCTCATGGAAGACCCTGAACCAGAGTACACAGACATTTTAAGAGTCAATAAGTTACTGGCTTTTGAAGTAATTTATTATGCTGCAATAGATAATAATACAGAATGTGAGCTTTTTTAAATTTTTATTTAT